>NW_028185939.1:973103-1298421 GCF_003343005.1 Rhea americana
AAAAAAAAAAAAAAAAAAAAAAGACAGCCCCTCCTTTGATGCTGACTGAAGTCTCTCTGAAGACCTCATAGTCAAGCCCTTGGGCTGTGCAAACAGGGGGCCACCTATGGGTGCCCCTATGGGGGCCAGAGCCGAGGCTGCAATGCCTGGGGCTGTCACTTGGCTGCAGGGACACATTGCTCCAGCTCCTGCACCCAGCTGGGGGTAGTACCTTGAGGCTGAGACATTCAGGCTGGTGACATCTGAGCCAGCTAGCTGGTGCAATCTGATCATATTAAGGTGGTGCAAGCAGAAGGGCTGTCAGATTGTGGCTGCTGTTACTCTTACATTATGCAGGGAGGGTTTCAGTATACATCCAAAGATTTGTCTTCATTAACATGCGTTTAATGACATGCACATGTTGCTAGAGGTCTGAAAAGTTACTCCTTACTGCAGTGAGAGCTGGCTCCCTTGGGCAGAGGGGAAGTCCATATCCACATGCCCGTATTTCTCAGTATTTCCCAGATTCTTTGGAGGATGAAAGCTCTGCTCTGTCCTGAATGCCTGAAGGGTGCTTCCGAGGATGCTCCCATCACCCGGGATGACGGTACTGCCTCCTTCCTGGGGGGCACTGTGAGTGGCCGATGCCAAGTGCAACACGAGGTTGAGGTGTTGATATCATTTTTCTTATACATCTCCCACAAGAATTGGACGATACAGTTCAGTAAGCTAGCAGCAAGAAATGCAGGGCTTGTAGGCTTAAGTCTAGCTCTCTTTAATGCTTTTCCAGTATTTCCAGGATGTAACACCAGTCCCTGAATTCCAACTCAACAAAGCTGCTCTAGGAGAACTATTTCTAACACTGGACCTGGAGGACCTCTTTCCCCAGCACACTCATGTTCACTTCTCATCACAGTCTTCATTATCCGATGCAAACCCAGAGCAGCTTGTAGGGTTTCTTAGGGTCCCAAGCATTTCACAGGTAAATTGGATTTGAACACAACCACCTTTGTACATGTACCTTTCTGGAAAGAGGAAGGAGGAGAAGCATGGTTTGACTTATTCAGAGCTAGAAGACACTTGTGCACATTTTTTTGTGATTTCTAACCTTATTTTATTACTAGAAGACACCATGTTGTGCTGGGGTGGATAAGACAACTGCTGAACAGGAAAAAACAGCTTTCATTTTCTCTGCAAGGCTGCAGCTGTCAACTGCGCTGATGCATACCCTCTCCATAACAACAGCTGGAGCAGCCAAAAATGGCATGCCGACAGCGGGCTGCTGATAATGAACTGCGCGACTTCTGGACGTATCAGTTACAGCCAGCACCTCACAGATGCCACTTCCGTTAAAATAATATAAAATAGGGAAAAAAAAAAAAAAACACAGATGGAAAAATTATTTGCCTGACACTGGAAATTCTTTTTGTTACATGAACCCTGACATATGTTACACTATAAAAGGCGCGCATGCAAGAGAGGGGGAAAAAAGAAAAGGGAAACTGAAGGAAGAAGAAATTCTCCGTGAACTTGCTTTTCACCTGTTGTCTCAGGGCAGGGTGTCTGGAGAGCAAGGGGGGACGTCTGCCCTGGGGCTGCTGAGACAAGGCCTTTAGTCTGACTCGGAGGACTCCTCTCCCAGAAATAGTTGCAAGAAGGGCAGAGGTTTCTCATGAGCAAGCAGCTTTTTGTTTGTTGGCTTACAAAGTAATAAAATTATGTATTTTTCTCTGGAAAATTGAGTTCCAACTCAACTTGGCATGAGAGAAAATTTGATAGCATTCTACTGCCAGATCCATGTGCACTGCACACGTCAAACCCGGGAAGTTGTCTGCTGGATGGAGAAAACACAACGCAAGGAATGGAAGGGATGTAGCAGAAAGCCTGACTCAAGCTGATGTTCTCTGAGGCTCACGTAACACTGTGGCCACCTACCGCGTAGTGAGGGATGTCTTGCGGCCTGTGGTGAGGGCACGGCGTGCCTGCCGACAGCCACCAGCTCCATCTCCTCGAGCTGCCGACAGCAGCGCCCAGCACCGCCGTCTCGCAGGCTTGCACACTTCCCTTGGCCACCTCTGTGCGCTCCTTTCAAAACATGCTGAAATAGCTCCAACAGGGAGTAGCTGGGGATGTTTAGCCCACTGCAAGAGCGCTTGTGCAGGAGAAACTATCACTGAAACGGCTCTTCCACCAAAAGAGACATCACCCCCTTTCCCTGCCGTGAAGATACCAATACGATTTGTCAACATTATGTATGAAACATTMACAGGGAACAGTTCTTAGCAGATGCTTTCCAGGTCCAAAGTGCTTGCAAACACTGATTAGTTACAGTACTGCGGCTTATTAATCACTGCCATTTCTCATTGCTGTAGCTCATGTCAACATTTCAGTGCTTTGTCTGGTACTTACTTCCAGCATAATCCACTTAATCAAAGCTGCTCTCTTCCAGCACAGTGCTCATCCCAGGGGCCTCGGAGTGCTCGGACGGCGGCTCCTTTGGCACACTCACATCCGAACTCAAGCTGCGGACAGTGCCTTTCACAACTTGAGCTATTTCACTGTGAAAGTAGCCRAGGGAAGAGTGGGACAAATTGCCACTGTGCAGAGATCATCCCTACATCCACAGATTGGGGAGGCTGCCGATGGCTGAGAGTGCCGAGGAGAAAGCGAGATGGGGACTTCTACGAAAGACAGAGGTGGACTCTTCGCACAGGTGCACAGTGAAAGAAGAGGCAATAAGGAAACTTGCAGCTAGATACAGAGAAGACATAAGGAAAAAAAAGTAGTTCTCAGTGACAGTGGTTAAATCCCAGAACAGGGGCAGGGAAAAGCTATGGTGTCTGTTCCTGAAGATAACTGGTCAAAACTTGATCAGACCAGGGCAATTGCCCTGAGTAATCTGCTCTAATCTTGAGGTTATACCTGCTTTGAGCAGGGGTTGGATTAGAGACTTGTGGGGTGCCTTCCAGCCTACATTATTCTGTGGTCAAGTGCCATTGGTCTTCTTCTACTTTCTACAATATTCAGAAAATCTTCTGAAAGCTGACAGACGTGTCCAATCTRGCCAGAATTCAGATGATAGCCTTATAACAGGGTAGATCTTGCTCCTTTGCTGTCTGACCTTTCCCTATGTTATTTGCACCCAACCAGGATACTGACATTGTTTTCTGTCTAACTCTGGAGCTTGCGCATTAAGTTTTTGCATTGCAGACCCTGGTTTAGATCTGTGTCCTCTCCTCTGAGTTCGATGCTGTCCATCTGTCCCACTTCTCCTACCTCCGCTTCTCTATTTGAGCCCAGGAAGCTGTGYAGCTCCGTCACAGAGCTGAGCTGCCTCCTGTCATCTGCCAGACGCTGCCAAATTGCAAGAGCCTTTGGCTGCTTTCTGCTCAGCAGGGTTGCAAGAAGGCAGTAAGTGAGAAGGAGTAGGTGCAGAGGTAACTTCTGCTGGGAACTTCAGCCTCCCCATTAGAGTGTGCTGGAAACATTTGTTAGTGGGAGAACGTTCCTGGTGACAGGTCCTAAAATAATTGTGGAGGTGACATGAGTGAGCGACACTGATAATGAACACGAGTTGGTGGAGCTGGCATAATTTCCTGCAGAGTACTGCGGTCCCCAAGGATGCTTTTACGCCCCCGCTGGGCCTAATTTAAGAGAAAGTTAGGGAGTTAGACTTTACCCTGAATCTAGCCGGCTTGCTCGAACTTTTCCCATTACTCTGATAGAAGATAAACATTAACTCTTGGCTGATTTACACTGAGATTTAGTGTCCAACTATTTTCCAGACCTTTGGGGAAACATAACTCTGCAGTGAATCACTTGCAGTGTCCCATACAAATGTGTCCAGCCTGGTTAGACAAGAGTCATGTTGGTTCCTCACCAGTCAGGGAGACATCAGAGAACATCACCCCTTTCTGGCCGAAATTAGGGACCTCTTCCAACAAGGTGCAAGGAGCAAATATCGTTTCTGAGGGGGTCACTCTGCTTATTATTATTATTTTTTTTAAGTAATTATGATAGAAATGGTGGGGGCGAAGGAAGTCAGCCTCTCCCAAAACTAAGCTATATTTTTATTAGTTATAAGAGATGTTTGCAGCATGGTCGAAAACCTCACTGTATTTACCTGCAGATGTTTTCCAGTTSTAGAGGTTTAGATTAAGCCACCCAAATGCTTTGGAAGGAACAAATCTCTCTGGTTTTAGAGAAGAGGTAGATCCTTTTTCAACAGAATGGAGAAGCCATGTGTGTGGGGGTGTTTTGTAGAGGGGGTTTAAAGATAACAACAGCCATGGGACTCAGATGGCCGATACCTTATCAAATCTAGGAATCTTTCTGCTCTTTGGGTTATGAGCAATTCATGACTTAGCCAAGGATAAAGCAAAGTTTATGCAGAAATTTCCAGCCAGTTGAGACTCAAGCCCAGTGGTGGTTTTTATCTGCAACAGTCAAGGCATGCGTACCCCCTAAAGGGCAGATTTGGACTGTGGTCCGGAGTCTAACCTGGGCATGAGGCTGTCAGGCTGGAGCCTTTTGGGGAGCTCAGATACCGTAATGGTGCAAACCAGAGAAAATGCTAACATGTCAGATGGCTCTGGAGAAGCACCTAAAGCTTTTTCAGTGTTGCTGAGCCTGTTGGTAATTGTATTTTTGCTGACAGGAGCTCAGAGAGACCCTGTGCCTTGGAATTTCTGAATGCCAACTTCAGGGCTGGGAGCTGGGAACAAGGTAGTATCCACAGGAAGGGCAATGAGTGGCTCTGGAGAAACACGCTGCCTATCACAGGACAAGAAGCAAGATGTTTGGAGGCAGAAGTTGCTGGGTCATCCAAATCCCAGGCTGCAGAAGGAGGTGAGCCAAATTTACTGAGGAAGACCTTGTTTTGGAGGATGACCGTGACAATGGTGCCATGGGTCTCAGGTGAGGTCCCCAGATCTATCTAGTTCCTTCCTACTTATAGGGCCGTGGAAAGCTGTTAGATCTCTTTCTTGGGGAACTCTGCTCTGCTCTCTGAATGTGGTGGGTTTTCCAAGGTTTTGGAATGAATGCCCCTAGATTSAGAAAGTCCAGCCACCATTTCTCCCACTGCCTATTGATTTGTTGTCTCCTAATAGCCTTTTAATTCTACCTGTCGTCAAGTCCAGTTCCACCACGGACATCTCAGCCAAATCTCACGACATTCATTTATACTTGGGCAGTGTATAGACTCTTCAAGGAAACAATTTCCCTAAGATCTTTTTGGTGCACGGTTCAAAGCAGAGATCTGTTGTTCTGTCACACATCAAATAGATTCAGATTCGAGCACCTTCCAGGTTTACCTCTATTGTGTGGATCTAGTCCAATACTATGCAGTACCTGTTCTTGCTTTCAGGTCTTTCTGCTAGCTTCCAGTCCTCCTTTTGTGCCACTGGGAGCAGAAGTTTCCAGTGACACAGAGCAGTAAATAAATGTACTTTTTGGTAAAGAAATCAGTTGGACCATAAGTGACTATCCCTTTGGGTTYGCACATAACTTTTATGTTCAAACAAGCCTGTATGCTTCCCTTTTGTGTTAATCCCAGCAAGGACACCCAGTCACCTCCCTCCTGAACATTACTTTACATTTTGCAATAAGCTAAAGTGAGAGAGAAATCTGCATTTCCTCTGTGACCGGTACCCTAACTGAGCAAGGAGACTGCCACGCACAAGAGAGATTTTACATGTGTGCACGTATCGCCTTCACACCTTCCTTTTGTGCCGGCTGAAATAACGAAGGCATCATCATAAAGCTCTCTGACACCACTTTGGAATCGAGTTTAGGAAAGCACCTGGAGAAGGGATACCAGCCGATTTCTATTGCAGGGTTGGTGTGAAAATGCTTCTCCTGAGCTTTCCTCCACATGCAGTCTGGGCCAGAAGAGGTCTGCTGATGGCCTCTAGGAACTAGTGAATTGGTTGTGGCTGAAGTGATGTGTTCCTCTGCCCACCCACACAAATTTTAAATGAATCCTGAGAGAAATCAATGGTAATCATCCTCTCTTAATGTCAAAARTGTTTCCATCACACTAATCAAATCGCTTGCCAAATACAAGATTTGTATTGCGATTCTGCACTTTACTAGCTCTCTCAATACATCAAAGCTTTCCAACAATATTTTTAGATAGTTTRCATTTTCCCCCTAAACTAATTAAATCTCTAACTAATTTTCTAACCCTTTCCTTTTCATCTAGGAACTAATTTTATGGAAAGAATTACAAGCTACCCCCTACTTTTCTTCTATAGATRTTTCCTTTAGGAGCATCATAATTAGAGATCATCGGTTTTAACGCCTCCAGATTACTGCAAATGAATGATGCTTCCATAATGAATAACATAATAATCATGTTATCAGCCTTCATTAGTTCTAGATAAACTGCAAAGAAATGATCATGCACTTCMCTTATGAAACCCTCAACTTAAGAAATTAGTTCTAAACCATTCACACTTTTCCACACACGTACACCCCATGTATCTCAAAAACACACAATTCAGAGACAGCATTATCAGAAAAAGATGCATTAAAGGCTATATTGGTTTTTTTCATTTTTCACCTGGCACAGGTTTTGGTATTTGGTGAAATTCACATGTCCTTGGAAGCAACTACTGTTCCTCTCCACCCTGCTTGTGGTAAATTCTGTTAATAAATTAGATTGAGTTTTTTCTTGTCAACTAATATAATTCAGCAGCAACAAGAAGCAYTCATTTGCTGCAGATGCAGAAGTCATCTCCAGGCAGGCACTGTGACCTCCAGTTTGCGCGAGACATTCCAGCTCTCTTCTCAAATCTAGGAAATATTATGGATCTTTGTTCCCCTCTAGTGGCTTATTCACAAAAGACATTTCAGGATCCACGTACTGCTGCTTTCTCAGGGGACAGACCTTTCGCCTGCGTGGTTATGCTCATGCTTTGGCTCTGAAGGCTCCAAGCTCCAACCTCGACGTGCTCCCAAGCAGGGCCGCTGCCGCACCCTGGTGTACCCGCCAGCTACTCCTGGTGTAGGTGACATTTCCAGCTGACAGTTCAGCTTGGATCAGCAAGGGAGTACGAAATGCTATTTGGAAGAGATTAGCCTGTCACTCTCTGGGAAATGAGATCAGGAGTCATTTGGAGCCACTGCAGAGGAGCCGGTGTAACTGGGAAGCAGAGCAGCTTACGTGAATCAGCGTTACCTGCCTTAAAGAGGGGCTGGGAGACTAACGAGGCGGACAACACGAGAGATGCCCTTGCAGGGGCTGCTTGGGAGTAGCTTGCCAGAGGAAAGCTATTCCGAAACTTAAAGGACTTCTTATCCTGCAAGAGCAGGCGGACTTCAGCCGAGCACCTCTAACCCCATAGGCAGCGGAGAAGGAGCTTCCCGGGCAGTGCTCTTCCCTCCCACTCCTGCAAGCGTCCAGCTGGGGCTTGGTCTACCAGTTTCAACCTCTAAGGCAATCCTGGCAAAAGAGAGAGGTGTTAAAAATCCAGGAGAGAGGGGAGAGAAGGAACAAAAACTGGGTAAAAAACCCTGGCATCTGTAAAATATTATATATATATGTATATATGTATGTGTGTGTGTGTGTGTGTGTATACATATATATATATATATATATATATGTATATATATAAATATATAATGTTTAACTCTCCCTGCAAATCCTCCAGATAATTATGCAAACTCCATCTTCAGAGCTAAAGTGAGAAAACACAAACAAACGAAATCCCTTTTCTTGGCTCTCTGATCTGTATCTTCTGAATATGTCGTTAAATAATTAATAAGTAATGGGGTTAACAGCAACATTTTACCCTGAAGTGTGCTGCTAAATTACAACAGTGGCCTCTAGTGGTATAATCTATTGAGTTATTTTTCCCTGTTCGCATTGCTTCAGTTAAACAGAAATAATATGAGAAGAGCCTAGCCTTATTAATGAGTAATAAAACATAATTGGAAGATAATTTAAGGATGTCATGAATACTTCTGAGAATATATCCCTTTCATACATCTTTACCCCAAAGCTTTTCTGCTTCTTTCCAATCCTGAGTTTCAAAGCCGATTTTATATTAAAGTTAGGGACCTGATGAATTAGTATCATTTGGGACATTTGCCAGCTCCTGTTGCAATGAGAGATGACATTCATTCCAAATATCTTTTTTTTTTATGAAATAAGAATTAGAACAAGGTTTTAATTAAAAAAATCTATAATAATTCCTGTTTCTCCATCATGTCCTGTTTCTCTGTTAGTCTTATTTCTCATTTCCATCATGCAATCATTTGCAATCTTTTTTTTTTTTCTGATAAACGATTTTTCCACTCTTTCCCCTGCACCATTTGTGATCAGCTGAAATTATAATGCAATACCAGAGAAAACATACCTAGGAACAGAGTTGCYCCTCCCAATGCTGGACTGAACTCGTTTGGGAAGGTGGGCTGGGCATCCTGCGACCCTGTATTTCCAGAAACACCAAAAGAAAGAAGGCCGGTTTTCATGAACGACATCATTTTGGATCTTTTGGTTGTTTCTGATCACATTTCGTGGCTGACGGAGAGGGCAGGTGCTGAGTGTGACCTGTTTCTCCCAGGCCCCAGGAAGGCGCTGCTCGGCTCCGTGAGGATGCTGGGCTGGGAAGAGCCCCGCTGCCATCTGTCCCCTCCCCACCTCTGAACGCAGTGTCACTGTGTGGGGACRGCCTGGGCAGGTGGCTCTGGCAAGTGCCGATTTCAGTATTCCCAGGAGATCTAATGACAGGTTGCACGGATGGTGTCGTCACATGCGAACTGTTTCTGGCTCCAAGATCGCCTGCGTGAAAAGCACAAGCCGAGATGAGCAAAGCCATCGCCCTTCCACTGYGGTCTGGAAACAGGGACACAGACAGCCAAGAGACCGTGTCTGCTGCGGAGGCATCGCTGCTTGGCATGCGACAGCCAGCCCGGCGTTTCCAAACGCTGCTGTAARAGATCCCTGATACAGATCAGATCGAATCAGAGCATTTAGGGAAAACATTACCAAAACCTTGCCTGGTAACTAGCGTCCTGTTTTGGAAGAGTTTGTTGCACTTTATTTCCAGTGTGCTGCATTTCACTTATTTATGAAAGTTAAGGTGTAAAGTAGAACAGGTATTTCTTGTGGAGCAAGCCAAGGAAAGCTGYCCCCTTGGAGCAGGTGACCGTCCTGCTTCAGCTGAGGGCTGCACAGCGTACTTGCTGAAGCAGAAGGTTGCAGCCCTGAGCACTCAGCTATAAGTAACAGGAGAAATGTCACAGGTGAATAATCTTTCTGACAAATCTCCAATTTATTGCAAAAAAACGAGCTTTGCAAAAGGCAGTTTCTCTCCTATCTGGCAGCTTGAAAGGGCATAGCAGTTGCTGAGAACAGGGTACTATCACACTTATTAACCCTGAAGTGCTCACTTCCCACTGGAAGAGGGGACCAGCAGCCTGCGATTTGCATGGACCCACATCATTTGGGAGAGGAAGTACCTACYGGTATCACAGAGGCTTGTTTCTTGAGGCAGTAAGACAAGAATTAATCAGGCAGCTAATTATCCCAGGTGATTATTTTAAATTATTCACATATTATTTCTCTTTTTATTGGCAACTGGTCGCCTCACTTCTGCATGGGATTGCCTGGCAATTCACTATTGTGCTCTCCTTCTCAGGTTCAGCCAAAATTTAAATGATAAATAATCATGCCAAAGAAGACAATGACAAGAACTGCTCTGGAGATTTGGACAGAGCAGTAAATCATGCACTTCCCYTTTGAAAACAAAAGCAAAAAGCTGTGAGACCTGGACCAGTTTTCTGGCAGGCTGGCAAGAACTTCTCAGAACTTCAGCTCTCACAAAAGGCATCGCTTCTCTCTGATGCAAACCCTTCAATCAGGAGAAATAGAAAAAGTGGGGAAGAATAGTTCTATCGCAATCTTTTCCAAGTTCCTGGATTCACAGGAAAAGTTTAAATTGGCTTCAGCAGCTGAAAGTTGGCACCTTTCCCCGACTGTGCATSCACACGGAGCCCGACTCTTTGTCGTCGCCTTGCTGCAGCCAGAGGAGCCCACGAGCCTCGCCGTCGCAGTGGCCTGCGAGCAAACAGCTCTGCAAAAAGCCAGGCTGCAGAAACAGCTCCACCTCCCACAGGAGCAATAACCCTACCGTGAAGAGCAGCTTCGTGGGAGGAACAGCCCAGGCTTCGCTCCCAAGCCTCTGCACTGTAATTCTGCACCATACCAGGCTGGAGGAGACGTTTTCCCCTAACAAAACACAAAAAGCCCATTTTCAGCAGTCTGAGGGAGCGGAGACATGGGGAGGAAGAGCTGATCACCAAGGGAGAAAGGTCACCTTTCCCCACTGGAGTGATGAAYGGAAGTGCGGGGAGGAAAGTCCCGAATCGCTGCCCGCTCTCCACCACTCGCTCATAGTGAGCAAAGCTGTCCCAGGACTGTGCTTCATCACGCGTGACCCAGCCAGATTTTCCTCAGGTGCTCAATGATCTTCCCCTGACCTTCCAACGAACAAGCTGTCCCTGCAGCCCAAGAGCTTTGTCCGTGCAGCAAAGTCACTYTTGCACAGAGCATTGCAGGTGGTCCAAGTGACGTGCCTGGAAGGAGCCTCCTCATCAGCTCCGGAGCTGCCCCAGCGAAGTCCACAGAGCTGAGGTCTCCAGTCCTCTTGGTGAAATAAAAAGATCAAAAATGAGAATGAAGATCTGAGGATCTTTTAGTTTATTAAAGTGAATAGGATCTACAGGATCCTTATTCTCCCTTGGGGACAGCCAYATCATGTAAAAGTCAGTCACAACACATGGCCAAAATATGGCAGGCTTGAAGTGAGTGCAGCTCGTTGGTGAGTAAAACATGGCATGAGACRTTCGTGGCTTTGTGTCGTTTGGCTCCTGTGCTCCCCTGCTTCTGCCTGGAGGCACACCGAAGGGAGGACACGCTGCCGATGGGGAGCTGTGAAACCTACAGCTATTAGCCCAGGGCACATCCTGTTCTACTGTCCAGCACTGGGTTTCTAATTAAATAATTAGAAACATCGTTTCCTCGTCTTAAACARTGTTCTCTTAAGAACTGCAGCTCACAGGAATTAATTCTGATTTAAGGCTCTTGCAAAGCTAATTTTAGTCAGCCTTCATTATCGCATGGTATTTTGCTGGGGATGGAAGGGGAGATGAGAGCTGGACTTTATGTAATTTTCACACTTYGTGTTTTTTCTACCTGTATGGAGGTGGTTAGAACATGGCAGGTACCTGCCACGGAGAGCGAGTATGTGSAAAGACTCTGGAGCGTGCACCCGTGGTGCCGTGAGGCGCTGCAGAAGGCACGGGGACAGCATTAATGTGCTTTGCCTTCCACATTCAAGGACATAATTGGACTAAAAGCATCACAAAAGCACAGACCCCCGAGCACGCTGGAGGCCCTTCAGACTTTTCCGAACCCAGGGGTGTGCTCTCACGGAAACACATGCAGAGCAGAGGACTTTGTTTTTTTACTCTCTGTTCTCATCTGTACCCATTTCCTCTCCTAACCTTGCCATTTCAGGCAGATTCCTGTAAGCTAGAAGCTTTTCTGGTTGCTGCACATCAATATGAAGCACAGGCGACTGTAGTCCAAGATTCAGGATAAGGCTCAGATCATATGATAATTGACGTGGACTGAATAAAACATTATAAGCAACAACAGCGAACCCTGTGCTACCCATCTGTCTGCTGTAGCCATCTGCTTGCTGTTATTACAAACTTAGATTGCAACCTCTTTTGGAGAGGAGACTACTTGGTTATATGTAGGCTTTGTATTTATCACTTTAGACTTTACTTGCTACAAATGTGGAAAATAATGACAGAGAAGGGCAGGTTTTATAGCTCTGGCACAGAGCAGGAATGCAGAAGAACAAAGTTCAGGTCCCTGCTGGATGTCAAACAAATAATATCATCTGTCTCTGAAATAACGTTAGTTCTATTACTGTAATTCACAGGAAAAAGGATAAATTCATGAATATASAAGATATGTGCAAGATATGTACAAGAGATAATGCAAATGCTTAGGAGATTGGGAAGATAAGGACAGTAACACTGGCCATCAGAAAAGCTGACCAAAGTCTCTTTAACTGGATCTACATCTACAAAATACCTTCTGTTGAAGTCCCAAAGGTGCAGGCCATCTCACACGAGGACTGCTTTGGAGGAGTCAGAGCATCTCCGCAAATGCRCATGGGGAGATCTCCTGGTTAAGCACTGAAAGATTAACCTTGCCATTAACTGCTTACCATTTTCCCAGCCCAGCCCCTTAAGCTTGTGCATGATACATGGTAGCATTGRCAGTATCTTTTAGCCTTCTTCTCATCTCCTTTACAGTACCTGGCCTAACACACCTACCATTTAGGTATGGGGAATGCATGAAAAGAAACTCACAGAAGATTCAGCTGTGTAAACCTCAGCCTAGCAAGAAAGCCAGAAGGGCTAAGAACCAATGGGGCTAATCCCAGGGTCTTCTCTGCTTGGTTTTACTCACAGCTCCTGCAGCCAGCAAGTAAGGTGAGGGTAACTGAGCCTCCATCGTGGAGGGGACAGCTGAGCCTCTTCCTTTCTGTAACATCCCACTGCAGGATGAGCTTGGACACACTCCTCGCTGCCAGCCAGCCTCAGCCTCTTCCCCCAGCAGGACCCGGGCATAGCCTAGATGTAGGCAGACAGGAGATGTTGGCTCTTTTTAACTACTCAGCAGTGGCTCCTCATCAGGCATTTGCCTTGACCAGGGCTCCTCTATTTTATGCAGGACTGGGCCAGTCTTGCTGCTGCCTCTGTATCCAATCTGCAGCATGGTTAATAAGAGCAAGYTGTGAGCAATCACAGCTGTCCATCAACACAGGTATCAGGGCTGTAGTGGGTCAGACCAAGGGGACACTAATGAGAGGGCAAGCCTCACCTTGTGCCTTCCTAACTCGTGCAAACAGAGAAACCAACAACACAGAGATGCATTTTGAGGACCTTGGATGAAAGATGCTGCTGTAAACACTAGGTGTTAATAATGAGGAGGCAGGGAGCAGGTGCTGATCTTTGAAGCTGAGTCAGTTGTGTTCAGTAATTGGGGAAAATCGGACATAAATTATAGTGTGTGACATTTTAACACCACTCTACTGGAGTAAAATACTGTCTTTAAAATGGGTTTTTAGCCACATGGCTAATCAAATGTTTAGGCTCAGCATTTGGGGATGAGTGTGTTACGGAGTGTTGCAGAAATCATCTTTATTCAGTGTGGAGCTGAGGGAATTCCTTCTAAAGCACAAAAACAGCTGAGCAAAGGCGAACGACGGCATTTTAATGGCACTCATGGTGTGTTTTGCAGGCTAGATTTGGCACTCAGGACACCTGGCTGCAGAATGTATGTACCAAAATTGACTCTGTGACTTTTCTGATGCGGCATGCTGTCTGTCTTAGGTAATTAAATGGTCGTCTTTGCTACAGACACTTCACACCATCAGTAAAGATCTCCCTGTGGGACATAATGATTCTTCTTGTTTTTCAAATGGGAAAYGGTAGAAAGGATACAAGAACTGTCCACAGCCATAGAGGAAATCYGTGGTGAAATAGGGATTGAGTTCCCAAATAGAATACTGAACTAGCCTCATTAAGGTATCTTGTATRTCATGGTACCCAGCAAAAGCAAAATATGTATATAAAAAGCTGCAGAAGTGACTACTGCTTGCAGACCATCAACAAGTTCACYGAAGTGCATGAGAACATCCAGGCGGGCTGGGGTTGAGGAAGAGCTCACATTGCCCCTAGCAGATGTGGAGAGGAGCAGGAATAAGAGCAGATGAAGGCACTGGGGCTGGACCAGGCTGATGTGATGCTGCAGTAGGAGGGAAACTGCTGCAAGAGCACCATTATAAAGCGCATGTGCATTTGCATGTGGAACATCAGTGAGATACAGGAATATTGTCGCAGTGCAAACACCTGTGTCATCAGTGCAAACATCTGTGTCACCAATCCGTTTTAATCTCACAGGGAAAGAGTAATGGCCCATGTTTGCCAGTCTCTGTGTATTTTTGAAGAGCTCTGTCCCTTTACACTGATTACATTGAGAAGACTGGGAATGTTGCCATCTAAACACTCTAAAAYAATGCAGACAAGCATTATCAAATAAATAGATGAAACTTTACTCAAATGGGGAAGATCTAATGGGTCTATCACATCTCCACTTTGCATGGACCAAAAAAAAAAWTTTTAATATGAATCCTTCTGTCATCTCCTGTTTCTCTGATGAATGAGTGAAACACAAAAATTTAGTGTTTTTGTCCTTACATTGCCTCTGTGAAGTCAGGCGCTGCTGCCACCTTCATCTATCAATGAAGTGAGGCACGGAAAGATGAAGGAGTTTACAAAGCATGCCTGCAGGCTTGCATGTGGCRTGAGGTTGTGAGCAGGAGCCTGAGCCAGGGCATCGTCCTCATTTATGCATCAGAAAAGGCATGCATGATACTAGGGACTCCTGTTCACGCACAGATGTTCATACAGCTGTATCTGTGTATAGCTCTCTGGAGAATTGGTCCCTAAAGATGCAAGGTGTTTGTTCATTTAGAGTATCTTCCAAACTTTAACAGGCCATCACTGACGTGGTTTTCCCCTTCAGTCTGCTGAGTCCTCCCACACAGGACCAAAACAGAACCAGGCAAAGTGAATTTATCCAAAATGAAGGAAGAGAGAAGCCTTCACAGCCAGAGTGCAGCTCTGGGAGAGCAATAGCATCCCTTTACAGGCAGATACGAAGGGGCTGGGCTAACCTGAGGCAATGTGCCACGTTGCTAGAAACCCTTCATCTTGCAAATGAAGCTGTCTCAACTGGTACTCACTGCAACCTTGCAGAAGGTCTTGACATAGATGTCTTATTACTACCTACAGCATGGACTAACACGAAAGGCAGTACTCAAGTCCAGGGAGTTGGGTGTCATTTGCATGTGCTTGTTTTGGAGCTGGCTGGGCAGGAGAAGGATCCTTCTGTCCTTCCCTCCTTCTGCAGTCTGGGCGGTTCTGCTCATGGGTCATGCTACACTGTCTGACTAGCAAACAAACCAGCCTGAAGCACTGATGGAAAATGCCTCCATGAGAGAGCAAGAGGTTCAGCAGATTCTTGTTGACTCCTTGTTACTGTCTGTCTGTCTTGTTCTTGCTCAGAGGAGCAAAATGTCAAGACAAGTTTAAATGTCAGGCCTCATTTGAAGCTTGTCAGCCTGAGGTGAGCCTCCTCTGTGGAGCAAAGATCAGCTGCTCAAGGACCAGATGTCAGAGTAATATGTTGCCCTTTCGCATGTACATAGGACTTAGGAAGCTTAAAGAGCTTTGGCAGTAGCGGGGACTAAAGTACACCTTCCTAAGAGAACAGGGATCTCAGGATTTTATCAGACTGGTCAGTAAATTTCTACCCTGCTGCTTTTAACTGTGATCTGTCAGATTTTTAGGTGACAACGATATGGATTGAGGACTGGTGAGAAATCCTGAGTAAAGGTATCCTGCCCTCGAGCAGAGCAGCACACATGCGAGGTGCAGCACAAATGCCTCTGATTGCACAGCTGCTGTAGAAATGATTTACACAATTGCTTAGAGTTCAGGGTGGGACACTTTGGACTAGCTGCTTCTAAACCTGCCTGCATTAGCTGTTGTCTGAAATCAAAKAGGCTAATCAGGTATTTTGGACCATGAGAAAGGGTGTCTAAAACTCTACCCCAGTGAATAAAAAAAGCTGTTTTTAATGTGTTTTTCTGAATCATGCTGTTTGCCTCTAAGCAAGAATGCAGTCTTAACGTCTTGGTACAATGCTAGAAGTTTGTGTATTGCTCAGGAACAGTAAAAGTGTGACAAACTTGCTTTTATGTCCTTTCTGGCTAGCAAACTGTCTCCCCTTTCCTAATCTGAACTGGCACCTCAGAGCAAAGCAAAATCAGCAGCTGAAATCAGATATTAAATGATTTTATCAAAATGATAATGCAACACAGTCATAGTGCTCTACAACAGAGAGTTAAATAGTGTGARAGGCAGGAGGAGGAGGCCTGTGAGTGAGGGAAAGGCTAGTGGAGGAAGAAGTAGGAGCAGGGCATGGCTATGCAGCAGTTCTCACTGAACCTGTGGTTTGCTTCAGCCTAGCAGGCACAGAGTTCAAGGGCGGGCTCAAAATTCATAGGGAAGCTGGGCAGCTTCTTGATGGAGCAAGTTTTATTTGCCTCCATGCTGCTGCAGGGCACATTCCCACAGGGAGGGAGATGGGCCAGAGGATGCAACCATGATCCCCATTCAAAGCTGTACGATAAGGCAGATAGGAGYACAGCTGTGGCTTTGGGTCATTCATTCAGGGTGGTTATGTGCTCAGAGCAGTAGCGAGGTGGGCTCTGGCATGAGAAATGTCCTGCYGCTTGCTGGTGCACCTTGCCCTCACTGGTGCATGTGCTCCTTCAGCCCTGCTCTGCTTGTGCACACCATAGCTTACCAACAGGAGGGCTGCCCAGCCCYTAAACCTATAATTTCCTATCTTTTTTCTCTGGTTTTGGGGTATGAAGCCCTTTGAAGTCGAGTGGGAAAGTTCACCATTAAACCCCCAAAGAGAATAAGAAATACTAGGAGCCAAGGATCTGGGGCWTCTTACATCTGGGGTAAAATGCTGATGCATTGGGGCTGTACAAGAGAGTAGTAATAGTTATCCCACAGTCAACATTTATTTTCAAACTACTAATATTTTATCAGGTARGGAGCAAGCACCCTGGTAAACTCCAGAGCTGCTGCTCAAAAAAGAAAGGCCTTTGCTGGTAGAAACTCAACTGGGACTCAGAAAACCTGGCTCACTGCCTACCTCTGCCTCAGACTTCCTAAGYAGGGGTGAAAGTGAGATTTTTTTCCCCCAGTAACTGATGATTTCAATATTAAGTGTTTTATATGAGATTTACTCTTTCCTCTGAAGCAGTTAGAAGAATAAAGGCCCATGGTAGAGCTGGGGTGGAAGAGAATTTAATCTGCTCCAATTCASTTCCTCTAGCAAGGGGCAGTCATGCTCCTACCTCTCCATTGCCTTCTTCATMGCTGAGCAAAAAAAGCCTGGCTTTCTTCTAGGCTTGAGTAAAGAGCTCTCTTTGCCTGTTTAATACAAGAAAGGAAAGTTAAATAAGGTGAAACCTGAGCAAATTAAAACCAAGCCTTTGCTCTGAATGGTGAAATGTGAAGTAGCATCATGCCTTGCTGTGATTGTATTATCAGGTTTCAGTGAACATCTGCTGCTGACAGGTAGTGGGACTGTGATATTCCACATGTGGGAAATGGAGAGAATTAAATAAACACAATTGCTTGGGAATAAATGAAACTTAATCTAGGGTGATGTGGGCTACACTGATATAACGTGTTATGAATAAATATTTGGTGGCAAAAATCTGCAAAGATGGTAAACACTTTGTTCCCTCTTATATCTGTTCTTTCCAAAAGAGCTGGTAATTTTTTACTGAAGGGGAAAAAAAAATGCATAGCACTGTTGAAAGCAGCGAACAAAGACTGCTGTTTGCACTGGAGCCTAAGGGATTCGGGTGGCTTGATCCCTTAATTCCTGTGGAAATCCCAGCTAATGTAGCCAGCTTACTATGCTTTCTTATCTTGGGGATGGATTTTCTGAAACATCACAAACAGGCGCTGGTGGAGAAGCCCCGTGGCCTCAGAGAGGAGCAGTTTCCAACCCTTCTGGTGGTGTTTTGGTGGGCTTCCCCTCGGCTTTGAGCTGCTTGCAGCATCTCTGCTGAGCCCAGCAGTAGCTGCTCATCCCAGCTCAACGTGAGGCACTTGCTGTACTTGCATCTCCTCTTACCATGAGCCTGGGTCTGGAGCCTGCCTCCAGGAAGGTCACAGAGCTTTAAAGGATGAAGATATAAATCTTCCAGAATGACGACTTTAAAACACAAAGAAAACCCTGCAGATACCTCGATGTAGAAGGAAAGAAGCAGCAGAACCTCTTGCCAGAGCAAAGGCCTTACTATTCTACTGCCAGCCCCTTGTCAAACAGTGGATGTTTCACGTATGCCTCTTTTCCTCTGCAATACAGACCCATGCTAACATGGGTCTCTTGACTGTATTTTGACTGTAAGATCTGTCAACTGTAAAGGGCTTCACAAATGAAAAGCTTCCTAAGGAAATATAGTTATTAAAAATAACAGTGCTTTGACCAACACTCAACAAATTGCTCAAACGTGTCTCTAAATGCAAACAAGCACTAACATCAACAGATCTTAGAGTCATTCTTAAACTCAAGATGTGTTTATGTGCATACTCTAAATCTCATCCAGATTTACTCTTGATGCTGTCCAGTTTCCAGCCCAGCCTGTGAGTAGCTCTGTCTGCCCTCTCTTCAGAGCATGTTCCTCTTGTCCTTGACAATTCAGTCCTGTTCTGCATATTTCTTGCAGTCCAGTTACAGAACATGTTTATTGCTTTTTCTTTGGCGCATACTGCATTTTGCAGAGATAGAGAGGCTAATTATTTTGTTTTTATTGCACCGTCCTTAGAATTGACACAGTGTTTACTGCACTATTTCTTGGACTTTGCTGGCATATTTTTCCTTCATAGATCTGACATTCTCTCATAAATCAGTGATTTTCCCTGCTTTCTTTAGTTTGAACTAATTTCTTATGGAACCTACTCACATAGCTCAGTTCTAGTCCAATTCCTCATGGCAATTTATAAGCCACATTCAGTAATCACTGATTTAAATTAAGAGTCAATCTATGGGAACTATTTCTCAGAATTAGATATGAGCTCTCAGTGATTCAGTCCCAGTGCCAGCTAGATCAGGTGCTTGAATAACCATGCTGAAGCGTTGTGCAAGTGGAGTTCTGACCTACTGCATCAAATTAATTGGGCCRAAGGGTTTGGATCCTGCTTCCCAGGGCAGCAGCTGGAGTGCCCTGTTGCTCAGCTGGCATTGAGGAGCCAGACCAGCAGGATGGAGAGCTGATGGGCTCACTCATCCCTTGGCTCTCCAGGTAGAATCAGATGTTCCTTTCCTGAGTAAATCTCCATTAACATGGGCAAAAACTGCAGAGTTGTCCCTTAATTTCACCTGAATTAATGGCTTTTCATTTGTGCCTCTCCTCCATGAAGATAACTCCAATGGGTCAGTCCAGGCCTYGTGGCTGCCATGGAACCAGCCTGGTTACCCTTCTTATTACTCCATTTGACACAAGCACCAGAACAACCCACTAAAGAGCAGGCTTCTGCTGTCTTTGATGACGGACTGAAGCGGAAACCGCTGAACCTCTAAGAGGAAGATAGCTTAGTGCATCAACACGACACGCTGCAAATAACTGCAGCTCTGTGTACTTGGCGACAGTGACACTGATGTATGTTGTACTCCAGGAAATTATTTTTCATAAAACTGTGTGGTGCTTCCTTGAATGTCACTTGACAGCTGAAGCAGAGAAYGCTAATCCAAGGATTCGCACATCGCTGTGAGGCGGTCAAGATCGCAGAGCTCGGATTTACACGTCGGSTGTCTGTGAATTTCCTCTGCTACCTTCTGCCAATGAACCACTGTGATTTCTTTTACCCTCTTTTGCTAAGTCTGATGCACACTGAGATTCTGATTTAAACAAGGTGACCTGAGTGAAATGCTGTTTGGGTTAGACTGGAGCCAGGTTCTGGATGGGCAGTTTAATTGCACTTTTTGTAATGAGTGCAATTAGCTTGATGTCACTGCTGTAGCATTAGCAAAAGGGAAAGCTGCAAAGACTGCAATTCTGTTTCTTGACCAAGAAAAGGGGTAAATACTGACATTTTAGGACAGCTGAGAGCTCTTTAACCTGTCTGAAATCAGAAAGAGAGCTATATTTCCTTCATGGTTTTATACCCCGTAATGAGGGGATCAAACACAGGCTACGGGAGATTCAAACTTCTAAACCGGTGCTTCAGCATTATTAGGTGACCAGAAATTAGTACAATAACTCATTAGCTATACACAGTTATCGGCACTGGACCGCACAGGAGCAGTGAGGTCCCTACCAAATACATGAATGATGAGAGGATCTGATTCCAGTAACTCTTGGACCAGTTTTTTAAATTAAAATCAAACCCAGCACAGAGAGAGCTCCCAGATCAATTCAGCCACTTATTCTCAAGAAACCTGCAAAAACTGGATGCAAGGCAGAATATACTGGAGTTTCCATTCAAGAAGGCTTARGAGGTTCAACTTTTGTTAGATATCAGAAAATACACACAGGAAAAAAGACTTTTAAACCAGGCTTAAGTTTTGCTGGTCCTCACAGGCCTACTCCTTTAAAAATATTTACATATAGAGATCCASAATTGTATACAATGACATGCCTTTGTACACGCAAACTTATATCCCTATAGATATTACATACTAGTTTACATACACTAGCTCTACAAGGCTGAAAACATTCTTTATAAAAAATAGAGATAGCTGTAAAAACAGCAGATATGGTAAACTGACATAGTGTTCCACTGTCAGAAACACAAGTGCTTTCAAATTTTGGTTTCCAGTCTGCTTAGGAGAGTGACTGAACTGAGACTACATCTGGTATTTAATTCAAGCATTGTGCTGCCGTCAGAGGAAACCGTGCTGGCAAGCTGAATTTCAGCCTGCCAAGATCCTTTTGCAGAAACACAATTCATAGCTTAGGAGTAGAGAGGGGGAAAAATCTAGAAAATAAAGACATAATAGTACAATCTCTGTGGGCAGATAAAGCACAGAAATACTGTGTTCTCCTGGTTTCACTTACCTTCTTATTTTTGCTCTGCAGTGATTGAGAGCCYGAGACACTTACGCACCCCAGGCCAGGATAAAACGCGGAGTTCCCCATTCACTTCCATTTCATGCCATCTCAGAAGCCTTTGATATCCAACAGTATCAGTCTCTGCTCTTGCTTACTCAGACTGGGGGTTATGACAGTAAGTGGGTAAGTTTGAGCAAACGTGTAAACCAATTACATATAATTCTCAAAGAGAGCATTACTGGAGTAAAATCTGAGCATGGGGACCTCAYGATCTAAGTCTAAATAGCTGGTTTGCTCCAGTGTGAAGCATGACTCAGTACTATGATTCAGGTCTAAYGTATTACAGATCTGGTTCACTCTGGCCAGACTTTGTGTTCTTGCACTCTTGAGGCCTTYAAATTTTCTCTTCTGTCAGAAAGAATTTATTTTTCCATGAGCTCAAATCCTTTCCATGGCATTTACTTCGCAAGGCTGAAATCCCCTCAAAGGAAGGTAGGGAGAACTTTAAAGCTGCTGGTAGGTTCCTAATTAATGAGACTCATGAGTTTGGGCTGTAATTCTGAGGTTTTTAACCTGTATATTTATTTATTTATTTTTTTAATGTTGCAAAACAGCCACTAATTTTCCTATCAAATGTGATGGTAGATAATAAGCTATTCTGTAGCTTGAGTTTTATTCCAGAAAGGACCATGACATTTTCAAAGACTGGGATTAAAAAACAGTCATAAAATAGATTTCTTTTGCTTAGTTTTACTTTTCTAACAGCCCTTAAATTTTTTTTTTCARTGGATTTGTGTCATCACATCTTCTATTTTGCATAAAGGTAAATGCAACTAATTTTGCCCGTCATATTCATACTGACTACAAATCCTTCACATCTTCCTGTACGAATTTTCACAAATTTACAAATATATTAGAGGATGACTTAATGAAGAATAGGGCATCAGACAGTCTCCCCCCCCCCCCCAGGGCTGAAAATAGAGCAAGAAGAGAAATCTATTTCAGATTAACTTTGTACAATGGCAGAGCATACAAACTGGCTCGATCTTAAAATACAGTGCACCAAAGCCTGCAATATTGCCAGCTTTGCTATTTTCATTTTAAACTAACTTAAAACACCAATGATGGAGAAAGTTCACTTTGTCAATTTTTTTTCATGTGAATGTCAGAAGAAAATTCAGTCTAGAATCCCTCCATCAAAGCACTGCTCTGAGGAATAGTGTGGGATTGTGTGATAAAGCAACAAGAGGCGCTGGTTCAAATATCAGGGCCATATTTCCCCAAAGTCTATGCACGTACACRCAGATATTTTCTTTCTATTTGAAATTCACCTTGTGTAGAGAATTGGCAAGAYGTAAAACTCACTAAATCCCTACGGATCAAAGTTATTTCTGTGCAAAGGGCTGCAGGACGATCTACACACCATTTAAATCCTTCAGTCCTGTTTTGACAGYGTAATGGCTTTGAATGAACGTGTTGGTAGAGTAGTCCTTCTGCACGACACAAAAATCCACCCTATTATTAGAGTTAAACTCTTCTTGGTCATGGTAAAAATGTTGCCAAGTAGGGCTTCGTGTTTAGCATAAAAGCAACRAGATACATTTTGTCTGTTGGAGACAAGTGTAAAATGAAACCTCAAAGTCATTTTTTACTTCAAATAGAGGTTGGGGCTAAAATTTGCTGTTATTAATCACTGTTGTTTTCAAACATACCTCTGTACTATTCTGTCATGAACTATCAACCGTATGGTGACATRATCTTCCCACTTACACAGAAGTGAGCTCCATCCTGGCTCCCAAGGTGCTGGCAAGTTTACCATGTTTTGATACGTTTTTTTGTATGTAGCTATTGGTGCAGCTGAATCTAGTCCCTGTATTCCCTTTCCTTTTTTCCAGAAGTTCCTCACCAAAAGTCTTTTTTGCTGTTACCACCGGAATGTGCCATGACAGCCACCAAACAATACCAGGAATRGTAAATTCTGACAAGATGTTGCAGGATAGAAAATCCAAGCGGGAAGAATGGGAGCTCCATATATGAAACCCCTCGTTTAAAACRGTCTTAAACCCATGACACAAAAATAAGATTTTTTTTTTTCTCTTGATTTACATGTCTCATGTCCTCTGTGCACAGGCTGATATTTGTGATTGTGGCTTTTTGTTAACTGCCAGGGCAAGTGCAGATAAGCCACCAGGAGACTGTGATCAAGGTGAGATACCATATTGCAAAATGGTTGTGGATGGGAAATCTTCCAAGGCAGTTCTCAGAGTCAAAGAAATATCTTGGTTCAGAACAGGTAGACTTCCATGCACCAGCCAATAACTCATTTTGCATCATGCTAAATTTTTAAATTTTATGTACATTTTTATGATTATGAATTAATATCATYGCCTCAGCACAGCCTGTGTTCATCTCTAGTATCATCAGAGACTAAAGGAAAATAAGCGTCAGATGGAAGTCCCATTGTAATGCATATGCTAAGTGACTACAATCTTGTTGCTCCTCAGAGTAGTTAATTTATGAGTGCCYCTTGGGCACTGCATAAATGGTAACAAACCTGACACAAAAACTACTTCATCATTTGTTGTTCTTATCGCAAGCCAGAAAATCTAAACTGCTTCAGGCCAACAAATTAATTAAAAATTCCAGTGAGGAAAAGCATTTATCACACACTGTTTTAATAGACTCCTGTTATTCTCTCTCAGAGATGCCCACACATTTGTTTTCAATAATCTGAGTGACTATACTAGCTCAAAATAGCACTAGACTTTCCATATGAGGCTGAGARTGTTGAATTCAGAAAACCCCTCGAGCAACAACTTAAAATAGTTACCAAGACCTGAGCTTATGCAAAGTTCCCTTTACTGCTTCTCCAATGAGGCAGGTGGAATGGGATTTTCAAAAGACCTCACAGAACTGGATGCTCAAGTGCTCTGAGGGCCTCTGCAAACCATGGTGCGACAAGCACCTGGATATTAAGCAGGTGCAGATGTCATGTTAACACAGCCTGTAGACCTAGGTAAGCTTAATTCCTACTGAAGTGAGTGATGCTGAAATGCTCAGGTGCAAGGATCTACCAGGACTAAGAGCGCTACCCAGATGTCCTCTTAAACACGGCTTAGGAGACAAATGGTTTCTACCGCGGAGATTTTAAGAACCAGACTAGTGAATCTGCAAGAGGATTTCTAAACATACTCTCAGAGCATCTGGCATATTCAACTTGCACTCCAGAAAGKAGTTACTGAAATTATTTAGTGCTTTTGCAAATCTGGCCAAAATTACACCCTATTACAGTAGGCAATAAACAAGGTCCATGTGACCCAGCGGTCTCCATCTACCTGCAAATAACCCCATACAAATCGTACCATAGTTTCTTACATGAGTAAGAATTTAACTGAATTCTGGCTTTATTTCAGAACTCTACATATGAATTTAAGAACTTAACTTTGGTAAGGAAAGTTTAAAGTAGAATAAGGGGTCAAAGGTAACAGAAAATAATAATGGAATAATAATAAAAAACCCTGTTCTCCCCAAGCCAGTGGAAGCTGTAAGAAATGGTGGGTGCAAGTTAAGGGCTTTAGGCTGTACATCTGAAGAGCTGCAGAAAGATGTGCACAGATTTTAGCCTCTGCACAGAAGAGAAATATTTTTTTTAAGAGGGAAATTCTATGTGCAGTGGGACCTGATCCACCACCAAATGAGTCAGAAGTAGTATATTTGCTGATTTAAAATTGTTACATGATACAAAAAAGGCCTTGGAAAAATCCATTGTAATCTTTTTAGCTATTTTGTCTGAGAAATCTAATTGAATTAGCTTGAATTTCACTGAGAAATACTAATCCTTCATCAAAAGCATCATTCCAAACTTGAAGCTGTTTAAGAATAGCTAATCTCCTGAGGGAGAGAAATGGTTTGGCAGATATTACGTTATTACATGTGAATGCAAATAGGTATTATTTAAAATGGCTCGGTCAATGTAGAGGAAAAAAATGTTTTAAAATTGAACACGGTATGTTAAAACCATAACTATAATTGATTTTTAAAAAATTTCAGCTGTATTTCCACAAGTGTTACTATATTTCTGAGGCACTAGAAACAGGGTACTATACAAATGATTTTTTTAAAAGTGAATCTCAATTTTGATGTAGTTAGCGATACAATGTCTGAGGGACATTGGATATTAGAAAGTTTCAGGTAAGAATAGCTTGATACAAATCTTGTGTGAATAAAAATTCAGTGTGTGCCAGGTACCTCAAGCATAAAACACATTTTTAGAAGATGAAGTCCATCGAGGAATTTATCTTTACTTGCTGGAAGCATAATTTGRGTTAAAAATAATACACAGTCTGTAGAGGTTTAAAGTAGGTACAGAATGGGAATGCAGCAGGCGTAAGAAACTACAGTGCTTTAGGCTCATCCTGTCATGCTAAGTGCTGGTGATAGGACAGCGTGTATTGTAGATAGGAATTACACTGTTACTCGCTGCCAGAGGTGGTGCAAAAATGTGGTCCAAAGTGGCATATCGGGCTAAAGGGCCTGCYCGCTGCAGCACCATGGACAGCAGAAGAGCGGCACGCGCACACCGTCCGGCAGCGCTGGCTCGGTTTCCCTTCCACTTCCAAATTAAAACACAAAACAAAGCCGCCCAACCTAGCGATGAATTTTGTAGGTCTTGAGCAACCTGTAGAGAGTGTCAAGCAAAATATGTATTCACTTACGAACATCTTCATCTTTCAGCTGGCAAATAAGTGAAGGAGATTACCGCTTTAAAAACCCCTATTTTCAGATCAGCCTGGAATTTGGTGGGAYCAGGCAATACCCATCACAAAATTTATCTCACAGTGTATGTGCTGAAAAACAGCCCTGTGGTGCTTCATTCTGTCCTATCTCGCAAGGGAGAAAATAAATTCAGATGCTCACAGCAACAGTATTAGAGCTTTAAATGACTTTCATGACTCCATGCTATATATCTTCATAGGGTCAGTAGTAGTCTCTAACAACTAAATTAAGGTAACACCATAATTCTGAATGTTTATTGTCCAGCAGACAGGCTGAAGTTTTTATAATTACGTTGGAGATGGAAGTGTCAATAAACGATGAGAATAAGATCTGTGATGACATCTTCAGTAGATGTGGAGTTTTTGTGTTTATTTGTTTGCTTTTGGCAAAAACAGCTTGTTATTTTGTTATTCAGATCTTGGCTTGAGCTCAGCTTCCTTTCAGTGGAAAATTATTTTTCTTCTGAAGTTTGACCCTAGAGCATGTATCTGTAAAATACTTGGTTCATCATATTTTTAAAGTCTGAAATAATACAGTTAGAGGAGCTGAAATTTTTCTCCTTCAAACAACAACTCTTACAAAGATAAAGCTAGTGACATTTAATTATGGTGYTGAAGAAGATGCAGAAGCACAGGCCTTCCATGAACATTTGCTCTCATGTTCTGCAATATAATAATATTTTTAGCTTTAAGCATAAGCATACCAAACCCATCCTGGTAGCTGGAAACTGATGTGAAAAGGAATGGAACAAAAGGAAACCTGAAGCCAGTTCTGACAACTCAATTAGTTATCTTGCCCGAACTAGATGAGGGCGTAAGGAAGACCTGGATCCAAGCACTAAGAGAGGGTAGATGAGATTTCTGGTGGACAATAGGCAGACTATAGCTTCATCCTTACACGTTGTTCAAAAGTAAGTGGAATATGTCTCAGTGGTTACTCTCAACTCCTCTGGAGCAAGGTTTAAGAAATCCTTCCTTAAAGGCACATTTAGGTGACTGAGCTGGTTTTGTATCTTTACAACACAATGGACTAGCAGCAAGGTTTGTACACTCCACTTCATGAAATCTGAACATCATCTGGGAAGGGTGAACAGAGCACCCCTCTCTCCATGAGAAGTCAACTGGAGTGTAGGCAAAAGCTGGGTTATGAGACATAACTCTGCTGGAAAAGTGGGGGCTGTCAAAGGCTGAAGATTAGCTGGAGRGGAGATCAGGACCAGATCAGCAAGGGTTTGTTGAAACAACAAGACCACCCAGAAGGCTGACAGTCCCTACTTGGCCAACTGCTTTAAACTGGGTTGAGCTCTGACTTCAGCTAGCACTCACAGACTTACTGCCRCTAATTCCTATGACTCTAGTGAAGTGAAGTGAAGACAGTATCTTCACTTTCAAGGAGTTGCTATAGGGGCAAGGTTTGCTTGGCAACACCAGCCCTTGGATTCCCATGCTGTATTCAGAGGAAAGCTCCTCTCTGAATAACGCTAAGCAAAGGCTATTAACATTTGAAAGTCAAATGTTCTCACAGAATGATTTCCCTTCCACAGAGCATGGCTGCAAATGACTTCTATACTCTTGCTTTTATCTTCAGCAGTAGCAAATGCTGGTTGTTGGGGCTATCTTATATTTCAAGTGGTTCTGCAAATTTATCTGCTAAACGTTTCTGCCGTGCAAAGAAAACAATGGGTCTTATCAGTATCACTCAGGCAGTCATTTGTGGAAGCAAGAAAAGGAGATGTCTGTATATATCCAAGGGCAAAAGAAYCCAAAGCACTTGAAGTTTGAATTATAGGGCTATCAGTATACATTGGCCTTTTTCTAACTACCCCCTGTGAGCTCCTGTGCGACTTCTCTCAGAATGATAAGACTGCATCTCAACGTACTTGGGAAAGATGGATCTGCAGGAAGAATTAAAAAAAAAAAAAAAACACGGAAACAAAAAGGTCATCTGCTTCTTTAGGGAGACTAAGTCCCAAGAGCATAAACAATGAAGAACACTGTGAATATTTTGAAATCACTAATAAGACTGTGACCACTTATCCCATTCTTATAACTAGTAAATTTCTGGGAGGCTCAACTATTCTTCAAGTCTACTTTAGACGTTTAGAGGAGAAAGGGGAAAACAGTTAACATTAAATAAGGATAAAATTCTCCAAATATACCCTTCTGGATACTAAAAATATTATTTGAATGCCCTTTTCCCCAGAAGAAAAAGAAAAAATTCTTTGACGTACATGTTTTATTAGTAGGCTCAAGATACACAAATGTAAAAGCAGCACAAGTGTTGCAGCATTTTTCCTARCCAAGTGCAAAAGCATAGGTCAGCTGATGAAAATGTCCTGAGTTTTCTGTGCCAACTCTGAGTTTGAATGAGCTGAGCATAAGAGCTTATGCATAACTTCGGGGGCCGGGGGCGGGTAATCTGCATTCACRTCTGAATTTGATGGAGTATGTCTCATCCTTACCTCAGTTGTGAAAGCAAAGAGAGACATATGGTTCTTGAGTCACCTGTCATGCACTCAAGCAACACCACTCAATCACAAGGTTTCCCACATCACTAGCTCTTATCAAGGAGACATTCTGAACAGTTTGACACAAGTGTACTAGAAGAAGGGACAGGTACAATACTTTCAAACTTTTGGAAACTTCCATAAGACTCATTGGTCAAAACGTCCTTATCAAAGGAGCTTAGATGATCTGAAAACATGTAGAATCAAGGAAAAAATAGAAAAGTACTACTTGTTTTAAACATCATTTTGGAAGGGCTTTCTGTACTTAGTTGGTTCTCCCGCACGTATTTTGAAAAATGATCTCAAATAAAGGAATGGATTTGTGTAAGCGATCTCTACAGTACCTCATATAATTCAAYTGGTATTAGTCAGGGGGAGTCACACAAAAACTTTTCTCTGAAGTGTTCCCGAGATCAGTATTTGACCATATTWCTAAAATCACTCTGAGGCTTCCTAACTGTGTCAGCAAAAGTGCATGCTGGGGTCCCAAGTAGGAGGACTTTATTGCTCTCACCTTTGAGGTGGTGAAGTCCAATTCTGCAACTAAAACAATGTAGTTCAGGGGAAGTGAGGGTGCAGAGCAGTGAATGAGGGCTTAGCTGAAGAGCTGCTAAGGKGTCCACTGTTGGCTCTTCAGTGCCTCTTGACATGGAAGAGAGCTTGGGCAGGACTGATTTAGGAGCTTTTTGTGAAGCTATTTCTTCTCTTTTTTCCCCTAAGACTAATTTTACCCAGCTGTGATGTACGCATATTTGAAGATGGCTCTGATATCTTCCTTCAGTCCTTTATTTTTATACTAAACAAAGCTTACTAATTCTATTTACTCTTTGTAAGTTTTTTTGAACCTCTTCTCTCTCTCTCCTCTGGCTTTTCACCAATCAGTTCACATCTTTCCTTAAGCACAATACCCAAACCATAGTCTAGATAGCACATTACTTCCTGTGTTTTACAGGCTGTATTTTTCCCTTCATGTTTTTATGTATATAGGCATTATATAATCCTCATATACAGCAATGAGGTTTGGTTTTTTCATAGCAACATAGCACTGCTGACTTACATTCTTTTTTTTTTCTACAATAAAATCTCARTTAAACACTCTTTCAAGATCATAGCATGCTATGGGAAAAATGTAACTTAGTTTATCCCTTTGCTAGTAAGGACTAAATAAGTTGATTTCACAGTGAAGAAACTGCATACAAACARTTCAGCTGATATGCAGTAATCTGATTTATCACTCTCTGATCCAGAGTTAGAACCTAAATAAGCCTTTTCTGGAAATGATAAGTCAATTGGATACCACTGAAATTTTGCCCCAGAGCAAATAAACTATAGCAGAGGATCTGGATCTAAAATTTTCTGAAATCCCACAGAACTTGAAAGTAAAATCTCTTGGYATATCTTCTGCTTCTAATCCATTCTGCACTGCAAAGTGTTTATCAAATATGTGTTATTACATAGAGGCTGACTACCAAAGAGAAGTGCACGACAAAGTYAGACAATCTTTTTCTGGAAATGAACAACCTGTCATTTCCCAAATTAAACACTGACATACCGTACCACAAAGACATTTTCAGGCAAGGATTTCCTGAAAAGCTCATAGTTTCCATCACCATTATTAGTATCTGCCCCTTATCCAAGGTATAGTGTTTGCCTGGAGATAAAGAACCTTCTACACAAATACAATTGGCACTTACTGTGCGTTTGTCCAGAGATGCTTGCTCATATTAGAAGACCAATGCTCAGAAAAACAATAAGCACCACAGTCTTCTGCAGCCTCCTATGTAGGCTCGGCTTGTTCAGTGCTGTCTCCTGCCCAAGCAATTAACAGCCAAAGCATTACAGCTGAGAGAATACAATCAGAGAATCTAAGGGCAGGTCATGTTCCTCCTGGGGGGGATTACCATGCTCTTTTGCCCTAGAAGAAGATCTTTTGTTGCTGTCTAATACTTATCATACTCTCAAGGCTGATGGAGAGGCTCGTTGTTGCACACAAGCAGAAAAGTTCAGGGTCTTTCGGTTTTAGACTTTAKTTTTTCAACCTGTACAATTTATGGAAGAGAAACTGGCTGGAAGTGTAGCAGTAGCAGTGGTCATTGCCAGATGTCTGGTCTACGAGGTGTTGAACTCCTCATTTGATTCCTTTTCCAATTTGGGTTTGATCTTGATCATAACATATCTTAATTGCCTCCCAGCCTGGCACTAACAATGGCAGGTGCATCCTCTAGGCACCTGGAGATTGTCCTTCATTTTATATCATCTGTCACTCAGCCAAACTGAGGCAAGGTCTGCAGGGAGAAGTGACATCTTTTATCAGACCAGCTGACGCAGTTGGCAGGGGGAATGGAAAAACTTTCAGGCATAGAAGCCTCCCGCAGTATAAAACTGTCCAGGGCTCTGCCCATGGTTCTTGACAAATCAGTTCCCCACAGTGCAACTGAGATTGTCCATATCATTTCCAGTTTATTTAGGATGGAAATTTTTGTCTGCCTGGTTTGGGAAGCACACAGTAACTGCCTCAGTGGTGTGTCTGAAGCTCTATTCCYTTTAAAATGTATTTTCTTATTACGGCTGCGGTGGCTGGTAATGGAGGAACATGAGTTGTGTTTACTCCTTCTTTTCAACRTTATCAGCAAGACAGATATGAGGAGCAGTGAGCGGTGCCTCATATTGAATATTCTTCCCTTACCCTTTTGATGCTTTGCATGTAGATATGGAGTAATATTTTTTCAGTGGACGRTATCATAGTGCTACTGAGTGTGACATTTTATTAGTAGTGCAAGATCACATGGATCTTGTATAAACAGCCAGCTTTCCAATACCAGCAGTCTCTGTATTGCTTTTCAGCTATAACATTCAGACAGTGCAATTTTTCTGTTAGCATAAGGCTCATGTGAGCAACCATGTTAATTAAGATCATGAAGAGATGCAGCTGAGCATATTTATATGGACTCAGAATTGCAATAGTAGAAATGTAAAAAGATCTAAAATTATGCRTATAAATGTGTGTATTGTCTGCATACTTCTCATTTATACTGTACTGATATTGCAGCTTTTCATCTTTGCTATGGGCCTTAAATTTACTATTGGATAACAGAATTCTCTAACCTGTGGTATATCTTCTGTGAATCCTTCTAGACTAATTAACTCTGAAAGCAGGGGAATATATGTGATATTCCCTTCCAGTTTCATGAGACTTGTGTTCCTATCTAGATGGAAATACATAATATGTATGGGAGTGTGATCCAGGCCATGACTTCATTTTCTGTCTCTGACYCTGTCCACTTAACCTGATTATGAACTTGTTCTTCCCTTAACCAAAGCTCCAGGCATTAGGATCTTGTTCGAGATCCCAACAGCAATGGAGCCTAGGCCAACTCCTAACTCTCAGCCCTCGAGACCAGCCACGAAGCAGCTCTGCTCTCCGAGGACAGCAGAGCTTTAGAAGTATACGAGCAATAGGGCAGGACAGCCTTGTCCAGTCCTACAGCAGCAGAGAAATACTGATGTTAAAACTCTTTGCATTCAAGCAGAGATTCCTCTAGTTTACAAAAATTATACAAATCTTTGTAAATAGAATCCTTTAAGAAAAAATGGAAGTCCTTTCCCAACAAGGAATGAAATATATGGTGTTGAGTTTATATTTCCAATGTGTCTCTGCGAGGAGATATGGGAAAATTAAGTTGAATTCACTCAAGACAAGAGTTGAAAGGTTAGAGAGTTAAAGTTAAGGGTTTACCCTCTCTTCCCTCCCCAGCAGTGTARATGTTGTGCTTTGGGATAAGAATATCCATCCTGGGCTTAATGGAATTTAACTAATATCTTTTAAATACACACTTCTAGCCTAAGTGTCCCATGCAGATATACACATATTAAGGTCTTCAAGTCAAGGCTATAAATTACCTAATAAGGCATATTGTGGTTTGTTAGTGTCAGTATAATCTGATTTCAGACCTAAGGTACTGAGAGCTGGCTGCAGGCCACCCGACTGAGACTGTATTAGGGCTTAATAAAACTTTCAGATATGTATGGCGGTACTTAAGAGAAGAGTTAAGAACTCTTCRTGTTCATAAGAGTGTGTTTTTGTTGGGTTTTGTTTTTGAAATAAGAGTGATGTACCACACTAGTAACAAAAACGTGACTTGAAGTCTCAAGTAATTTATTTAGTGGAAAAGATTAACTGAGATAAATAAAGTACAGCTTGACTAAGCTTGATAAAAAACAGCCTAATGCCCTAAAAATTTCTCAAAGTTGATGTATGCTGCAGCTTTACTCATACTGAGGAGCATTTACTCAAACTTGTCATTCTCTTGAAACCTATGTTATTAATCGTTGAGATCAGCCTCACAGAGAAAGATGGATTCCACGTAAGTACCACTGCAACCTAGCACATTTTGGGGTAAGTGCTTTTTATATTGAACGAATGATCCAAATGACCCAAACATGAGAGAGAGAACTGAGATGAAATAATGTAATAGGATATCACTAAGGGGGTAGAATGGGATAGAAATACTGGAAAATATTGAGCACTTGGGTTTTTAAAATTTGGATTCATCAAAATCCTTAGAAAAATAGCCAAAGAGATATTTTTATACTACTGACCACATTGTATGAATTAAATGTTATCTGTCATAATTGAAATATCTTTGGCAGACCACAGTCTGTGGTCTGCAGCAGGCCAACTTCTGATTCTCAAAGATGTATTTCATCCTTGTACTCTTATCCAGCATAATGCATTGAACTAAAGATCAAGTCCAGATGCATGTTGAATGCTGAGAAGGTCAGGTTCAGGCTAGAAACAAGGCACGTGCTCTCCTGWTGGTGCTCCTGCTACTGAAACAAACTGCTGAGGGCTAGGGTGGATTCTCCAGCACTAGAAAGATTTAAATTGAGATTGGGTGCTTTAGGAAAAAAAAAGGACTTGCTTGGGGAAATTCCTTGCTTTGTGTCACTGCAGTCTAGATAATCCTACTGGCCTTCTGTGCCCTGAAAAATCTGACAAAAAATCAGAGTAGATCTGAATACTTTGGTTCAAACTTTTCTTCCACATATCTATTGACTCAGAACTGAGCTATTAAAGTTACGATAAGAGTGAAGGTGAGTGAGCTGTACAGTAACTCAGCTGATCAAATGGATTTCTTCTAGTGGCTCAGGCTTGGCTGCCTGTCCCCCTCCAAATCCAATCCAACTTGTCAATACACCAAATATGAGCTAGAAAGAAAAACGAGGCAGAYAATAATCGTGGCTGTCAAACAGCTGTCCTTGCTGAAAGTGGAGAGAGCATGAATACAGACCTGTTTGCAATACCTTGTATTCAGTTCTAGTCCACCAGAAAGCTGGAAATTCAGGGTGAATTTCTGTGTGTTTATCTGCAGCCTGACATTAAGAAAATTGAGTTCATGCTGGAATGAAATGGCTTGCCAGCTTAGTTAATGCAATGCGGAAACAGTCCCAAAGTAGACTGCAGTTAAAATGAAGAAGTAAGCTAAATTTGATATGGAATAAGAGGAAGAAAGTTAATTAGTGTCAAGTAAGAAACTCCACTCACTCCCTTTGACATAGTGGAGTGTGTGAAGAACTGCAGGGAACACGGACATCGTCTGATCTCGGTTGTACTCTTGTTCTAGCTGTGTAAAGCAAAAGTTCCCCAAACGAAACTGTGATCCCAAAGTACAAAGGAGAAAGAGAGAGGAAACAGATAAAACAGAGACCCTGCAGTCACTCTTGAATTGGATATACCTTAAAATACCAAAATAAATGTTTTCAGAGCTCTATTTTCTTGCCAGGTTTGAAAAAGACTTATGAAGAAAATTATTGTTAGTGAGGTTTTGTTTTTATAAAACACATCTTCAAAGAGATCAGCTTGAATGTGACAYCTGAGGATCATTTATATTCCCTCCTGACTTTTATTGCCTTTGGATTTTTCACCACTTTCTTGTTCTTTTACTCCAGCGAGACTCAAACCGGTYGAACAACAGGGCTCTGAAGAGATCTGATGCTTCAGAGGGAAACACCGGCAGTGACAGCTTATGACATCAGTGGATGGTGGCAGCATCACTAGCGAGTGGTTGTCACGGTGCCCCACGGTCCCATGCGCTGCTGGCTGGCAGTGAGCTGTCCCTGGGGAGAGCAGCCTGTGCTGCTGCCTGTGCTGCCAGCACCTGCTCTGAGGCTGAGAATAAATCCCATCATCAGGACAGCAGGAAAGAGAGGGGAGGATCTGACATCTTCTGGTGATCCTGCCAGTTTGCAAGCAAAGAAAAGCAAGAGCAAGCCCTGGAGCACAACAGTATTTCCTGGCACCCTTCCTCCTCCTTGGAAGATCTTCAGAGCAACCTGCTGTCAGGTCCTAACACTCCCCTGAAGGGCAGTGGGGGACACTTGTAAAATGATTGACAGGAGATGCACTCAGGCCAACTGAATTAAAAACTGTTCCAAAGATTTTCCCATGAATCTTCTGWTACATGCTTACTTTGGCAGATTGAGATGTACTAGATGATGAATTTTTATCCCTCAAGCATGCATTAGTGGCTTCTCTGTTCATCGTTCATGGTTCCCTCCTTCTGGGCAAATCCCCTGTCCACGCTCTCTCCAGCTGCACATTGGAGATAAGCTTTTGGGTAGCATGGCTTCAACATAAACAAACTAAATGCCTGAGTTTCATCGCAGCAAGCTGTGAATGAAGGCAGGAGAAGTAGGGGAGTAGGAACAAATCTAGTTAGTTATAAAATGGTTACTTCTACCATGGCCTCCATCCAGAAGCTACTCTAGAAAAGGAGCCCAAGAAGAATTTCATAGGCTATGTCAAAATGATGTAGCCTCCATCAGAGCAAGATCTAGAGATAGGCTCTGCAGGCCACCCCTGGAGAATGTCTGCATCTGCCCTGCTGCGGAAGAGGCTGGCCAGCTAGCTCACCTGCCTGTATGAGGGCTTATGAGTGGTCCTAAATCAACTAAGATTCCAAGGGACTGAAACAACAGCCGAGACTGTGTGGTTCTCTCCTGCCTTGTGGTGGAGGCTCCAAAGCCAAAGTATCGCTGGGGTGAAGTCCAGACCACTCCAGGATCTGATCTTTCCCATTGATCGTAGTCTTCAGTTTCTATGGAATTGGAGGCATCTCTCCTGCTGCTTGAAAAGAAGAATAAGAAAATATTAGAAGCAAAATATTGAGAGAGTGGTAAAATAGAAATTACTTCAAAATATATTTATTTTTAAATATTTTGTTTTTAAAAAATCTATTTCCTATCCACAAACCTTTCTTCCTATAAGACCTCTAGAGTTAAAATAATTCCAGAAATCTCAGGGCTGTTTTACTTTGCTTTTCGTCTACATATGCAAATAGTAACAGCAGGGATTTTTCTGTCCAATTTCTTGAACTAGGAAGGACACGATAACAGTCGTAAGTCACAAAACTCGTGTGTGTCTTCGGGGAGATCAATTAATTTACTCTGTGCTCTGTTTCCCCATCTGTCAAGGAGAAGGACACTTTCCCAGATTCCAAGCGTGGTGTATAAATAATACCCATACATGCAACATGCTCAAATAATGACATATTGAGAGCCACAAAGGGTCCTAAGTAGCTCGTGTCTTAAACTTCTGAAAATCAAAAAGGGCGAGGACTGGCTAAGTGGAAGCTGGGAAGAGATAACGAGAGAGAAATGAATGCACTGACTCATTCATGCGCTGTCCTCTGAACAGTGACAGAAAACAGTTGTTCACAAAAGTCACAGCACTCCATGAGTTTACAGATTGCCTGTTCTTGAGAAAAAAAAAAAAAAAAAAAAAAAAAAAACAAAACAAAACAGAGATTATCAATACAGAGTGGGAATGTTGTGTAAAACGAGTAAGCAAAATGACTATAATAAGTCCTATGTCACCTGATGTAATACCCTGTTGAAGGTAACAAATACTGAAGTATTTAAAGAAAACACTATTTTGTAAGAAATTGTTGCTTTCACTGTGCATGAATTTCGTTGGGAAATCTATCATTTTGTTCGTGACATCTGTTCTGAGGGGAGAAGGAAAAAAAACTGTTAAAACTAAACAAAGAAAGGCAGTGGTAAAATTACCAACCCAGAGTAGTTCAATAAAATGCTATAATAAGAAAACAAGGCCTGAGAGAAGACAAACTTATGTAAGTTACGAATCTCTGTGCTCTTATACAGGATGTTACAGTGAACAATTAGACCTGTTTGACAAGTCTTACTTGTTAAGAGTAGTTTTTTTCTATTTAAGGGAAAAACTACTTTGCTCCTTAGGTGTAACAGCCAAGAGATAAAGTTTAACTGATGTGAAGTTGAAGGAGAGAAACAATAAAATAAAGCCAACAAAATTAAAAAAAAAAAAAAAAGGAACGTAGACTAGATATGCTCTTCTCTAGAGATTCACATCTGCCATAAAGTGAACTTAACACCTTTTTTAAGGCTGTCCCCTGAGCACTGAGGCAGTGCTGCCCATATGGTAGACACTGGTTTGCATCCAGACCAAGATTAAGCTGCACGTGAACCTCAGCGAGGACAAAATGCCTCCTGGAAAGAGGAAGAAGGAAGGAAGGAAGGTGAAGGACGAAGTGCTGGTATTGAAACTTCTACGGAAGAGAGCCCATGGAGATGTCATCTCCACTTTCAAAGTGTTTCTGCCCTCCTGTGCAGGAGGGCATGCTTGCTCCAGCAGCACAGGATGCCCTTGCCAAGATAACCCAGCTCCTCAAAGGTGAGAGGAGCTAGGAGCTGAGCCACCTGTCCTGGTCTCCAAGGGCTGGGGCCAGAATCCTCCTTGTGCCAAACAGCCCAGGCTGCGATRGGGTAACAGAGCAAGGGAAAGTGCCTGTTGTCACCAACTGCAATGCTAGAAAACTGGGAAAAAAACTTCCCAGGAGGAGAAGGTCCAAGTGAAAGAAGCATTAAGCATAAAAAATGCACATTTCTGCAGGCTGCCCTCTGTACTGTATTTTTTCCTTTCACCYTAGCCTTCATACCGGAGGGCAAGTGGTTTGCTTTCGGAAAGGGACTATATAAGTCAGCAGGAGTTAYATATCTTAAACTCCAAGCATATTCCTGAGATGCAACTCAGTGAGCAAATACAGAATAAAAATAAATGTAATTATCCAGGAAAGAGCCAGGGTGAATCGCAGTCTCACAGTAGCTTGTTCATTCATTGTCAGGGAAATAATAAGTGTTACATTCACATTCAGGATGAGATGAAGGCTGAGAGATCTCTCTGCATGTGCTGCTTCTTTATTACCACAGTCTGGCTTATTTGACTTAAGGTCATGGCTCTTCAKGTTTTCATTAGGACTCTCTTCAGTGCAAATGACCATAATAATCACGATATTTGGCCTGTATACTGCACTTCCAACATGCAGAAATCAAAGCCTTGAAAGACTTGTACAACAGAAGAAGACACATCAAGGAGCATGGACTATTTGTCTTAAAACGAGAGAAAGTTGGATCGTTCCTCGTCCGATGAACACGTCACGATCAGTCCCAATTCCAGCTAACGTTTTGTCTACTCACATGCACTCAGCTATTCATTTCCAGGAGCCTTTTTTTCAGCCAATCCACAGAAGATGGTTCTGGTGGCTTTGGCTCGAGGTACTGGGCCGCGCTCGGCGCTGGGAGGTGCTGGCTGGGCTGCGTGCRTTTATTCCCTTCCACCTTTGAAGGAAGAGGGGAGAGGAGCTCTGCACACTGGCTGCAGGCTGGGACAGCCAGTTGGGCCGTGTGGTTTTAAGTGACAAGCCCTGAGCTGTTGCTGTTTCGGTGCATGACGAACAACATAGTCACATACTTCTGATGAGATCAGAGCTCACGACCTGAACAGCTTTTAGCAATCTCTCCAAATCTTGGTTACTCAGTGGAGTGATTGAAAAGAACTGTTAAGGTTAGTACTTCATACCAAGCAAAATCCTAGCAAAAAAGCTGTATTGCATTACTTCATCTGTTGCTTTTCTGGGGAAATTATGATCAGACAGTTAAAGACCACCTATCATCAAACTGTTGAGTGTGTGTCACTTCTGTTTTCTGTGTTTGAGTTTGTGTTTTTCCCTCCAGCTGGTTTTCCAAATCCTTGTATCTACCTGCAAAGGCAGGCTATCAGCATGGGAGGAAAAAAAAGTATTTTGAGGCTGCTGCYGTGCAAATCAGAAATATTCTCAAAACCAGAATTAAGCCCTGATCTTTTGTGCGTTAGCAGTAGTGATAATCTTGGTTAATATACTACTATGCATTTTTAAAAGTAGGAATTTTGGATACTTTTGAGGGACATTGTTCCAAAATAATTTCATGTGACATTAGAAGGACAGATATATCCCTCATCACAAAGTTTTGTCTATCAATCTCTAGGACTTTAACAGAACAAACCTTTCCAGAAATCAGTATGACTGAATAAAGCATGCCAATTTAACCTGAAGAAAATACTTATTTATGTTTTATTTACAACTTTCAGTCAAAAATGCTTTCTAACTGTTGGTCTCAAAAATCATGGTCTCATAAAAACTCCAAACCTCAAACTGAAACTTTTTGGACGCTCCGATAGAGTCTTTTTCAGTAAACACCTGCCATTTATTATGTAGCACTAGGGGAGATATCAGTGATTGGTTTTTAGCTTTGTTATCAACTCACAGCCTGGGCTTTGCAGAACAAACTGTGTTAGCAAAATAAGAATAACACTTGCTACAAATCCAAAATAAATAAGTATTGTGAGARCATTTTAAAAAGGTGAATGGAAATATTTTAAGTACAAGACATTACAGTTCATGAAAAGCTGTATAACATTAGTTTTGTATACAGCAAGATATGAAAATTGCTGGGAAGAATCCAAGAAGATGTATTCCATCTATTAACTAAACACTTACTAGCAATAGCTAGCCTGCTAATGAGACAGGCTCACTTCAGTGCTGAAGCAAATTTGACTGTTGAATTTAATAATGAGGCTATTATATTCCACAAAATGGCACACGAACACAGAGATTGTTTTTAATATTTCATTTTTTGCGTCTGCTTCTCATTAAAAACAAAGCAATAAATTGAAGTGAATTTGTCTGCAGACCTAATTTCCTAGCAGGACCAAAGGCTGAAAGTCATTTCCATTATAAGGCAGTTAAAGTGCTAGTAGAGACCATGAGAAAAAACACATGCAGAAAACAACGTGAATCATATTATCCTGCAGATATTATTATAGACATGACCAGGACTTCTTCTACCTTGTCTGAGCAGGAGATACAAATGCAAGAACCATAGATAGTCCTCTGTGGTTGAACATCTGGAAGGAATGTCCAAAATGTCACTTTAGGAAATAAATAAATAAGATCTAAATGGATGTCTGTATGGCCCACATGCCTTATGTAGCCCACTTTAAAAGATGATGTCCCTGTAAGTGCACCTGGGTAGGCAGAAGAGTCTCTATGGCCAAACAGTACTGTAGGAGCTATCAGCTCACATCTCTAATGCCCAGGCTCAAACAGGCAGGGCTGCAGGTTACACTAATTCCTCCCACCTTTCCTGGGAATGGCTGAGCTTTGTTCTAAAGATGAGAGAAAAGCCAAAAATACCAGCTGATCCTCACACGCTTTATGTCTYTTTAAGGCAGGAGACCAGTTCTGCTAGCCCACGGCTGCCTCTTYACTGACACACTGGAAAACGTGGGAAGCCATCAGTATTGAACAAGCCKTTCTGGTTTGCCTTGCTTGCTCTCCAAGAGGGCTCGTTAAGGTCTTTGCGCTGGAAGCGCATGGGCTGCCTCACTGCGGATCTGAACTGCTCAAGGATGCCCTTAATGCAACCGTAGTCAAAGGATGCAGGTATTCCTTGCAGGCTTGTGTGATACCTGCAGCATCTCTTGCTTTCCTACTGATTTCCATTCTTCACTGGAATTGCTTTTATTATTACTTCTATTTGGTGGTGACAACATGCTAAGTACACACACACACACACACACACACACAAATCTTGACTTTCATTTTGTCCTAAATAGCTTATAACCGGGTTCCCCTGAGAATGATTACCTAAACAAGAGACTGCAGTATGGGCTTGGTTGAGGTATGGATTGGTCTGTCACAGGTAGGTCTGAATGACTGAAAAATTTCCTGGGCTGTCCTGAAACAAGAACAAAAATCCAAATCTTGCAAATCTTTGTGGCTCAACAATTAAAAAAAAATAGAATAGTTTGGATCAGTGGAAGTATTATCATTCAGCTTTGAGATTTTCTTTGCCAGCGCTGAATAAAAGCTTGTTTATGGGTATAGTGGATGCTAGGGAATGATCTTTTTCTACACTCCATGTCCTTTAGCTGGAGGACACTTGTAGGGCAAAGATCATCTTCCTACTCTTCTCCTCACAGGGAACAGCAAGTTCTGGATTTGAATTTGAAAACATGCAGTATTTTACCAAATACTTAATTTGATGCTATTATCCTTTCCAATCCCACAACAACTCCTCAAGCTTGTAAATATTTGTCATTGGAGCTCTAGAGCTTTCTGTTTAATAAAGCTTCTCTCCTTATTTAATAAAGGCTGTTCTATTAAATGATTTGCCTGTGTTTACATGTGCATAATGAGGAATCTGGCAGAAAACCAAACAAGTTTGGAGGCTTGAGACGCTAGCTGGTGCTCACATTAATAACTACAAAATGAATAATGAATCATTAAGTAACTCACCTCATCTTTTCACTTCCTTTTCACAAAAGCACAACAAAAAGCTGCCCACGGAGGTCACAAGAGATCTGCTGATTGCAGCAGCTCCAGTCCTCAGTCCACAGAGGAAATTTCTGAAMGTGCCAGGACCAGCGTAATCTCCATTTCAGTTTCTGAGAACCTCAGTAACATTTATGTGCTAGTCAAGGAGGACATGAATTTTACCCAACTAAACCTTGAACAGTTATGGTGAACTCTCCTGGGAAACTATATTGAAAGCGTTGCATGTTTCCTACTTAACGATAACAGCCTCTTCACATATGGGTGGGAGACAAGCGAGCTTTGGGGAAGAGCAGCCTGTTCTTGGCATAACTCCGTCAGATCTGAACTCCCCATGTGTTTTGTGGAATACCTTTTRTTTGTGTGATCATTTGTTTAGTATGGCCATATAATGTAGAGTTACAGAACCTTCTACAGAAGTGCTGCCTACGGACAAGGTACATAATTCAGAGGACTTCATCAGAGCTACAAGGCGAGGTCTGAAAATTGTCTGTTTTTTAAAATACAGCATCTCACATTTTTCCTATCAGATGTACGCAAAAGGTTAGCAGAAGAAAGKCACATTCTGAAGAAAATATAGTGCTTGGCATCATCTCAATCAAAACAAACCCTCCTACTTAAATGGAAATGCGYCTAATTACATTTTATTACGGCCTATCAAAGAAAACCTATTTAAACTATTCCAAAAAATACATTGATTTAAAATGGGAAAAAAATGTGTACATACAAAATTCTTCCTATAATATTCCGCAGCCAACCATTGGTCATGTCGACTTTCTTTTCCTGTTTCTTTCCTTTGGTGGAACCGCAGAAAGTCTTTTGCATGGATCTGATTTGCAGCTGAAAACCTGCCGTTTTCTTCTTCATTTCAATGCGATGGTGAAATTTTCTTCAAATGTCWCTTGAGTCTGTCTGAGAGACTCTTACAAGGTGCCAATTAAAGATCAGAGAGAAGCAGGATATGGTAAAAATTATTTTATTGAATTACTTATTTTTAAAAACCGTGATCCTAGAAGATTCAAGAATCAGGGCTCTGGGACTTTCTTGTTTGCCCAATACTTTTGCTGCTTGAGAGTTCCCCATTGAGGGCAGAAGATGGAGAAGGGACAGGAACCGTGTGGAAACATGACACATGACACTATGACACTCCTTTCTACTCTTGCCAACCAGCCCAGTAATGCACCTCTGGCAGCTCACGGGAGCCTTCATCCTCGGTGGATGGAGTGAAGAGCGGTTCAAGTGCCTGCCCTTCAAGCAGGTCACTGCAGCAGGAAGCCTTCRCTGATTTAAAATCAGTATCTGGTTAAAAGAAAGAGTCCCTTCTGGTAGAGTACTTTTGATGGAAAATTAGCTTCTTGTTGAAAAACTAAAATGCTGGAAGTATGTCCACTGAAAAAGGCAAGAAGCTGCTAGTACAAATGAACTGGTGTATGCGAACTTTTACCAGCTAAGGGTTAAGACTTGTACATTGCTGGGAAAACAATGCTGAAATATCTTTACAGTGTTCCAGATAGGTTTATTCAGAATGGATTAAGTTCTGTGAAAAGACACATATTTCTACCAGAAGGATTGGGAGGGAAAAAGGATTTAATGACAATATCGCTACCAGATCTAGTGCTGAAGGAGTGATGTGTTTGATATGTGGCTTTTGAGACCAGTTCATTTGAATCTCATGCAAAGAATATCGGTTTTCTTTCCTAATCAGGTTGCAAATAGCTGAGCAATGTTCACTGGAGGTAATCATGAGGAAACCCGAGCAGCTCCTCAGGCTGAGCTTCTCCTTCATGAGGACTTCCCAGAGGCAGAGATGTCTGCAGGTTGGTGGGGACAGCCATGGTGGCATTAACCCGGGGCAGCTCTGAGATGACCAACAGGACAGAGCCTCAGTRTCTCTACTGCAGGCACCAGCCTGCAGGCGATTCAACAGTTCGACAACAGATGGGCCTGTAATTACAGCCTATTTCAAAGATTTCTAATGCACTGATTTGAAAGCCATTGATTTTTTTYTTCTTCCTAAGGAGAATAACAAAAAAACACCTCAGCCTCGCTGAGATTCCCACTGCCTGGCTTTTCACAGCACATTCTGAAGGCAAAGCGAAAACATTCAGCTTCAGCCAGCCAAACTGTGAACGTAATTGAATAGAGTAACTGTCTTCCACTCAGGAGCTGAATCATGTCTGCTGAGAGCTTCGAAAATGTTTGAGATGAATACAAACTGATCAAAAAAAAAGGGGGGGGGAGAAAAGAAAAGAAAAAGAAGAAGAAATCTCTGCTGCATATGGAATTCCTGGTAGAAACAAATTGTGGAGATCCAACCACACAGCTACAGCCTCGGCCGACCTCGGATTGGGAGAGGGAGGACGATAGATATTTGTAGCCAGCATAATCTGAGGCTCTGAACAGCAAATGACAGAAAATGGATCCATCTATTTCTATGGTAACATGAATAACTCAGGACTCAACTATAGCCTAAATCTCAGATGAATTTGAAAATTTCAAGTGATGAGCAACCTTTCTCACCCAGGCAGCTTGATACTTTTTGTTCARGGTAGTATATTAGTACTTTTACACCATACATCTCCTTTTCCTGCAAACTGGTAATGTTAAAGAAAAGGTTAAAAAATCCTTCATCAGAGGCCAGAAATGAAACTCAGAAGCCATAGTTTAATTCCCCCTTGACTCTCAAAGCTTCGGCAGCTTCTCTAGGTTGGTGGAGCTGATACCTTCCCACCACCACCACACTAAGTGCCATCGAGTCTTGAGGGGTGAGGAACTGSTGTTTCCTAGCTCTGACTGTAACCGACAACATGCGTCTGTGTTCACCAGGGTCTCAGACACATATTTTGGAAAATGAAGCTACTACTTCATCTTTTGCTAAGATTTTGAAGAGCCAAGAATTCTACTTCCAGCTAGGCAAAGCCATGCAGATGTGTCTGTTTTCCRGTACTACTTTCAGTGGTTTTGACTATAATCCTCTTGTAGCTCTGGAAAACCTGAAACCTTAAGACACAATGAATTTTTGGTGCAATGGCTCCAGAAATGAACTGTGAGCCGACCGTGTGTCTTCTGCTCCATCTCAGTTTGCCTTGTTCCTCTGAATTTGAGAGGTACTTTCACTGAACTACTTTGGCCTGTCTAATCAGATGCAATCCAACCCTAAGGCCTCAGTTCAACACGTGCATGTAATTCAGATCTGGCTTGGACTCACATCTATTACTGACATGATTTACACATTAATAATTCCTCCCCTGCCAGCAATCAGTCTCCGTTCCTCACTGCCAAGTTCAACAGGGAAGGCTGTTGACATAAGTTCCCCAGGACTTCTTCCATCTAAAAGTATCGATCACAACTCATCYTTTCTGTTTCAGCTGAATTTTGACAAGCCAATTTCAAAAGCACAGAAAGAGCTTCACATGCAACCTGTCTTTACAGCTCCCTTGGAGCAGTCACCTCCTCCATATTGCACATATACACCATTTTAAAACATGTATTACTACTGTTATGCTTGTCAGCAGTTTCATCATCATTCAAGACTACAGTAGGAAATCCACCATTAACAGATCATATTATGACACCAAATTTCTGTATGTGACAAGGAATGGCAAAATAAATAGATTTGTATCCAAGTTCTAGCTCTTTGAGAGGTATTTTTACATGAAAAGTAGAATTAAATAAAATAATGCAATTTGAGGCTTTTAACTCAGTACAAGATAACTCCCTTTTCTGTTAACACAACATAAAAATGCTAAAAGATGTATAGAATATACAGCAATAAAATATCTCATGCAGCTAAAGCGATAGGCCAGCTAGAACTTAAATAAGTACTGTTATATCACAGTTACTTGCTTGTCTTCCCCACAGCTCATCTGCCTCACACGTCAACCCACGGCAAGACAAATCTGGGCCATCCTACTGCCCACACGTCTCTAGAGGTCCCCGGGGGCCATTGGRTGGTGCAGCACCGTGTGTGCCTCTGGGCTCAGCCCCCTATTTTTGTGAGGCAGGGGCTCYTTTTTCCTCCTTGTGTTTATTCTGTGGCAGTTGTCACTAATCTTCAGTTCCTGAGCATGGATTTTAGCCATTAAAAGCACGGTAACAGGCAGCGTTCTCGGATAGCCTTTGTGTTCACTCCATTCAGYTCTGAAATGGAGAGTCATTGTGGACTGAAGTGGGTAAAGAATTAGACAACTTTAAGGGCTTTAGAAAATCCTGTCTATATCATAGGACAGAACCTGTTAAAAATGCCTTTTTCAGGTTTTGCTTTGGTAGAAGMCTTGTTTTACTCAGGCAAACCTAGTAACTTCAGTGTATTCTCAGCAACTTTTTATATACATCATAAATGATAATTCAAAGTATGAGGGAAATTCATTAAATTAGCCCTATTTGATTCAAGCTGATATTCACAGTGGGGCTATTGTACCCCATTTTGCTTGGTATGTTTTCAAAGAAGGTAATCAAACACTCCTCTTTTCTTCTGCTTATAATCCCAACTCTATTTTTATCAGATGACTCTCCCTATTGTCATGGCAAGAGCAGACTGGAGTCTTAGTTCAATTTAGCAATACATGACCATAAATACATCAGCAGATTGAATTAGAAAGCGACATGCCAAAAGCAGCTTTCGCCTCTCCTTTTTGCATTCACACATCTGACTCAATCACAGATCTCTAATTGAAAAGCCTCAGCAGTGGATTAAGATCATATACATTATTACAAGGCACGACACCCCGCGCATGCTGATGAATCCAGGAGCGCCTGGCAGGGAGTGGGTTAGCCCTGCGCTGGGCTAACCACACAGCAGTTGTGCGTGTACTGTATACTGGGACAAACGCTTGAGCAAGTAGGGCTGGATCAAACTCATGTGGGTGTCTGTATGTGTAATATTGTAGGGGGTGCGAACAGGGGAGCTCTATATGACTCCCTCATTCACTTGTTGCATTCATAGGGCGAGACATTTCAGCCCCCTTCTGCCTAGCAGAACCGCAATTAAGTCAACGGGATTTAGAAATGGAGCAAACCAAATGCTTGAGAATCTGTGCATTAAGTCCTGCATCTCTCTCCTAACTAGTAAACTTAAAGCCTGATTCATAGCCAGCTGGAGTCAGTGGCGAAACATCCCCACATGGGATTTCAGCTCCCAGTTCCCGTTGAGAGGCGGCATGTGTGATGTGAGCCGGCCACTCCGTCTTCCCCTGCGCTCGGTGCTCAGAGCTGGGCTATAAAACCGATGCGATGAACGCGCCAGTCTCTTTCTGGTCGCCCCCGAAGGAGTGTGCACTGCCAGGAGTTCCCCTTCCCGAGGTCTGGCAGTGCAGCCGCCTGCGCTCTGGGAGGGGGCTTGTGCCCGGCGAGCTGCAGGAGGCTTTAAAAGCACTTGTCCGAGCTGGAAGGGAGCTAGACCCGCGGAGGAAATGCAGGTCTCCCGTGACAGCCCTTTCGCTAGTCCGCGGGCACGCAGCCCCTTGCAGGAGCGGCCGCCCCCCTCGCACGGCGCAGACCCCGCACCCCGGGCAGGGGGGCGGCACGGCCGGCGCTGCCCGCCGCAGCCCCGCGGGGGACCGCAGGACCGAGGCGACCGAGCCAGGTAAGGGAGTCCCTGCTCCCGGGGGAGGGGGGTCGGCGTGCCGGGGGGAGGCCAGCGCACCCCACCGGGGGCTGCTTTCAGCTCCCTCCCTGCAGCCCAACTTTTTGCGGGGGGAGACAAAGTGGGTGGCCCCAGGGCTGTCCCCTCCCGGCTCCCTCCCCTGCCGCTGCTCCGTCTCCCGGGAGGGGGAGGCAGCATTGGCCGGGAGCCCCGGTCCTCCCCCGGGGAGCAGCCCTGTCCCCGCCCGCTGGCGGAGGGGGGCGGCGGAGCCCAGACCCGGCTCCCCGCTCCCTGCACCCCGCTCCTCGCACCCGGCTCCCCAGACCCAGCTCCCCGCACCCGGTTCCCGGCTCCGCACTCCCCGCTCCCGGCCGGCCCCCGAGCGACCCCGAGCGCCGCGCTCGCTGCGGCCGGGGGCAGCCGGGCGGCTCATGCCCCCCGCGGCACAGAGGAGTCCCCGGAGCTTCAGGTGATTCTTGCCTTCGGGAGAAGGGGAAGGGCAGCGGGAGAGGGGGGCGGGTTGGGAGACCCTGAAGGGACGCGGTATGGGAGGGCGAGGGGACGCAGGGAGGGATGGGGACCGGGGAGGCAGCGGCTTTGGCGAGCGCACCCTGATTTTGAGGGCACCTTTGCTCTCCGGCAGAGTCTCGTTCGGTCTCGTTTGCAGTCCTTCCTCAGCATCCCGGGTTTCTTTTTCCTTTCTTCTCTGCTTATGGGGCTTTTGCAGCCGGAAGAGTGGAGTTGCCGGATCTCGGCTGGGACAGGGGAGGGAGAGGGACCTGCTGGCTCATTGGGGATGCGATGCTTAAAGCAGGACAGTCTCCTTAGTGTTGCTTTAAGACAGCCGCTTGAGAGAGAGGAGGAAGGCGCTTGTGCGAGGGATGCTCGCATCCTGCTCTGCCCTGCTTGGTACCCGCATCGTGACCCAGAAAGGTGGCAGAGCCCYGAATCCTTCCCAGCCCTACGCAATGCCAAGGAAGTCGTAGGCGGTTAGAGCTGAAAGCACAATGCCGCTTTCTGATAAAACATGAGCAGGGCAGCATAGGGTGGGCTGCAGGATGGTTGGCAAGAGGTGGATGGTCAAGGGCAAAGAGGAGCCCCGAGAGTCATGGTCAGTCTGGTGTGAGCAGTGCCCATGTGTCCCTGCACCTTGCTGATCATTACTGCAGCTCCCAGTGACCTCAGTCCTGGGCATGGCTTGTTCCCAACGTGCCCAGATCTTTTCACTACAGAGCAGGCGAAAAAAAAAAATCGGCTCTGGTGTTTTGACATTGCAGACTTCTGTTGGGATAAACTGGAGACTTTTTATAGTTCTGTGAAGGAGGAGGCATGCAGGTCGCATCAGGCAGCCAGTTACTAGGATGCAGGGATCAACCTGCCAGTACTTACAACGGGGAAACTTAGCTCACGGGGACCCTGTCTCCAGGGCTGGCTGGCTCTGCAGCTGGAGCAGGTCTGCACTGTGTGTACGCACAGCGCGGCTCCGGGCTGGAGACCTTGCACCTCCGACGGACACCCGAACCACGGCATGGGAAAGGCCCCCCGGGTCTCCTCCCCCAGAACTCTTCCCCCTTGTGCTTTGCAGAGAGGAACTGAGCTTGACAGCAGGTCCATTTTTGTGATCAAAATGCTCCTCAACTGAACTGTCTTTGAATCTGGCACATCCCTGAAATCTGTTCCATTTCAATGGACAAAGAGGAGAGAGGAGTGGAAAAGAAGTATTTTGCTAAAAGTCCCTGATTACTCCGACAGACAGTGYAGTAGCTGCAGTTTATCCACAAACACACCTGTACAGGTGCGAACATGGACGTGTCAGGCTGCACCCTGTTTTCCTGGCTGAAGTTGTTTAAATCAACTGATCTGGGAGCAAAACCAGAAGCATGTGGCTTGCATGACTGTTCGTGTAACAGCACCAGCTCAACCAAAGCGAACAGTCTCTGACCAGGACAGAGTCTGAAATTTGTTTGGAGAAAAAAGTATTCAGCAAATATTTGACAAAAGCAGAGCTGTTTTATGGACTGTTTGTTTGCAAACTAAAAATAGGACCAGGTCATCAGGCAACATAACATATCCACGGAGTGCTCTAGGAAACACTGGGCTGGCCAGGGTGGTAAGAAAGTGTTACCAGCTTGAAAATATAATTCCTGAAGATTCTGATAGTGGTAGAAGTGACAAGGTGCTACCCAACTTTGACTTTAGTTGATCAGTGTTTAGTACTAACAAAGCTAGCCAAAGCAGAACCAATTTGTGTAAGAAATTTTATTTTGTTATATCTTCTGGAGAGAAAAATCAGTCATGCCCGTTTTTTAGAGTGAAAAGCTCACCTTGAAAAATATTGAAAGACAGATTTTAATAAGGAAGAAGTTCCCATTCCTTTTGCTTTCTTTCCTCAGGTAGTGGGACGGGGTGGGCATGGAAAGAAAAATGCCAGATTTTTTCCCATATTTACACTTATTACTGTAAGAAGTTGAAGCAGGTGTTGGCGTGGTGCTGCATTTCACTCTGTCGGGCAGACCCCTGCTTCAGCTTTGCTCCTGCTATTTCAGAGCAGCTACACCAGGTCACAGCAGCTTTCCCCAGCACCTCCCTGCCTGTCCTCTGAGACACGCTCCTTGCTTCCCCTGCTGCAGCAGGAACCGTGTTAGACCAGGAGCGGGCACACACCCTGCCTGCCCGGTCCCTGCACTGCAAAGCGTGAGGACCGCGAGGGTCATATCTGAGGACGCAGGCAATGACCGTTCATCCCCAAAAGAGCAGACTTTTACTAAAGGACTAGCAGAGTTTTTCTTCTCCTCACTACAGCAAATAGCTCCACTCGTCATGGCCAGCTCTGTGGGACAGTGGAAAAGCCATGAAGTTTTGCTGCTGTTCGATATTTCTTGGCTATTTATCCAGGTGTTTTTCTACCCGTTGGTCCTAAGACCATTTGTTTTAAAGGCAGATTTGTGTGGATTAGCATTTTCGCTCTTCCCGCTGGTTATTCTGCATCTGGAAGCAGTAATCTACCTTTCTGTTATCATAATTGTCTTCACAGCAATTACATTTGATGCTGCATAAGAAACAGTTATGACTCCAGGCAGCAAGATGAAATCCTGTCATGCAAAATTATGTTTCTTTATGCAACTCCTTCTTGATYCCAGCTATATCCAGCTGTTACCCTTCACAGAGTTATTTTTGTTTTGCTATTGTAACTACAATCAGGAGTGATTTCAACCTTGATCTGCCTGGAAAGTTTTAAGGTTTCTTTTTCCTTATGCAGTGATGATGCTTCAGGCACTAACAAGCTGCTGTGTGCTTTCAGACTGACACCTTCCCTTGCACCCAGCAAAAGCATGTTTGTTTAGGACACTGAAGTCTAAACACTTTGTTCTGAGCAGCATGATCAATACCTTGACATCTCTGCCATCTCTTCTGTCTTTCCATTTTCTTGGACACAGACACAGAGAGTCAAATCTGTTCAGCTGCAACGGATGCCTGTTTTTTCAGGGTAGCGCTCTGTAAAGGGAGAGGTTGGAGTTATACCAGTGGTTACTTTGGATCTGTGTTCTTAGCTCCATCTTCCTTTTTGGTTTGTGTGTTTTAAGCAGCAGGCACATAATGTATGAAGTATCTCAGTGTGATGTCTTTCAGATCAAACAGCCAAAGGGGAAAAAATCTAGAAGAATGGAAGGCCCCTAAAGGTTGTGTTTTATTAATCTATTAATTAAGGATACCAAAACAAGTAAATAACGTATCAGTCATCATGTCTTAATTATATTTAGTTATCCCTTGTTGAAGTTCATGGTCATTAACTGCTGTAGTGGCAATACATGTTCAGAGAAAATTGTACTGATGATGGGCAAGGCTATCAGCAAGATAGAGGGAAAAATCATCTATGCTTGCCACAGGCTGCTAGCAAAACGTGCTGTTGCAGCYGTTCAATTTTTCGTTGTTGCCATGCTATAGTGAAGCCCAGAAGATCAGTGGCTACAAGGCAAAGGCAATATGATTTAAATGGCTTAGTGGATAAAGCACTGAAATGGGAATCCAGAGACCGGGGCTCAGTTTTCAGGACTGAGTGACTCTAAGCACATCATATCCCCAGCCAGTGTGTGGAAAACATTCAGATGACGGCAGCTCCCTGTCCGTGCTGCCAACCTGCAGGCTATCACCCATTGGAAAGATTAAAGACTTCACATGATAAACTTMGCAAATGCATTTCCTTCTGAATCCACCTGGAACTAAAGGGAAAATTGCACAATTCATCAAATGGAACAAAACCTCCTGAGAATAAGGATTAATATTCACATGAAGCCAAGAGAAGAACCTCAAAATGCCAAAAAAATCAGACCAGCATTCTGGTGAGGTACCACTACCCCCTGAAGACACCACTGCAGGGGGAGCAGACCATGGCAGATGCTATTAAAGAAGACAGAAAAGCCGTCCCCACTCTTGGAAGATGCACAAAGGCTCCCCCAGAAACCCCTTCAAGTGTATCAGGGCTACTAGCAACAGGCGGCTGGAAGAACCTGGGGACCTTGCAAGCAGGCATTTCATGCAGCAGGCTATCTTCAGGGTGAGAAGAAATTTGAGGGCATGCAGTCCTCACAGMGGAACTCCTCTTCCTCGCTGCCCTTTCTAAGGCTCAATTCTAAATATGGTGGAAGAAGCAACAGGTTGGAAGAATTTATTCTGTTATTTCTATAAGCACCATTTCAAGCATGTATAATGCTTGTCCTTTGGAGAGAAAGGASGTAACTTTAAAAGACAGATATACATCCTCATTCTCCTCAAGTAGCAGGATGAAAGCTGCATGCCACTGTGTTTCCTGACCTCCTCCCGGCTGAGTGTGTGACAACACTATTTTTTTTAAACTGTCCTCCTACTTTTGCAATCATGAACAACTTTTTTTTTTTTTTTTTTTTTTTTTTTCCTGATTGGACATTCCTTAGCTCAGTCTGGACTGCTCTAGGTGAAAAGAAATGCCTTCCCTCCTCATCGCCATACTCAGTTCTAAAGACACCGTTGTGTTTCATGAAAGTGAGCTTACAAACCCTGACTGCACCATCTCTCCTTCTATTTTCTTAATTTTCTTTCCGTCAAAGATACCGGGTACCCAGTTGGGTCACACTGCATCTAGGTTGAAAGAAAATGTAATCACTTTGAATGGCCACAGCCCTAACAGCCCAGGAGGAGTGTGGAGCTGCTTCTCCTTCTTCTAAGTATCCCTCTAAATATCCTGAGTTTTTTTAAAAAAATCTATTTTAAAATTAGTATCAGGAAAAAAWTTAAAAGGCTACTGTTTGGGCAGAACTATTTAGAATTTTCCTTGTCTTATTTAGGTACCAAGTCCAGTCCTCTTTAATTCACAACGGACATGGCCTCGGCTGATGCCTCTCCCTGCAACACACTGGTAGGGACTGCAATGTCCCTGCAGTGATTCTTGTAGCCTACCCATGACTACAGTATCTAAACCCAAAACACTGTGGTAGCTTAATCAGAACCTGCAAATTCTCCCTCCCTGTTTCTCAGCTCCAAATTCAGCGTTGGTTTGAGCTTTAGCAGCTTTCTCAGTTTTGCTATCCCAGCCACCCTGGATTTCTGACTTCTCTGGTACATCTCCTCCCAGCCACGGAGTTACATGTGAGACACCTACTCCCCATCTGCACACTTCCAAATCTGAACAGCATATTTTTGATTACTACTGGTAGCCGGGGAAACTTCTGTTCTCACCCACTGCATTTTTTTTCACCAAAAGAGAAAGCACAGTAACCAGCCCATGGAGTTGTTTGCATTCCCCTTGGGGACGAATAGTCTTTTGCATGTTCACATGATGCTGTATTTTGTTTTTGCTGGAAGGCATGGGTACAGTGTGGGCTGGCTGTTTTTGCCATAAACTTATATTCACATTCATGCTCTTATATTGTAATGGWCACCTAATCGTCCTGCTATGGGAGCAGTAGCTGCTGTGCACATCCTCCCTGAGCGTCTTTACTGTACTGGCCTGAAGAGCTACCTAGGTTTGGAAGAGATCTCGGGCCAGGCTGATATTTCACATTTTTATTCTTTTAAAGTAGAAACCTTCATACATACTTAGACCATGTTGAGGGAAAGAACAAACTAATAAATACCCACATGAACTAGTTACACCAGAGAGAGAGTGCTTTGGAAATTACAATGCTTTCTAGACTAGCGAATAAACATATTTCTTCACCAAATCAGCTCAACTCTCCTTGCCCTGAGAGGCTTCCCGCTGCATTTTGGATGTAAGGAAGAAGAAAGGTATTTCTCAGATAAAAAGCTCACTTTGGGGTGAGAGGAAAGGAATTTAGATGTGCTAATGTAAGGACAATCCTGAGAGAGAGAAAAGAAACAGTTTGTTCCTTTCCACTGCAGAGTCTTTGTGCTTCTGTGTGCATGGACGGGCCTGGTGGAGAAATGTTCTCGGGCATGGTCATTTCTATCAGCGTTCATTGATTTTTTCCTAGGGTTTTGTTGGTTGTTATGGAGGGTTTTGTTTCCCCACCTACACAGCTGCCGATGCTCTCTGGAGGTTTTCAATTGGTTCTGCTAGGCTGTAAGTGGCATTTGAATATATCAGCTCAGACTGTTTCTACGTAAACAAGGAGACCTGTGAAACATTTCAGTGGAGCTTCAGATGCAAAAAGCCAGGGACTGTATTTGGCTCTGGATTATAAAAGCACCCAGGGTTGGGCACGAGTGAACCGGCTGAGTCAAACCCCCAGCCTCTCCAAGCACCCTCGGCTAAACTACAGCAGAGCTGTATCAAGTACAAATTTAAAGCTTTCAGCACTAACACCAAAGCTTTGCTTCAGACATTCTTATTTGTGTGCAAAATTGTTTCCTAAATTGTTTCCAGTTTCAGTTTTCAATTTGTTTCGGTTTTTAATTAGAAATTAAAGGAAGGGAGGTGGGTTTTGAATTTGTTTTTTATGCAAGCTGAGTATGGCGCCTGCTCCTTGATTTCAGGAAAGAGGCAAAGGTTTGTGAGACAGGTTAAGGATGGCCAAATAAAGTTTTCTTGCCAAATAGCACAGGAAATATGCAGGAAATAATTTATTGTCAGCAACTCTCTTGAGAAAGGACTGGTCTTGTCACCAACAAGCTTTAGATCCAGAGGGCCCAGTCGCCAGGGTTTCGAAGTGCAGTGGCTGGCTGGGCTATCCCCGTCTCCCCTCGCTGCCAGTGCGATGCATGCTCCATGTCACTGCTCTGCAGCCTCCCATCTCCATACCGTATCCAGCCCTGTACCCCACTGCCCAGAGCTCCTGAAAATTAAACCCAAATATCATATGCTGGGGTGAGCACCTGGGCTCCCTCAGCRTGGGATTCCTTTGCTAAGGCCTTAATCTTATCACGTATGCTAACAACATAATTCAAACACAAATTCTGGCTATGGATAGACAATTGCATGATGTATAAATCTTAGTCTATTTTGAATTCACTCTTTTTTTTCTTTTTCTCCCCCTCCTTTTTTTTTTCTTTTTTTCTTTTTCTTTCTAGGAACAAGATGCTCATGAAGTTTAATCTCTTTTGACCTTGAAGGAAAAATTGGAGAATAAAACTATGGATCCTTTATATTTTTCCAACACATTTAGCATGGAAGCTAGTTCTGTCGATGCAAATTTCTCACTGCTGACAAATGTGACAGAAAATGGGACACTCTCAGAGCTGCCCTCATTCAAATATATCCACAAAGTCCTGATTCCCATCTTTTACCTCCTTGTATGTGCAGTTGGACTYAGTGGCAACACTTTGGTCATTTACGTGGTTTTGCGTTATGCCAAGATGAAAACTGTCACCAACATTTACATTTTGAATTTAGCCGTTGCTGACGTACTCTTCATGCTGGGCCTACCGTTCCTGGCTACCCAGAATGCCATCTCCTATTGGCCCTTTGGCTCTTTTTTGTGCAGGCTGGTTATGACTGTGGATGGTATTAACCAGTTCACGAGCATTTTCTGTTTGACTGTGATGAGCATGGACCGCTACTTGGCAGTAGTTCACCCCATCAAATCAACCAAGTGGCGACGTCCCAGGGTCGCCAAGCTAATCAGCACAACTGTCTGGACATTCTCGTTCTTAGTGGTGCTTCCAGTCATCATCTTTTCAGATGTGCAGGAAGTCTTTCAAACCTGCAACATGAACTGGCCCGATCCTGTCAACATCTGGTCAGCAGCATTCATCATTTACACATCTGTCCTCGGGTTTTTTGGCCCTTTGTTGGTGATCTGTCTTTGCTACTTGCTGATCGTGATTAAAGTCAAATCTTCGGGGATCCGAGTTGGGTCTACAAGACGCAGGAGATCAGAGAGGAAGGTGACCAGAATGGTGGTGATCATTGTAGTTGTCTTCGTGTTTTGCTGGCTCCCGTTTTACATGATGAACATTGTCAATTTGATATTTATACTGCCAGAAGACCCTGTGTTGGTAGGGGTGTACTTCTTTGTGGTGGTCCTGTCCTATGCAAACAGCTGTGCCAACCCCATTCTTTATGGATTTCTTTCTGACAACTTCAAGCAGAGTTTTCAGAAAGTCCTTTGCCTCCGGAAGGGCAATGGCATAGAGGATGGTGACCCCATTGAACACAGGCAAGAGAACAGCAGTCGCTTGCAGGAATCAATGCTAACCCAGAGAAATATTGAATTCAATGGACATATGCAGACTAGCAAGGTGTAAGTGCATGGCTTGGAAATGCAAAGCGTTTGTAGAACTGAACACTTTAGGGACTTAAAGGAGACATGAAATCTTAGCAAAGCTAAAATCTGGAGACCCACAAGCTAAAATAAATGTACATAGACTTCACTCCCCTCCCTTTCCCAACTAAAAGTGTTATGGGTTATGCTGGGTTGTATGAAGTTCTTACAGCATTTTAGCAAAGGCCATCGGATGTGTGTTACCACTTTCTGTACTCTAGAGAACTGATTTACTGGTGCACATTGCTTGTTTGGTACCGCTCTAGTGATGCAGAACAACACTAAACCTGTTTTAACTACCTTGTTAAGCTGAGTTTATGGTTGCTTTGCACTGTCAGGATCAGCTCAAAGCAGAAAACTGCTCAGATAATTCATGTGAAAATATTTTTGAAATCTCTAGGGGAATCTCTTATAAGAAAAACATTTCTTAAGAGGAAGATTTATTAAAAAAAAAGAAAAAAGAAAAGCCACAGCACTGAACTTGGAATTATTTATGAGCCATTGTTTTATGGTGCTGTGTATTCCATTTACATTGTTTTACTACCACTCATCCATGTAAGAGACTCATAGTATTCAGGAATCTTTCAAACACAATAAGAAAGAATAAAAGCAAGACTATAAAAATGTTGAAAGGATTCAATGTATTCCTAACACCTTTACATTCTAAACCAAACTGCATATAAAATGTAATGTAACCACTTTACTATTATGTAAATGACAATGATTGTGAAGTCTGGAAAGCTGTTGTGTATATTTATTGGTTCTGAATGTAAGTATGGACGTGCATTTAACCTGTATTTTCTGAAATTAAAACAAGTCCAATACCCTTTYGACTATCAATTTCATAGCTTCTCTAAGCCCTGGCAGCACTGCATGAAGAAGATACTGTTTTGTCTTTGAAGCTCACCCTCATCGTAGATGCAATGTAGGTTAGTACAGTAGGGTTGAGTACAGGGACCTGTGGGGCTCTATCCAGCTCAGGTGTCGAAAGGAGCCATGCCTCACGGCGCTTGTGACCTCAACAGATAAATAAAGATCAAATGACTAATGCAAGAGCATATAGCAGAGTGAGGAGGGCTAGRAACAGCAGCCAGACCTGATTCCTACCCAGTACGATCCAGGCTAGCTGCAACATTAAGCAAGGAATCTTCGCATACTGAAAGGAGGAAAGCAAATTAGAGATTTGTTTTAATCTGGGCAGAAACTATTTATTCTGTTTTGAAATTTATTCTTGCCACTGCTGTCACCCACACAGTTCAAACAGTCACATAATTCAAGCAGTCYTTCTGTAAGGAAATTTATCTGCATGCAACAGAAAGTAGGGTAGTAGATGCAAAAAGAGAGGGCATTCCAGCTTGTGCTTCCAACCCTTGCTGACCTTCTATAGTATCTCTAAGGGGATGTGGCTGAACCCCAGTACTACCAGTAAATATCAGCCTGACATTTGTACAGGCTAAACAGATTATTCAAATTGCTCTAAACAGTGTGATGCTGATATGGTTCTCCCGTAGTTTGCRTCTCAGAGAAGGATGGAAGAAAGTGATTAGAGTAAATCTAGGGTTGAAATTATTGGAATTTTGGGGTTTGGCAACCCTCCAAAGGTGAGGCACCAAGTCGCAGTTCTCTATACCTTATTGCTTCCCAGAAGGCTATGTGAGCTCAGAGCAGGAGACTGAAAATATTATTTTAAAGCCAAGTTAGTGTTATCAGCTAGTCTGCAGCAGCTTGTTTCCACATGAATCTTCTTGACTGAGGACTTCAGAACCCCCGAGAGTTGAGACCTGCTCCTTTTCTTAGCTGTCCTTCTCAAGAGGTTGCCATTCTTGGTGCCAACTATGTTCTGATATGCCACCATTCACTACTCGTGTGTTGGCTCACCTGTACTATAAGGTGCTACAAGCTGGTATAATTCATTAAAGCATCTGACATTATGGCACAAACACTTCCCCTTAAATTGTTTCACATTGGTCTACTGCTGTAGGACTTTTCTGATTGATCAGAAGGGCTTCGCTGTGGGCAGGCTTGCTCTGCTCCACATTCAGAAAAGGCAAGGAGTCCAGTCATGGAAGTTTTCCATGGAGGAGGAAGAGGTGCAGTAGACAACACCCACTGTCAACACATGCCTGTTAGGTTTCAGAGCAAGCATCCTCTGCTCATGAGAGCGAAGAAAGTGACTCCAAAGTATTTTCAACTTATCGCTGTGCTCATCAACTTCCCAACTTGGCCATGTCCCCACTCCAGTGACTACTCCAGGTTAGAGCGTTCACAGCACAAAACCTACCATGACCACATCTGACACAAAAGGAAAAATCTAAAGCTACAGAAACTGTAGCATCACCCTATGGCAAAGCAAGTGATATAGAGCAGTATCACTATGCTCATTTTAAAGACTTGACATAAAGATGATATGATTTGCTGAAGATCACATAACCTGCCAATAGCAGAACTGGGAGGAGAAATTAAATCTATGCCCAGATATTTTGTCACTAGGCCTCTTAACAAGCTAAAACTGACCCTGGCGCTATCTATCATTCCATCAACCCTAACAGACAAGTCCTTTTTGTGATTTGTGATTATACCTAAGATGTTGCTAATCGACTCCTGCCGTAGCTGGGAAAAGCATATGTTTCCAGTCAGTAACTTATGACTTGCCGTTGCTGGGTCCCATGTGCCATCATATCTGGCCAAATTTACATTCCCCAAGCACAAGAGCCCACTGGATGTGATAAGAGACAGATAGAGGCTAAATCCAGAGCCTTGTCCCTGACTGRGGCCATTGGTGGGTACATTTATGCTTCTCACGGTGGTAGCTGCTGTAACCCACCTTCCACACACCTGTGCTACAATACAGCTGCCAGCTCAAAATCACAGTGCAACCAGGTTTACATTGATTAATTAAGTCATGCAATATCTATTATTTCCGGAATTATCAGGCTGTTCCAGGCATAAATCAAGTCTCTTATCAGTTCTTGAGACATGTGGAGTAATTAGTGCAGGCCTTTATGCCATCTCTGCCAATTCCATCTGCCTCCAGATGATTAGCTAAAAGTTCTTCTCCAGTGACAGAATTAGAAAACCTATTTTAGTTCACAGATCAGTTTGCAAGCGGTGGTAATAATTAATGCTCCCACAGAGAGAGGGTGTTCAGAATACACAGAGTTTGTAGCCTGCTCTGCAAAGGTGCAGGGAGGCAGGATTCAAATCAATGTGTGCTGCTGRGTGCATCCATGCCATCCTTCATCCATCACCAGCCTGATCCTCTGAAGGAGCTGAGCTCTTCCACACAGGAGAAGTCAGCAGAATAAAGAAACCACAGGGSTGTTCACAACAGCAGCAAAGCTGAACAAGGCTGGTGGCTCTTGCCAGGTATGTGCTRTATTAATATTTCCCATGGAAGTAACAAAAGATGGTTGTGAGATGAGGAGTGGACAGAGAAGGTAGCAGTGAACAGCCGAAACGCCAGGCTGAGATTTAGGAATGTGTCTCGAAAGCTGTGAGACTCTACCTAAGTCACTTCACCTCTTGTGCCTCAGTTTCTGTACCTATAAAAGTGGCAATAATGGTACTGACATCCATTAGAGCATTTAAGGCAGAAAGCAAGTATCAAATAAAAAAACTTCTAATTTGTTGTCTCCTACCRAGGTGCTTAGAGCTGTACAAAAATCAGAGCTGGTTGTCTCTGCTACATGAGCCTTGCAGTCCAGGGGAAAGAGACAACGTGTAGGGGATGAGAAGAGGAAGGGTGACATCACCGCCTGTCCTCACAACCATGTTCCTTAAGGCTGCCTGAGAGAAGGGCTGTCTGCGCATCTCAGTCTTCATTTCTAAGGGAAATCTCTCTGTTTTGGGAATGCAAAGGGGGATGCCTGGCAAGCCTGCAGCAGGGGCACCCCATAGCCGAGGAACCAGCAGTCCCACAGAGACCTTTAGCAGGCCTGGGATTGGCAGCACCTCTTGCAGAATTAAAGTGTGGTCACAAATTAAAAAACAACAGTCTCATTCTTGGCCTTTTATATTCAAAACCAAAAGAACAAAACTTAGAGCTGAGATAGAGACTGGTCTATGGCCTAGAGAGSTATTGGTTTGCCAGAGGGCTGTTCAGAATAGCAAAGGGGGAATTCAGAGCCAGACAAAACTACCTGGAGACTTAGAGTAGTGGCTTGGAGAGCAGACTGCAAAACCAAAATGCCCCACCAGACATTTCATCCATCCCTTTGACTCATATTTCATGGTTAAGGCCTGTCAGTGCCACAGAGATTGCCTGAGTGTCACTTTAACATAAAACCAAAAACATTCTGCKAGAATAAATTGTGTACCTAGAGGTTAAGAAATATAATGAGAAGCAGATGGAAGAACAAACTCCAAAACCAAGGAAAATAAAAAAACCCACCCCTCTTCAGTGGATTGGGTAATAACGCAAAAGAACTGAAGAATACTCCCAAGACTAACACTTGAGTAAGAATTGGCAGAGTTGAAATATCAACGATTTCTGGGTAACTTCTTATTTTCTCTTTAGGGAAAAGACTAATACTCATTTCAAACCACTCTGCGTAGGGCAGCGAGCTAAAGAGGTGTGACAAATGAAGATCCAGAGTTTTATTGCTCTGTCACGCTAATCTGTGCAGTATCAGGAGATACCAGTGTAACAATAATGTGATGCATTAGGGATAGTCTGTTTTTCTTTCGATGATGATTTTATAACATACCGGAAAGGAAAGCCAACAGTGTTTCATGCCAAGGTGCTTTATAAACATTAATATTGTGCTAACAAAAGCATCATCTTTTACCATAGAGGAAGAGTTTAGTGTAAGCTATAAGCTGTTTGGGTACTCAGCTAAATTTCCCTATTTTTTTTTCTCTGAACACATGTCAGGTCAGCGTATCTTGTGTAGAGTTACCATTCACTAATAACCTAACATGTTCTTTTCTTCAGGCTTATAGTAAAGAATTTGTCCTTGCTCTCCTCTGTTAAGTAGTATACTGGAAAATAGTATACTGGAAATACTATACGATTTATGCATTGCATGAAACAACCCCAAAACTGTTTGCATATTTTCCAAGTCCTAAAAAGCCTTTTCTCAAGCAATCTGGCTGTCGCTCGTGACCGTAGCTCCTGGATCTCTCCCGCGCTGTGAAAAGCCTGCCCCGGCCCGTCTGCGCGGGCTCGTCGCGTCGGTCCCAGCCCGTTCGTCGGGTCGCGGCCCCGCTGGCGCCGGGCTCGCGGAGGCTCCAGCCGTCCGGCGCGTTGGGGCTTGCCTGCGCCGCGCCGGCGGCACGGCCGCGCTAAGCCCGGAGCGTAGCCACGGATCACGGCAGAAAAGAGGTGGAGGAAATTAGTGTTGATTTCAGTGTGAAATCAAATTTGCAGGGCAGCGTGAAGGGACCTATTTTCCTAATCACCTGGTTTTTGTCAACAGCCCATTTGATCCTCTGACCAAGTGGTGAGCAGAAGCACATCAGAGGATGCTGGAAGGCACAGTCTGCCTCCAGTCAGCCCAGTGATCCTCTTTCTCCTGATTTCAAAGGATACTTGTTTTGACAAAGCACTGAAGAATAACTCATTGCAAAAATGACACTAGGAAGTGGAGAAACCCRGAAGTGCCTTAATTTCTTTCTTATTCCTGTCGTGATTGGCAGCAGAGGAATGGGGCCTGCCTTCTATTAAATTTGCCATAAAAAAAAAAGATAGCATTTTAGAAATGTGTGCAGCATTTATCCATGAGATTGAAAAAGGCTTTCCATTAGGGTAATGATTGATTTGTGTTATAATTAAAAAAGAATCAAAACTAATTTATTTACTAAGCAGACAGTAATGGTCACGCTCCAGTGAATGAATAAATGTGCATTTCAGAAGGAATATTTGTTTTGTGAAAACATTTAATTTAATATAACACATTCCTATAAAAGCATCATAATGAGGYAAGGATGACTCTGTACCGTCATGCACTGCCTGTGAAGAAAAACGGGGCTTGTGCTTACAGCTCAGCTTAGGACTTCAGAGGAAGGACCTTAAAGCCTTGTCTGATGTCAGGCAGGCTGTGATCTCCAAAGTTTTCCGTCTGTAAAACTAACCCAATGCTTTCTTTCTCCCACRTGTCCTACACGAGATATCGTATAAAATGCACTTCACAGTGTGCATGTTCAGTGCCTGGTAGCACTGAGTTCACCTCTGTTGTGTCAAGGCCTTGCTAGAATAGTTGCTTTTTTTGAAAAGGAAAAGTTTTGGTGCATTAATTTTGCGTCTCTCTGAGATTAAAATCTCCTTTCCCATACTCAGGTGGGCTTTTTGCTGGTAAAAGATGTGCTAGACGGATTGTCAGCCGGCTCCCATCGACAATGTGTCTCCAGCAAATTTGCAGCTTGCTCGGGGCACTGCGCACCAGCTTGTCATTATCCCCTCCAAGAGGGACCACTTCCAAAGAAAACTGGGTTTCAGCACGGCTCTCTGTTAGGGCACWGAGGACTGAACGGATTACACAGCCCAGGCCCTCGCAGGCCATCCGACCCATCCACACGCCACCCATCAGCGGCGGATGGTGACGCTGAGCCGTGCCAAGCAAWGCCCTACCGAAACCCGTGCGGGCGCGCAGTGTCGCAGATTCCAGATGTGTGCAATACTCCATGTCTACGATAACGATTAGCCGAAGGGTATATGAGTCAGATAGCTTCTGTCAGCTTTTAGGGATTATATACGTGTGTGGGGTATAGGCTAGGAATAATACTCTCATTTCATGGCGAAAATGTAGGTAATTTGTACACAGTGATAGAAGAAAGATGGGTAGGTAAAGCCTTGGGAAATCACATCTCTGAACCACTTGAAGGAGCATCAGAGCACACAGCCTGAAGCAGCTCTTTGACATACTGAATGCTGAAATAGGAATGAAACCCAGACTGCTGGGGCCTGGGTTAGTGCTCTGCGGGCAGTAGACTCACCCTTCGTGTAAGCTCAGTCTTATCTCTTTGCCGTGTTTGATCGCATTCAGCCTAGTTTGCAATTTCCCTTCCTATCTCCGTGCCACTGGCATATTTCCTGCCCTCCGAGCAGACGTACGTGACCAGAGTGCTGCTGTGCATTTCGCACTGAGACAATTCATCCAGAATTCCTCAAAAGTGCTACACACTGGAATTAAAAATGAATCTTTCTTTTCTCCCACCTCATAAATCTCCAGTATAGCCAGGCACTCAGCCTGGCTTTACAAAAGGTTTCACACTCAATGTCAATATAGTTTTTACTCTTCAGTAGTCTGTTTTGAGATCTTGCTACCATCCAGTCTATAGGAGTAAGATAACTCTCTCCAACAGGGCCATAACGCCGAAGATCTTCAGTAGGTGAGTTACAAACCAGCGGTTATACCAACGACTGATTTCAAGACAAAGCCAGAGGAAGGAGTCTGCYGGAGCTCTACAACCAGCCACGTCTTATCTAAATAGTATTGACTGATTTTTTCCTCTGCTAGCTGCTAATGATTGGCAAATAAATGACTGTGCTTTGAAAATACAGAAAGGATTATAAAGTGACAGCGTGATCTATGAGAAATAAGTCATCTCTGTTGCTAAAATAACAGATAGGGAACTGTTTCTGCCAAATTATCTTTATATACATTAAAAAAAATTAGGCATGGTTCTAATTTGCATAGAACAGAGTCTCTTGATAAACAAGCTGAGCAGAKCATGCAGCAGGTTTTCAGCTGAACTGACTCATCTCCTGAGAGCACAGGTCATGCTCGTAAACCCTGGGCTGCTCCTTGCCTCTAGCTTCATTGGAGGGGGCAAAGCAAACCCTGCTTTCTCATGCCCTTGAGAAAATCCACAGTAACTCTGCTCAGGTCAATGGTCCTTGGGATGTCACTGGAAGCAAAGTGTGACCAGCCTGAACAGTCATCACCTTGCAAAGGCCATCTGTCATATCTCTGGCTGCAACTCAATCCCTCTGGCGTTAGACAAGTCTTGATTTTAAGATCGTCCGTGCCATCTTTCTCAGCACAACCCAACTGTCGTTCTTGGCCAGCTCTGGTATCCCTAGTGCTACAAGCCCACRTTTCTGTGGACTGAGCTGATGGAGATGCAGTGCTGAAAGATGAGAAACATGATGGTTTGTATCACAACATCCAGGTTTTGCTGGCTTCTTGGTGCACTTTCACTCCCTGAGGATGTAAAGAACAGGGAGAAAAAAGTGTAAAACTGCTATGGCTAGACCTGAGGGCAGGACTCACGGCAACTTCAGCGGGGGCTGCGAACAGCCAGAGCTTCAGTTACAGGTGTGCATTCACTGAGGAGCACAGTCAACCCCACGTGGAAGCTTAGGCACAGAAAAATGATGTTTTCGTCAGGTGGCACCATCTCTGTCATCCCTGAGAGTTCAGAAGCATGCAGGGRAGGACAAGGAGGAGAGATCAGCTTGGTCCTGCTCCCAGGTGGCCTTGCTTTGGTGCCTTTCAGTGTGTTACGCCACCTGCAAGCTTGGCCTCAGGTGGCACCCCAGGTGATTGGCACTAAGGTGACAATCGGGAAAACAGAAGCTGAYGGCTGCTAATGACTCCTTAGACAGCAAAAAGCTACAGGTATCCAACAACTCACACAGCAAAGCTGAAGCCTTTCAGCTGATGCCAGTGGCTGTACAGGCGCCCAGCCTCTGCCCAGGGTGGGGGACGCCGCGGAGAGCAAGCTCTGACTCATCCTCGGAGCAAACCTTTCCCTGCTGCTGGAACCTCTTTGTGCCTTTCAGGCATCTTCAGTGAGGGCCAAAGGTGCTGGACATAATCAATGACTATCGCTTTTCTTCTGACAGAGTGGTGACAGTGAATAAATGCTAAYTGCAATTAGGCCACCCCATTAATGAATTAAACCATTAAGGAAACAATTAAGAGAGGGAAGCTTGGCTTGAGGAGGGCAGGACAACTGAGACTTGGAGGGTCATTTCTGGCTGGGTGACTTTTGCCAGCTGATGGAAGCAATTATGCATAGCTCAGTGAGCAGCAAACGAGCCTGCAAAATTAAAGGTATGGCAGCAATGAGCAGGGCCACATCTGGAATGACGGATGAATGGGTCAAGTCTTTTTGGCTAAAGGGAAGGCTTCAGTAGATACTTTCAACTGTTGAAACTTAAGGAAGAGAAGTGCTTTCAGAYCCAGCAGGAACACAACCCAACACTGGGAGGAAACCTGCCTATACATCATTCCCTCTCCCTTTCTCCCCAAAGGCTGCCCAGTTAGGAATGAAWATAGATTATTTTGATTTTATTTTTTCTCCATAATGATGGAACAAAAGAGCAGCTATTTCTTTTCCTTGGCCACTGTTAACGATATCAAACTAAGCAGCAGCACCAAAATGCCCCTGTCCATCCCAAAAGGCATTTGTATGCAGCTGTTACTTTGTTCAGCCTTTCGCTCCACTGCAAGCAAGATTTATGCTCTGAAAGATGATGAGAAGGAGCATATTATTAATCATGAAATCCATCATCCGTCCAAAGAACCTGATGGAAGAGGTCCCACAGAGGTGCTAACGKTCTGTTTGCCAACTCCTGAGATTGCTCCCCGGAGTCGGGCTGATTTGCCCGTGCCGGTTGGCATAGCGCAGGYGGCACGAGGACTGGATTGCCCAGTGGGGGCCCGAGCTATGCAGCCACCTGAGACAGCTGCGGCTGCTGGAGAGCTGGCCCCAGCTCCCTGCTGCTCTCGCTGCTCGTACAAGCCCTCTCTTACCCATCACAGCCCAAGTCATACAGATTAGCAAAGTCTTCTTGCAGAAACGCTCATCAGGGCTGAAATGGGCTGGTGATTCTTGCACAGCTTTTTCCCTCTGTGTTTAGCAATTGATAAATCAGCGCTATCACAGCTCTTGCATTACACAGTAKTGGTGACAGACAGTCACTCTCCCCTCTTGCCCCCCCATCTACTTTTTTTTTATCCATTTTCTGAATATTTTCCTGTTTTCTTTCTCCTTCTATCATGCACTAGTGTTTGGCTGAGTGATCAAAGGAGATGTAGTCAATGCATGGTGAATTAAGCTCTGTCCTCAGGTTACATCCGTGCAAATCAAGAACAGCAGGAAAACTGTCTTGGGCTTTTGAGAAGGTGGCTAAGAAGAGAATTTGGCCCTGAGGTCAGTGAAGGGGAGCTGATCACAGGAGTTTTAGTAAAGCTCTTTAATTTAAAGGGAGGACTATGGCACTAAGCTGGATACCAGATCCAAGCAGAACTGGAAGGATAAATACAGATGGGGCCATTTTATGACAGTTCAGCCCAGAAGGAGGTGCAGTGGGAAAGGCTGGAGGTGCAAACTGGGCTGCCGTGATTGTTTCACCCTGTAAAGCTAAATTAGCTGTTGTGCAAGTCCAGCCAGGTAAGGACGTGGACAAGGACTTGGCTGTCCTTGATAGCGAGTTTACGTTTCTGGTCCGTGTTGGTGTCACTACTGATTTCCAGCAGCAAAAGGTTAATATCAGTGAAAAACCCGTTATTACTGAGCATGGTTATTGCTGTAGCGCCTGCGCACCAAGAACGGCACTGCTCAGTGCTCGGTGCTGTACAAACACGGAGCGGGGCACAGCTAAACCGCAGGCGACGGGAGCAATGGGGCGTCCCAGCAGAATGGAGCGGTACTGGTGCGTCTGTGAACCTGGTAAACATAAAAAAGCACTTGCTCTTTACCTGAAAAAGATGGAAATGCAAGAGCCAAGAGGGCAAGGGGAGGAAGGCAGGAAGACAGGCAGCGGGGGGGACTCCTGCAGCTTGCACGCGTTTCAGTTTTCATCTATTTCTTCCTCTGTCTCCACACAGCTTGCGATTAACATCAGTAACCTTCCATCAGCTCATTCCGTATGTGCATAGTTTATAATGAGAAATGTCTCGAGCTTCTAGGTAACAAAACAAATAATAATAAAAAAAAGTCTAAAGCCTCTGGCCTCCCAAGGCAGCAGYGAGGAGACTGTTTTCTCCAGAGCTCTGGGGGAGTCAGGGAGTGGCGTGGGCAGCAGCAGCGTAGCAATTCCCCATCTCCCTGCCAGAACGGCTGTGGATTTCAGCATTTGACTCGTGAGTCTTGCTGCTCCCTGGGGAGAAAACACATCCCAGCTCAATTTTCTCCCAGTCCGTCCTGCTGCCGCCTGTGCTTGGGACACCTGCTCCGTTCTGGACGTGTGGAGAAATCCCCCAAATGGCCTGGGCCTCCTGCTTTCTCTGGTCTCTTTCTCTTTTCTTTCATTTGCAGCATCTGGGGAGCCAGTTTGGGGCAGGGAAGACACCGTTCCCGTGCTACCATCGCCATAGTGCAGGCTTGGCTGATAGCGGCATGATTTAGATGTTTGGGTTAGTTAGATGTTAGGGTTTAGATGTTTGCAAATGTGAGCTRTATTGCAACCCCCCAAGTTTTGGTGTGGTTTTGGGTGCATATGCACTACAGCGAAACCACGTCTACCTGGAGCCATCCTGGGAGCACAGACTCCGCGTCCTGGTCCCAGGGCACGCAGAGGACAGAGCTGCTCTGAATTACCACCAGGCTGTCCAAACCTGCCGCAGACCTAGATTTGGGTAGCTGAGCCCCGTCAGCCGAAGCAGCACGTGGTAGCAGTGAAGTGCTTCCTCTTCTCTTTAACCTTAACCAAGGCTAAATTGGAAATTTCCCCATTCAGGARAGTTGAAGTCTTGTACTAAGTATTTCCAATTTCCTCTTCGGTGGAAGTGTGACATGGTGAAGCACTAAACTCAAAAAATAACTTACTGCAAATGCTGGCCATGAAAATATCACTCAGAGGGAGCGACAGGGCTGTTTCACTGCCATCAGTGTGTAGCTGCCTGTGGATTTCCACCCACTTCTSCTGGCTTGATTTATAAATTCAGCCAGGAACATCTCCTGCCTTGGAAAGGAAAGGGACTTTAATAAATGAAGATATATGGGGGAAAAAAATTAACACCTGGCACTGTATTAAGAGAGCAAAGATTACTGCTCTCCTCCTCCAGAGAATTTGATCGTATTTGGAATTAGCCAAGGAAGGTTTACTTTGAAGGGAATGAAGAGACACCTAAAAAATGGGTTCATAAAACTGAGAGCAAAGCAGAGGATGCAGAAATCACGCCTGCCCCATGCCCTTCCGCGTCCCTGAGTGCAGCTCGGTCTGTCCGGCCCTCGTGTCGGGTTGCGTCCCCGTTAGGCTGGCTAAGGCGGGGGAAAGACTGGGTGATAAAATAGGCAATAATGGCACTGCTGTGCTGGAGCTCCTAATTTTGACATCTTTCCTACCAGCAATTACAGCTTGGRGAAGCATTAGAAATCAATTGGCCAGAGCCAGCCCTCTGCCAGCCAGAAGTATCAAGCTTTACTCCTAACCTGCTTTCACCTCACTGTTTGGAGACATTTCTGTGTAAAATATCACGAGCTTTGACTGCCTAAAGCAGTTGCAAAACCAGCCCCTGCCTCCTGCAAGCCTCTCTGTGCCCTCACAGCCCCTCACCCTTTTGCTGTGCGAGGGGCTGGTGGGAGATGCCAGGAATTACCGTGCTTGGGACGGGGACGTGTCCCCATCGCCACCTGCCCGCGATGCCAGCCTGGGCAGCAGCAGGGACCTGGATGCTCCCAGCAGCGCCGGGGACCCCCAGCACAGCTCGTCAGCAGGGAGATTGGGGAAAGGCAGCACGGGGAAACCTTCCACCCCCAAGATTTACTAATGCTCCGCATGGTTCCTCCAGAAATAGCCCGTCTTGTCCAAGAGGAGCGAGGCCAGGGCAGTGCGACCCCGGCTCCCTGGCTCTGCCCGGAGACGAGAGGAAGCGCTGGAGCCTTGCAAAGTGCACTAGACTCATGCTCAAAAGCCACGGAGACTTCGCAGCCTGTCCCCGGCGTCGTCTGCAGCACGCTCCAAAGGCCTGATGTGTTTGCAGAGATTAAACTCACCCTGGAGATGAGATATGCTCCATCTGGTGTAATGGAGAATAAGAGGAAAAAAACATTTATTGCCCCTTTTAATTTTTTTATTCTAACAGCCTGGGAAAATATAAGCCTGTTTCTCTCCAGCACRGCATTTTCTCACCTCAGCTTTGCACCTGACACGACTCGCTCTTGCCAGGACGACGCTTGTTCTTCCATTATCCTAATGGTGGAAACTGCCTACCAGCCTTTGATTCACTTCCAGCCCTGTTTCCTCTGGTCCCAAGTCAACATTAATCTTAATTATGTCTCAGCTAACAAGCCTCTAAGAGTTTATTAAACAGGCTTTTGTGTTCCCTAATTGAAAATCTCAACACAAAGCGTTTTGGTGCTGTTCCTGACTTTCACGCTGCTTGACAAATTGTTCCAGGAGGCTGCTGGTGGGGAGAGGGGAAGGAGGCACCATTCGTGATGCACTTGCATGCCGGATGCCGAAGGAAAACTGAAGGGAGAGAGCTGGGAAGCCACGCTTAAGCACAACAGTCATCAGAGCGGGGAGCAGTGCCAGTCAATGCCTGACATATATACAAGGTGCAAAGGCTTCCTCCAACCTCTAACTTATTTTAAAGCCAGAGGACAGAACGGCCAGAGTCCATGCTTGGGTTGCTGGAGAGCACAGAGAGCTTTTGACGTCATTTCCCTCCACCGGCCGGGTTTCTTTTGAGCAGGAGAGCGGTGCTGCCTTGAACACCTCAGCGGACCCGTGGGGGCTCCCACAGGTGCTTCGCTCCCCATCACATTGGCCTTTACTGCTTTGACTTTCCTTATGGACAGACCTGGTCATCTCTGTTCCCAGAGATAGACTCACACATGCCCCCTCTTCTTTTCCCAGCTCTGTTGTCTTTTCAGCAATTTCTGCTCTTTTTTCTTCTATTCTTTTCCTCCTTTGATCTACTCTCATCCCATTTTATTCCTGGTGCATTTTTCCTGCCTCTTGGAGGGATCCGTAGGCCTGTCTTGAGCTGTCTAGAAAGCTTTCTTTGTCACAGGGAAACAGCACCAACTGCAGTCACGGTGTCATGTATTACAAGAATTTGCAAAGAAAGTTGGTCTGAAAAGGCAAGAAATTGTTCCCAGTTTTGAACTGGGGCCAGACCTACTCCCTCCACTTCCACCACCCCCGGGCTAGGATTAGGGCCCTGAGTGCCAGGAAATAGATGTTCCAAGGGAGAAGCCTGCCTGCCAACATTTTCTGTTGATAATATCGCAATGCATCATATTTAATGAGCAAATTTAGGAAAGCTTTCAATGCATCAATTTTCAGATAAGACAGCCAAATGACCTTTCCAACAAACAACTGTCTGGGGAATCCATTTCATAATGAATGCCTATCCATCGCTGAGGTTAGAGGAGGAAGCACGGTATGCAGCGGCAGAGCATAACGCACATGGGGTCTCTATTCGGACCCCATGCCCAGCAAGAATCGAGCCCCTGATTTAAAGCCTGGTGGGCTCTAAGGCATCGTTGCCTCARTGTGGCCCAGATAAGGCAGGTCAGTGTAAATTTGGTAGCTCTTGCCCTGGCCCATGGCTTTCCTTTCAGGAACAGCTCTGCTCCTCCCAAGTCGTCTCCACGGTTCCTGCAGACCATGTGGACCTCACAAAGTCCTCYGCCTTTCCCCAGGCCAGAGTTCTGCTTTTGGAGGCTCCACTTGCTTCTCCCACAAGGCCATTACCCTGCCCTTGGGGAGACAAGGGTTTCCCAAGCAGCTTGGCAGCACGTTTCTGAGGAGCAAGGCAAGCTGACAGCATCACTGAACACATTTCATCCAGAAGTGTCATGCTTTGACAAAGATTGGCAAATTCAGATAAAAATCTGTCCTCCCAGCCAGGCATTCCAAGAAAGCAAGAGACAGAAGAGACACTCCCCAACAAAGGTTTTTTTTATACTTCAGATCCTGTCTCTAAGCCTCAGGGACTGACTGACATTTTTAATACCTCGTCAGACAATTCTGCAAATTAAAACTTCCCATTTGGCTTTAAATACTCCTTTCTTGGCCAACTGTTTGATCCATTAAAGTATAACAAATGTTAGCTCTTCCACTGCACTGCTTAAAACAAACACTCACGTGCACACATACATGTTGAGGAAACCTTGCCCTGTGCCCATCTGACCTTCACAACACTGCAAAATGTATTTGCTCACTGCCATTTCTGTTTAATTGAATGTTCAATGTTGAATATTCATTGAGATTCAGGTAGACACTCAATAAACAGATTCTCAATCTCTGTATAATGACGGGCATTGCTGAAGTACACGTGCAAAAGGAAAATAAGCGATGATCAGGGATAAAGGGCTACTTTTCTTAAATATATCATTTTTTCTTCTAATAAAAACAGGTATAAGTGAGGGAAAAATTCACACTCTCACTACGTACAAGCACTGTTTGCAGAATGCAACAATTCTGAACGGCAGCCTCCAGGTGGATATCTCAGAGGGGTCAGGAATGACCTGGGAATTAATATGTTTAGTAAGTCTCTTGTGGTCCCTTGGATTTCAGTGGTTACCACTGACTTCACTGGCCTCAGAATTTCTCTCTGGTTGCTAAGTTAAGCAAAGCCTGGGCACATTTCTTACTTGGTGCCTTGGGCATGAGTATTTGCAGAGACCAGTGGATTTATGTTGGAGTAAAAGCAGCACTGACAGCGATATTTTTAATCCTTCCTTCTTCAAGCTATGGCTAAATGTAGTTTAACTTCTGAAAATCAATATTGCTTATGCATGCTTTAATGCAAACCTCCCGGTGACCTCAGAGACCATCTGTTGAAACAAGCTCTGTATTCCCTGAGGCTTCACATGCTGCTGGCTCCAGGCATCGGGTGGTCTCCAGAGTCCACATTCAGCTCACTTTGAATGAAATACCTTGTCTAGGACAACTTGCCCAAAACTGGGTGCTCATGAGAGGAAGGATATAACTGAGGCTGTTTTGTAGCCTGAAGCACCAGGCTGGCTTCATCYGACAAGCTGTCTGTGCTGCCTATGGCATGTGCAAACCATGGTCTTCACCTAGTCCTTCCAGCTGCTGCTTCCCACCACAGTCAGAAGCAAGAAGAGAAGAGGTCCATTTTTAGCCTTGTGAGGTTTGTTCCCAGAAGGGCTTATTCAATTCCACCATCTCGGTCACCCTAAAAATGTTAGTCTGTCACCTCAGCTGCACTTGTTTTCACATCACATTTATTCCTGGGCATTTCTGTGTTGTTTGAATATCTCCATCTAAATCCAACCTTGTTGCTATGAGATGGATGATGCTCTGGYGTTTCTGTGTTCTCTCTCTCTTTCCAGCTGTAATCTCGTAACACTTAATCCTCTGTATCTCTTCATCTTTCCCTGAAAAGTCACTAAAGGTGAAAGCTTTCTCAGCTTGYTCTCTTACCATCCATATCTTGGGCCTTTAAGCCTTTGATCCAAAGTTCTGAGCTCAAGTGATGAGTTTTTCCAAATATCAGATGTGTCCTTTTCCCTTGGGTTATTCTGTTTGCCAGAGTGAACCTTCAAAGCTGCTCTAGTGTTTGTTTTTTCCCAACATGGGTAATGAAAGAGCAATGCCCCTTAAAACAACCATGTGCTGCAGGAGATGCATATTCCTGCTTCGTGGTGATCTGAGGTGAGGTGAGGCCAACAGAGCAGTTTACACCAGAACTTGGTTCCAGCATCCCAGTGCTGCTGCCGTGGATGCCCAGACCTGCAGCGACCTGGAGACCTTATCTCAGCTCGGGTGTCTCGCTACATCCTTACACGCAGCTAGGATGTGCCTCTACTGGGCACCCTAAGGCGCAAGGCAGAGATCTGGGTTTTATATTCCTTGCACAAATAAAGARTGTTTGGGTCAGAGGTACAGGTACCTCGAACTCAGAGCACCTGCCCTGCGCTTCCTTCACCCTGGGCTCCATGGGGAGATTTTGGGGCTTTCTCTCCCCGTGATCCAGGGGCACATCCCACCGCATCTTTCTGTGGAGACGCTGGAGGAAATATCTTTTCCCCCCAAGGTCTCAGTTAATTTTTGCTCCCCTTGGTTTTTCCCAGCGTGATGTCCTCTAGCTTTTTTGAAATAAAGTCGTGTAGGGCCACACGCTGCGCAGGTTGTGTCCCCGCCTGAGAGCTAACGGTGCGCGGAGAGCGCAGGCAAAACCAGGCTGGAGGCGACTGCCTAAGCCTGGAGGCATCCACGACCCTAATCGAAGCTCGCTCTCTCCTGCAGAAAACAGCTTTTGCCCTGTGTTTTGCCTTGGTATCTAACCCGTGAACCCACCGCCACTGCAAAACGATGAGGAGCGGGACCAACGGCAGCAGATTTGCTCCGACCGAAGGCACGCTGCAGCGCGCAGCTCTCCCTCGCGCCCTCGGGCCCCTCCGCTCGCAGCCCTCGGCAGCCCGCGGGGCTGCAGCAGCTCCGCGCGGCGGAGGAGACCTTGCACGTGGCACCCTCAGGCTTTTTCCTTTGCAAAACCCCTGCAACAACCAGAACGAGAGGCAGCGCGCGCACGGGGACGGCACCACGCCGCGAGCAGGAGCGCCGGCCTCGCGGAGATGGTGATGACAGCAGCTCCCCGGGGCCGGGGGAATTAATTGTGCGGCTTCCTGAATTAATGCGCTCATTCTGCTTTCCCGTTTGCACCACAAGAACAGCCTGCACCACAGGCTGCGTTCCCGTTCCGCCGTCACACGTGTGAACGCAACCCCATATGCCAGGTGACAGACACAGCGCTCCGACGGGGCTGCCAGCCTCGCACACCCGAGGCGCGCAGACGCTCCCTGACACGCGCGCGCCTGCCTGCTCCAGCCGGCGCTCAGCGCAGCGCGTCGGCTACGCAGAATAAATCCATGGCACCGAACTGCGCTGGGATTTCTCCAGTCCCTCGTGCTGGGGAGTTTGAAACTGCATTGCAATGCCGAGGCTGGCAGTAGCCGCGATGCAAACTTAGCACAGGCAACACCAGCCTCGCACTTCTGCTGCCGCTCTGCAGTGCTCGACCGATCTGCAGTGCTGATAGCCTGCCTAACATATACCAGCTAAAACGAGCATGAATTTAGTCTCAAATAGTTCCAGGCAGTTCATTTGGGTGAAACTCACTGCTGTGCAAAAGGCCAGAGCGAGGTCTATGAACCACGTACGACTCTCAGTGATGGACCTGGTGCTGGCTGGYTGCCCGGGGGTGAATTTCATCTTTTGTGAATCCCTTGAGAAATTTTCCAATAAGATATTAAAATACCTCCATAATGTTCAGTGAGCAGGAGCCAGCATTGTCAGAGGGAKGCACTTAGCAAAGAGCATTTGCAATTTTCAGGTGGCACAAAAAGAGGATGTGGGAAAGGGAATTGTATGAAAAGCCCATACACAAAGCTGTTTTGCTTTTTTTTCTTCTCCCTTTTCAACCTTCCTCCTTCCTTCAACCCTTGAAATAAGAGCAGTAACCTGAAGGCTGAGGCTCATCCTAGTCACCCAATTAAAATGCTGAAAGTCTTCAAAGCGCGGTGTATTCTGCGCTATTAATAYGTTAATAAGCCATAAACCAGAATATTTGGCTTCTGAGTATTTCTCTCCTTCTGTGGATCAGTAAAGTATTAAGGTGATGAGTATGACAAGAGCTTGGACACAGGCTTGGACTCGTACTTTTCCCATCAAAATGAATTTCACGGGCAAATGAAAATACAGATTTGTGGCAGTTTTTTGACAGTTTAGCAGGTGTCGTTCCCAGCGAGTCACGACCCCAGCAAGCTCACGCAGCCTGAAGCATCTCCTGCCGGAGCCGGCGGCCGGGGAAGCCCCGCTCGGCTCCGCGCTCGCAGCGCGCTCTTACGCCTGCGGCTCTCCGAGGGCCGCTCTCGAGTAGGTCTTTGCGTCAGGACTTACGCGAGCGAGAAACTAAAAAAAGAAAAAGCCACTMCGCACAAGAAGCGGCGCTATGTTTAACTCGGTTACAGGCGCTAACCCTCGCTCCCTTTACTTAGGAATCARCTGAGGCCGCGAGCCGGCAGCTGGGGGGGATGAGGTACCATCCAGGGCACCTCCCCGGGATCCAAACCGCATCTCAGGGAGGGAAATTCTGCAGTTAGCTTCAATAAGAGCCTAAGTTGAACTCGGAAAGCTCTTGGGAGCGGTATCTTGTGGAGAGCCGCGGGGCACTGCTTGGTGGGGGACTGAGCGTGTTTTGGAAACGGTACATCGAGCGCCGTGGGAAGGAGCCGCCGGGTTTCACGGCGCGCGGGGCGTCTGCCGGCGGCGAACACCCCCCTCTTCCTCCCCCAAAGCCCCTAATCAGTGCAGTTAAACAGACGTGCTTAGCGGTTTTACGGCCAATAAATTATTACTTCTATTCATAACGAGCGAAGAGACTCAAKTAGACGAGGTTGATGCACCAAATGAAGGACACGGGCTCCGCGTGAGGACCACCCCAAGCGAAAGCCCTCCCGCGCGCGGAGACGGGCTGCGTGGCGCGGACCCCTTCCCCCCGGGCACCCCCCGCCGTCCCTGCCGGAACCGCCGGGGAAACCTCCGACAGAAACGGGGCTGGAGATGGCGACGGGTCTGCTAAACCGGGGCCAGGCTCGCCCGAGCTGCGCGACCTAACTTCACTCCAGCCTCGGCGTTACAGCTGGGGGAACAACTAGCCGTTATATTAGATGGATCCACACTTGCTCTCCTGAGAGTCCAGATGCATCGCCAGTTTTTCCTTTTCTTTGAGAGAGAGGCTCTAACGCGTTAGCTGTTCGGGTGCCGCTTGAGCAGGGGGGAGAGGAACCGAAGTTGCCTCTGCCCGGGAGCGCGGCTGCTAGAGCGGAGGTTATTCGAGGAAGCGCCGCGACTCGCCGCGCGCGCTGCAGCGTGCCGGAGCGAACGCGCCTGGCGGGATTTTTCCACGTTTCCCGCACGACCTGCTCCTCCCAGCCAGGTGTTTCCATGCCCAGCACAGCGGCGAGGCCCTCGGCAGCGCGCGGCGAGGCCGGGGCACGCGGCGCCGGTGCCAAACGGGACTGGAAAGCCGCGCGCGTCCGCGGGGTGCYGGAGGAGCCTCCGGCGTCCGTCCCTGCCTCCCCTTTCGTTTTCCGGCGGGTCTCAAAGCTTTTCACTGCAGTTGGAAATTCTCGATGGTTGGATTGAATCCGCCCTGCCTTGGCCCTTTTCGCCCTGCTTCTGGCTGGGACTGAAGGCAGGAGCGGGGGGGGGGGTCCTGCCCCGGCCGCTTGAGCTTTTTTGTAGAAATTCTCACCGAGGGGATGCAGAACGCAAACAAGAGCTGTGAACCCCGAGAGACAGGCAGCCGCCGCGTCCTTCCCCGGATGCCAGCGCCCGTCCGGACCCRCCGTCCGAGGTCTGCGCGGCGGGGTGTGATTTACACTTCCCTGCACAGATACCGCTGTGATCACGGGAGAGACAGGATTCTGCCTCAGAGAGGGACRAAAAGCACAGGCAGAAAAACGGAGGGGAGAATAACGTTGTCAAGTGATTGATTCGTGTTCTGCCTTGCTTGGAAACGGGGTTACGCGATTCCCTGGATACGCGCGTGCAGCTTCTCGCCTGCCGTGCACTGCTGGCATTTTGCATCAGTGAAAACCAAACCCCGGGGTAATTCCTCTGTTCCTGCAAGGAGAGTTTAAGGAGCAATTTTGGTCCTTAAACGGCCGTTCAGTGTCAAAGCAAAGGGCTCTGCCTCTCCGTCACCCCGCGGCACTCAGGAAGGGCCRGGAGCCAGCACAGCGCTGTCTGCTTCCCCCGGACCACGGGAGGAAGCAGAGGGTCTTCCTGCGAGCTGGCTTTGATGCAATTTTGCCTGGAAGAGGAGGGTTGCAAATAGCATCAGGCTGCTGTGCCCAAGGAATGGCAGCTCCCCCGAGCCCCTGCCCCGAGGGGCTGCAAACTGTCGTTCAAAGCCTCCCACCCCGGCGGACYGAAGGCCAAGGGTGGGGAAGAGAGATCAATGCTTGTACAGCATGTGCAGTCCAAAGTCTCCAGCGTTTTAGCTATGCATCATCCGCTGGCTTGTAAGTGGTTTCTATTTGTTTTAACACTTTCATATTTTATCTGCTGCATTTTATCTGCTACTTTAAATCTATGCAAGTGAATAGGTTCTTAGTAGAATCATTAAGTTCCATTCAACTCATCTAAACACAACCCATTAACTTTATTTGTTGCCTGGTTTCCTTATCTGCATTGATGTTATCTGCCTGTTCCTGTTGTAAAAAAAGTAAAAGAAAAAAAAAAAAGAAGAAAGAAAAAAAAAGAAAAGAAAAAGAAAAGAGATTTCCTTAGGGCAGAAAGAAGTCAGTTTGCTGAAGCCAGAGCTTCCTTTTGTTCTCACCCTGATGGGCCAGGAGGGATCCTTCCAGAGAGGAGAGGGATGCAATCCCATCAGAAAGAGCCTCCCTACCCGAAACCAGGCTGGGCATGGAGAGGACTCGGGTCGTTGGGTGCTGCCCGCGCAGGAACCGTGATGAAGCAGAGCACCAGCACCGGAGCTGGCGCTTAGCTTTGATTTGTGACACTCAGGGAAGAGTCGTATCAACAGCGTGAGGGGCTGCAAAACGTGCCCCAGCCTGCTCATCTCTAGAGGAAGTCCTGGCTTGAACAGACTTCATGGTCTTTTGTATTTCTAATGCAACCCTTTTCTGTCTTTTTTTTTTTTTTTTTTTTTTTTTTAAGAAAATCTGAAATTCTTATTAGTATGCAGCCTAAGGACTAGAGATATTATTGTGAACCACTGCTATTTTCTGCATCTGTTCTCCCACTCTCACTTACTTTGCATATTAAAAATCAAAGCTAAACATACCACAAATACTCCAGGATCAGTAGTTCAAACATCTGACAGCTATTGAGACAACTTGGGCAAACTTTAACTCGTAAGCTCACGGCTTACAGCACCCGTTAGCAGTATCTTAGCATTGTGCTTATCCAGCTTGATTTTTCTGCCCAGAGAAAAGCTGCTTGTCCTCTCATGCTGCCCGTGGGATTTTTAAGCCTTCTCGTTTCACCTCCCCATTGTACTGGTGAGCTCTTGGCTGGTTTTACGACAGAAAGCAAGGGAGAAGCATGGTTGCTGTCAGGCCCCGCTCTGAATATTTACAGGGAGAATAAAAAAAAAACATACAGAAAGCTAGAGTTCAGGGGAACTTAACATTCGGAGAGAAAGCTGGCAGCACAGTGATTTCACCAGTCTAATCTGGCCAGCAAAAGCCTGAATCACACCAGTTCAGAACCTTTACTGAGCTTATGACAAGCCAGAAGAACAGCACTGCCTGATTACAGCAGTTACTAAGGGGTGGCTTATTGCTTCAGGCTGAAATCAAATCAGGCAATTGGTTTATCTGTGTAGAGGACAGCTGAAAGACTTCAGCAAGGCACAAGAACACGAGGCTTTTTGACCCTAACCGCTGGCTCAGAGAGCTGGTCCRAAGCGGGGAGCAGCATCGGGGCGAGGGCATCCTCGCTGCGGGACAGCGGCGAGCAGCACACYGAGACTGGCTGAGCCGCCCCGGGGCTGGAGGGGGGCCAGATCGTGTTAGCAATTAGCTCCAGCAACTCTAAATCAGCCTTCAACTCTGTTCTCATCCAACTTTGACCATGCATTACTAGCACAGAGGCACCAGCAGGGCAATTAACCATGCTTCAGATTAACCACTAAACCTACCTACTGCTTTCTACAGCAAAATTAACTCCTAATCACCACCTGTTGCTTTATATTTTGAGGTATGGTAGGCGCTACAAAAAGCAYTCTCTCCTAAAGGAGATGAGTTTTGCTTTGGCTTTGCAGTTCTCTGATGTCATCTCAAGAGTCAATGGCTAGTTTAGAAGTTTTATCAATTTAGACAAGGCCAACAGTGGAGAACAGCAGGAGCTGAACAGAAGCAAGCATGCAGAAACAGAAGAGTTAGAGAAAACAAGAAGCAGGCTAAGATCTTGGTTTCCTTGCTACTACTTAACATTGAGACCAGTAAATGCTGGTGCAGTTCACCATCTCTACCAGCTATACTGAGAGCTAACAGCACTATAGGAGCTATTAACCCTTACACCAGTTGCTTGTCACAGCCAGGTTTATAAGCCCTTCAACACCTCTTTCCTGAGAGCACTTCTGAGTGGCTGCAGCATAATTTAGAGATGCATGAGAAAGTACAGAGTTATCTGCAGAGTAAGTTTTCTGCTGACTGAGCAAAGAAGTTGCAGGATCAGCATTAGGATCCAAGAAGGGTGCCCATAACAACCCCCTCACACCCAGCGCTGCCACAGCTCATCACTGCAACCAGGAGCAAGAAACAGAGGTGCCCTCAGCACAGCTGACAAGCCAGAGCCTGAGAGGGGTAAATGAAATAGTGCCTCATCTCATTCTCAGAAATTATAATCCTCACCCATAATTTCTCYCTAGCATAACCCTCACAGAGCCCACACAAATCCTCCCTGCCTGCCCCCCAGCTAGACCAAAAGGCTCCCCCAGCCTTTGCTGCTGCCTTATCTAGTCCCTCAGCTCGTTAAGGTAGACACAGGTGTGCACAATGTAATTTGCTGCCTCTCTGTTTAAAGAGGAGTTCACCCATCTCTCTCATTTCTGCTTTTAACAAAAAAAGATGGGGGAGGAGGGGAAAGAGAGGTTTCAGGRAAAAGACTGCACTATTTTAAGCTTACAGGGAAAATAGGAAGAGGGTCAGACTCTGTTAGATGCTTTTGTGTTTGAACTAGGAGGAGTAGGGTTTTTTGGGTCAAGTCTATTGTATAGTATGAGGACTCTTTCCTATCTCACACCTGCAGGAATTAAAACTAAGAAGCTGAGCAAAAGCAAGTTACATGTAGGTAGGTAAGGGCTGTGCAGCAACCCTGTGAATCATAATGCAATGCTTCATTTGGTGCAATCATCTAAGAAAGGATAATGAATGACCGCATTTGGAAGTCATAAGACAGACCTAAGCATAGGGTTCAATGGGGCAGAGAGATTCACAGTAATTACTGAGCTCTTGCTGCAGGGTTTTTTATGCACAGRTTTGCAATATTGGAAATTACAGCTGGAGCATATTAAAGCAATGCAAAGGCAGGCCTGGCTTAGCTTCCTCATATGGTGAATTTTAGTGGATATTGTTTCTTGTGGCTTTTTCAGACTTTCYTCTAAGATAAAAGGCTGAAACTTAAACCTAGAGAAAAAGAAGGTTAAAGGGACATTGTGCAGCTATTTAGTTCGTTCCTCTGTCCTAAGCCAGTGCTACCTTTATCATTTCTGGCAGGTCCTAGGGTGCCTTCAAAAGCTTTCAGAGATACAGAGCTTATCTTTCTTGCTGCAGCCACTTGCAGACTTTGACTCTCCTTTTAGTCAAAATGGTTTTGCCTAATATTGAGCATAAATCTTACTCTCTCCTGGRTGGATACAGAGCAGGTCATTTGCTTGCTCTGTCCCATTCATTACTTTTTTAGGTCCATGATCTTGCAGATCAAACTCAGCCAGATCTATCATCATACTGCAGGCAAGGACAGATAAYGCACACACTCTCCTTGGGATGTGCTGCTTTGAGGGCTCTGGCACTGGAGAAACCAAGGAGGATGCTAGAAAAGTTTTATCTCCTTATAATCATCATTTGGGCCAAAAAGTGTAAATGTAGTGCAGATACGTGGTTGGAAAACAAGAGGTGTGGTGTCTCAAAGTCTGTTTTCATCTTCCCATGCCAACTAGGTGAGATTTTGAAAGGTTGCTGCTTCTCACCTGATGCTTTTCTTAACCTATGACTTTGGTTTCTGAAGGTCTGGTCCTGCTTCTGCAGCTGCTCAAAACAGCTTCACCTGCTTCGGCTGTTTTCTGACCTTCACTGGCAGTGCCTTTTCTGGCTGTGCTCGAGGGAAAAAAGGCAGATTATTTTGGCAAYTTGGTTTACTAGTGCCTTGTGCCATGGGGACTTTATCTTCTGCAARGATTCTTAGGTTAAAGGGACACATAAGAGAACCAAAATTTATTAATAAAATGTGCCTGGGATTTACAGTGGGTTGAGACCATTTCACCACTTCTGTGTACAATACTGCTCACTGCAGAACTCAGAAAGGAAATTCTGACAGACACCTGGTGATTTTTTTTTTTCAAAGCATGAAATGAGAAGTGCCAATTTAGGGAAAATAATTGTAAAAGAAATACAAATTAAGGCTTCTTATTTCCTTTTCATTTAGATTTCAGCCCTAACCTCCTCTATTTTCTTCTCTTCAAAAGAGAAAACYTTAAAAGCTTTTTTTGTTAAGTCTAGTTGTCCATGCCACGTATTCCTGGAAAGAAGGAATTTAAATTCTACCATATGAGAGGCCCTGGCAAACTGCCTGTATGTTTATGAGTAGGTCTCAAATATTTGTACGCTGGGATTGGCTTATTAAATTTCTCCAAATAGGGATGCTTATTCTAGCCCTTGAAATTGGAGAAAAACGATAGGTGCATTCAAAAGGTGGCTGCAGAAATTTCTTTGTACATTTTTTTCCAAAAATTAGGAAATAATTTTTTTAAGCATGTGTAAACAAAACCAATAAAACCCTAATAGCAACTTTGTTCTGATATGTGCAGTCTAAAATATGAGTAGTGCATCTGTATCCTCTAAATATCTGTATCTGAAACTGTATTTGAATGCCAAGCTGAACAGGAGGCTTTGTCTGCAGCACGAGCTGCTTAGCACCAGCAGTGCAACCTCTAGTTCCACGGCTGTTTTTCCTTTTGGTTTCTGATGTGAAGTGAGAATTCTAGTTCTTCAATACAAATAGTTAACAGTGTTAATGTGCATACAGCAGCAATCACTTTGATTTGTTTGAAAGGTTATTCTGCACCTGAAGCGAATGTGGCTTTAGTGATTTACCTACTTATAACACTGACATATCAGTCAAGAGCACTTTGAATGTGTGCTATCATTTAGCTAATCAGAGTCTCTAATTGCATGTTACAGAGGTGTTAGGAAGATATACATATGTATATATAAATATGTATATATGGATTTTTCCTTGCTTCCTAGTAGGAAGTAACTTTTCCAGAATCAGTGCAGGCTGAACATAAACACACTCTGTGTGTGTTTTTTTTCTAGCGCTGGATTAAGCGCTGTCAATAACTCCAGCTGGCTATGACATTTTAAGAGGGCTAGATTGTTTTTTTTCTTTTTAATCATAGTCAGTGCAGCAAGCKACAGAAAGGGCGAGACGAAGCTGTGGTGAAACCACTCAATATGTGAAGAATGTTAGACAGCCCCATGGTGGTTTCAGCCTTGCTGAACGATCCCTGCTCTGTCACAAGCCTCTCTGCGCAGCCCAGGTGCCCCTCTGCCAGCGGTACCCTAAAACCAGCCAGGCAGCGAGGTATGACTTTCCGCAGCTGCAAAAGCTAGAAACAAAGCAAAAAAAAAAAAAAAAAAAAAAAGCTTTTAAGCTCTCTCCAATGTGATGTACAGCTAGGGAAAAACAAACTGCAGATGCCATCACTGAGTCCAATGCAGTGGGGATGTTTCTGGTTGTGGGTGTTTGCTCTGGCATCTCCCTGTTAGTGCTCTCAGTGCTAAGTGGCATGCTGCAAATAAGCAATGCAGCCATTAGGGCTTTTACCAYCACCCTAATGGAAACTGCAGATTAGGAAGCTTTTTTTAAGGAAGGAGGGAAAGAAAAAAAAAAAGAAAAAAAGAAAAAGGAAATGCTGTGCAATGGCCTGACTGAAGCTGCTGGGGTATTTGATAGCAGGTCAGGAGAGAATCCACATAAAACGTCTTTGCTGTCCTTTGGGAGCATTTTTTAAAGCCGTGAGAGTTTCCCACTCTCCCTTCACAGAGCTGCTGCAGGCTGTGATGGAAGCAGTGCTTGACATGATGTTTCAAGGCGCACGGATCCATTTTCACCACACTTTCACTTTGCAGATAGGCTAGTTTAAAAGTTTCTCTCTTCACTAAGGTTGTGAGACCTTTAAGAAGTTTGGTATCTACTTTTCAGCAAGAGGTTGTTAACTCCTCTTCTTGATACCAGATGACAGCTGTTTACCAGCCTGCAAGGAAAGGAATTGAAGGTGACACTCTAGTTTCTGGAGTCTTTTGGCACTAAAGTAAATAAAATTGCCACCCTAGATGATTATGTGGGACTGGATGTTCAGACTGCTGCTTTTAGTCCTGTACTGTGAAAAGCACATGGAAATAAGATAAACAAAGCCGGGGTACTCAAAGCACTATCTTTATTTTAGCGACTTTTCTAAACAGCTGTGGCTAGAGGAGGTACAGCACTGAAGCAGTCTGCATAGCAAGACCTTTTGCTCCATCGTTCATACAAACGTTTTACAATGCAAACAAGAGACTGGGGCTCTGGGGAAGAGGAACTGCTGAAAACAAGGCTTCTTGCTGCTGCATGTACCTCTCCGCTGTTATATCAGTACATTTTACAAAAAACAAATCACTGTTTGCAATAAAATATTTTTTCTTCCTGATTTTCTTCTCCAGTTTCTAGAAATTAGTGAGCTATAAGACAGTAATGTTCAGAAATGCTGATGTCCTTAAATTCCCACTCAGCAGTGAGTATTCATAAATCAGATCCTAAGGTAGGGCCCATAGTTTTCATTGAAATGGAAAATACAGATTTCCACCCATGCTGGATGTTCTTATGAGGGAAGTGTTGTTAAGAATACAGCAGTCTGGCAAAGTTATTGCATGCGGCAACACTTGTGCTTGAAACTATGTGCCTCTGAAATAGCTTTGCCAGATCAGTGTGCTGTTACTTATGCAATTCTCACATTATGCTCTCAGGATGTAATATTACATGAAATGGAACAAAAACATAATTTAGAGTAAAAGTACTGTGCAATATATTCTTCTAAACCGTGCTGCATTCTTGCCCCCCCCCCCGAGTGGAGCGGAGCTGGTGTAAATGATGGCAGAATGTGGACACTTCATTTTATTAGCAGTTACTGCACGTTGCAAAGATATCTCAGTAATGTTGTAGGAGTAATTACATTCCTTAACTGGTATCTGAAGATGGTCCTTAGATCTAATTAAAATGTCTTCTTTAAAGCAGAGCAAAGAGGTTAAATTTTTGCTATGGACCTGGCAGACTATTCAGCCATAGATGTTACTGGGAACCTATACTGGGCTGCAGACTGAGGCCTTCTGTGTGCTTCATCTGCAGGGGCACAGAAGGGTTAAAGCCTTCTCTGTACTCACACAATTTGCATAACCTCAGAACACCAGCCCCTCCATCCACACGGGCACCCTCTCCGTGGCCTGCACAGATGTCCCCATCCACAGGCCAAGATGCTGCCAGCCATAATCTTTCCAAGTGGAGCTAGACATGTGCACTTCTAAGAGGGAAAATGTTAATGCATCTGGCAAAATCCCTACCAAAGCTTGGAGCCTAAAGCTGAAGAACAGCTACTCTACAGCTGGCTTGATTAGATGGCCATTGAAGATGATGTAAACATCAGACTCCTCGCTATAGATGGCATTTTCTCGCTCTCGCTTGAACATCCGCACCCAGACCTCCTCTCCTTCCTGCAGGTCCAGCATCAGGCTTTGGCTCTGCATGATGCTCCGATCGCTGGGCTGAGCATAGAGGATGGCCATCTCTTTCTCGTTCTTCATCAAGTGTAGATAGGTCTCCTTGAAGTTCCAGGTGTGGACATTGAGGCTGAAGTAGTAGACTCCTGGCACATAGCAGAAGAACTTCCCCGAGAACATGTTGAAGTGCTTGTAGAGGTTCACAAACTCCGTGTCAAAAATGACGTGCTGGAAATAGTCTGAGCTATGAAGGGGTTTTCTCCGACCCACTGAAAAAGCAGCGTAGAGCTGCTTGCAGGAATGGCCTTGCGGGCCAGGCTGGCCTTTCTGGCCCTTTCGTCCATTATAGCCACGTAGACCTCTCTCTCCTTCCTTTCCCACTGCTCCAGGGTACCCTTTTTCTCCCATTTCACCCTTCTCACCTGTGAGCATAAAGGAAAACCTTGTCAAAGACAAGCATGGGAAGCCCTAGCGGCAGACACATCCAGCTGGACAACTACCAAAGTAGTTGTAAATCAAATACTGTTTTGATAAACACAGGTATCTAGACACATCAGTCAGACATTGGCCCCCTTCTCAGTCTCAGTTTTGCATCATCATGAGATGATGCTCTCTCACTGACTGGCCACTCATTACATGAACAAGCCACTTCTGATGTAGTTTCCAGGCGTGGGCAGTTCTAAGTATATTGACAAGCTCTAAGTTACTGAGGTTTTTAACAGTGCCTCCATTTGGGGATTAATCTACAAAGTTTAGGCCCATTTCTCTGGGAACAGGAAAAAAATGCCAATTTAGATGTGAGTAACAATATGAATGGAACAAAAAGGAAAAAATGACAGGTAAAATCTTGGCTCCACTGAGGTCACGTCAATGTTCAAAATAATTCCGACAGCGAAACTCCACTGGCTGGCCCAACTGTTTACACGCATCCTGTTAGACGCACAGCCCCTCTGTGCAGAAGGGCGGGCAAGAAAAATTTGCAGATTTGGCTGAGGTCTGGTTTGGACCTGGGAGGCTGCTGGGTTTGTCTAATCTGCAAATTCCTGCTTGCAGAACTCCCTGTGATGTCTCTGATATGCTTAACTTTTCTTTGAGCTCTACCATAATGAGACAGAAATGTGATATGAAAAAGTAAGTAAGAGTGTGCTCATTCTTTATACCTTATTCTACCTTTTTGTGATTCTGAGATAACATTTGCAGCTGGTTTCTAGTGTGGTCTAACCTAAGCTTCCAGTGATACAGCTTCACATTGCCTTTTCCTGAAGAATTAGAGCTTTTTGTCATCTCTTCTTGCTCGCACGCATGTATTGCCTGTGTCATGTCACCCCTTGACCTTTTTTTCAGTAAATAATATAAAATAGGTTTCTCAGCATGGGGGAGGAGCACATCTTGCAAAAAAGCGTGAACATGTAAGACAAAAAAAAGTGTCAGCTTTACCCACCTTTGAGGATGGTGATATCTATGGTGGGCTGGACTTTGGGAAGTGAATAGGCAGGGTCATTGCTCATCCTCGTGTACCGCGAGGAGGCGATGGGGACGGGCTGCTCTGAAGGCCGGCAGCACCGCACACACGACAGGCGCCGAGGCTCCCGTCTCAGCTGGCCCTCTTCCAGCAAGGCACCGACATTTGCAGTGGACACCAAAAGCACGAGAAACACAGCACTCATCTTCTTTCGGCTAAGCCAGTTGGACCAGGCAAAGGAATAGAAATGATTAACATGGTGATTCAAATTAGAGCAACTGATAGGCCACCTGTTAATGTTATTGCAAGGTGCACTTCTTCCGATTAATTATTAGCCTATCTTGTAGTGGCACCAAGAGACTCTGGGCAGCAGTGGTGCCCCACTGTGTGCTGTTTACAAGCAACAGAAAACACAGTCCTGGTCTTGCATTACTTACAGTTGAAGTATCTGTTAAAAGACACACAAAAGGCACACATACAGGTGCAGGTACACACAAAAGAAAAGATTGTTGAGATAAGCTGAGATGCTTGAAGAAATTGGTAGCAAGCTCTGGTCAAGGCACACATGCTGTCTTGCTATTGCAAAAGGCACCGGATAAAATACACAAGTGTTACTGTTAGTTACCATTTTTTCTATCAACATCCTAAAAACACAAAATCAGATGGAGGAAATGAAACTTGATTTAAATAAGGATCAAACCAAACTCTCTGATTTTTTGGAGGACAAACTTGAAGAGAAACTAGATTAAATGAAAATAAATTATTTTATCTCTTTGAATAGTTCCTCTGTCTTCTGTTGGTAATTGCTTTCCAAGGCGACCTAGCCAAGCAGTTCATGGCTTTGGCCATATCCATTTGCTGTTTCTAGGAGAACCTCTGTGTACACTTCCTATTTGTATTTTCCAACATGCAGAGTAGAGAGCCAAATACTACACCAAACACAGACCAAAGTGCGATTTGCTCTGCACAAACACTAGTCCTTAAGTTCTCCTGTTACATTTTCAGCTGCTACTGGCAAACTCCAAAACCCTGAACAGTGGATGAAATGAACAGACAGAAAACATTTCAGGTGGAGAACAGGAAGAGAGTTTTCCGCTAGCTCCTCATCAGCCTCCTTCCTGGAATGGGAAGAGATGGAGACAGGAGAAGGCATCCTCATACCACGTACAATTAGTGTCATTCTAGTGATTGCAGTGGTGTTTCACACAAGACAGCTTCTGGCAATATGCCCTTTTGGACCTTATCCAAAGCCCAATTAGTCAGATGGGCTCTTGTTGACTTCACGTTGGGAACAGGCTTTTACAGCTCCTCTCATACTAGCTTTAATTCACGGGATAGGTGGGGAAGATAGATGTCTTAGGTGTCAGAAATAACACAAAGCACCCAAAAGGACCCTTCTGGGTTTTGGACCATTGTGAATGAGACAGAGGATGGAGAGTTTCGCAGGCTGGAGCTTTACAAAAGCTTTACTGGGCAGAAAACAGACTAATCAAGAGAATATGAAAAAAAGTGTCAATAGGGGCAAGGTGTTTGGATTATATGAGCATTCCTGGGAGATGTTTTCTTCCAGTTCTTASCTGCCCCAAAGGAACTGTCATTCACACCTTTTATTACTTGGTGTAATTTAACTCCCCAGAAACCTGATGAATATTTATTAGTAGCAATATAATAACTTTCCTTCTGACAGTGGTTGAATGTTCTTTCATCAAATCTGTCATAACTTGAAAGGATCTTTCTACTCATAATTGCACCTCATTCTAGGTACAAATCTCAGAAGGGATTAATATTCCTTTCAGATCAGTGTTCAGGGCCTGAATTCTTATTTTCATTAAGTCCTTTCTAATTTGCAATATGTTTTTTAAGCCATCTTTGTGCTGCAAAATAGGAACAGAGGTGCTATGTAAGTCTAAATGGCTAGAAGGCCCTAAGCAACCTGTATGTGACCGAAACAGAAAGCTTGGACTGCAGAGAACATTTGGGTTCCACAAACTCTTTTAGGGTCTATTCTGAAGCAGACTGGAGTTTTTGTGTTTACATAATGTCTAAGGAGTATCCCATGTTCACTACAAGTTCCACGCAACTGGGAAAACATTGTCCATGGGATTAAGAAGTATTTAGTCCTCAGGAGTGTGGGTAGTCAGTAACTTGGGAATGAAGTATACGGCATTTATYACATTATCAGATCATTAAAATCTGGGGATATAGTTGCTCGTAATACCTCCATGAAGGAGAAAGAACATTCATTAAGAACGGTATTCATGATGGGTGGAAGGGAAAGGATTCATAAATATGAAGAAACTACCTTTATGTTTTATAGGCCATTATTCTCCTTAAGATGAAAGACTTTCCTGTTTTTAGAAGTCATACACCAAGTGACTTAAAGAAAAAAAGTCTAGGTAAAAAAAAAAAAAAAATCACTGTTCAGTTTGTGCACATTTTATATTACTATAATCTAAGCACTCATTGAAGAAATTGTGACTACTTGCATGATTCATGAAGAATAATAACTCAAGTTATTGGCTAAAAATTGCTTTTGGAAAAATGAGACCAACCAGACAAAAATTCAATCAGTTCTGAACATCCTAAAACTGATTCTCCTTCCCCCTCCCTATTTTCCTTCATGCTTTTACATTCCAAAATGGTGTAATCTTCCAGAAATAGCCAGACCTGTGAACATAAGGCCAACCTAAGCCTTGCTTCTGTGCATGTTTCAGCCATTATCTTCCCTACTGAAGGTGGTTGAACAGTCTAATGAAGTAGCAGAAACATGTATTTGGTTGCAACATCTGTGGTTAGGTGAAACCCTAATGACAGATGTCAATAAACAGATTTTTAGATTTACAGTYTATTCATAAGAGTTAGAAGAGGACAGGAAAAGACATACAATAAAAAGAAAAAAAGTGGAGAGAGAAAGAACTCATGGCTATAGGAAAATAAAATGAATTCAACAATACCGATTAGATTTGAACGATATCTACTATGAAATCAGAGATCAGATGAAGGAAAAACCTCAGAACAGACAAATCAAGATGTGCAAAAAGCAAAGGGAAAAAACTTGGGTTTGTAAGAGAATCGTATCCACCTGGAGAAAAATGATTTGAGCTGAATTTCAGGGAAGAAGCAAGAATAACCTTCATGGTGGTGGAGAAGTCAAACATGACAGCTCAAAAAAAGAGGTAAAAGATAAGAAGATGGAACTAAAAACATAAGATCTGTGAGATAAAGCTAAGGATCATTTTCAGCGATTTGTTTTTTTTCCTTAGGAGATAATTATTGTGACCTTATTTTGTCATGCGTGGCAGTGATGGATTTGACTTCAGCTGAGCAGGTTTATCTTCTCCAGAAGACAGCGAATGACAGACTTGCATTCGGTCTAATAAGGCCGTGACTCACGAGAGAGTACAGATCTGGGAGGCTGTCTCCTCTGAACATCACTCAGATTCCTGCACTGGAGGGACATCTATCCTCCTTCACACACCAATGTGACACGCTCGTTAGTGCCTCAGATGATGCATTAGTACCGCACTGAATGCCCTGAGACTGCAGAGCTGAGTACGTTCCTGTTCGGTCATCCTTCATGAYACCTCGCAAGAGACAGACAGGAACATCCTGAAAGCAACCAATCAAAACTGGAAGTATAAATTACTGTCTTTGCTTTCCATACCAGGAACCTGCAAAATGCAACCTGGTTCATCTCAGACCTTGTTTTTCCTGTCAGGAAAGATGATGACAGGCACAGACATCTTACTGGAATGGACAGGAGGAAAACTGGTCTCCTATCTTCAGAAACTTTGGAATCTGTAAATGTTTCACCTGAAGACCAGAAGATAATCTTAGCTCTTCCTCTCTCAATCCCCCCCACCCCCTTCTCTCTCCTCTCCTTCATTTCAGGGTCTTTGACTCTTTCCTAGTTTGRGTTCATTTTGAAATACTTGATTAATGATGAATTTGAAATGTTTCAGCTGAAAATCTTGCTGCAATATGTAGAAAAGGGGAAATTATTTTGATGTTTCTGAAACTTTTGCGATGTGTTTGCGACACGGGGAGTTCACTAGAAGGCTGAGCGTAATGCTGCACAGCCAGATAAGGGCTCTACGTCTCTGAACTTTCCCAGGCACCAGGCATTCAGGTCCTRCCCTTTAGGCCCAGCTCTCATGTCCAATACTGTTTTTCAGAAATAATATATGGAAAAGCATACAGAGCTATTATCTGCACTTTGAGGAGCTCCCACCTCTCCCAAACTTCTTGTCAGCTGGAGATTTTGCTGCTAATTCCTTTATGTTAACTATCTAACAGCAAAGTAGACTTGCCTGTGGGCTCCGACGTTAATGCATCCTCACCATGAAAGCAGGGCATCAGATTTTCACTAAAAAGTCTTCCTCACTCCAAAACTATGGAACATAGCACAGCCTATGGCCTCTAGAAGCAGGAACAGGACAGAAACCACCACCATCCCCCCAAAAAGTGTATTTAATCTAATATCAAGGAAGTAGAAATTCTGCATATGCTAAAYGGGCATATCTGCTTTTAACTATATTTTGGCAAATAAGATGAAAAGTTATGAACCATGAAATGAGATATCTGAACCTGATGAAAAGGCAATTAACTTCAGTGGGTTTTGGCTCAGGGTGTATATGACGATGATGGTTGGTGGTTGTTTGTCTTCATTATAAAATTAGAATACATGTTACTGAAGGAGGGCTATTTAAATGCAATAAAAAGTTCCTTTGACTCAAACTGCCTTTAGCTAACGTTTAAAAATACTATTTGTTTCTTCCATCCCTTTTCTTCTCCTCTGAATTTCTGAGTAGAAAGTCAATGTTAAAATACTAACAAAGGGCTGTGGTTAAGTATTTCTGCCCGGCCCAAAGCTGCAAGAAAATGTCTAATGAAAATGTCTGTCTTTTTGCATTAGCTTCAAGCATTCTCATTGTTCCGACCATTTTGTACATCCATGCCTTTCTTTCTAAAGAAAATTAGTGATACAAACCCGTTAACACCTCCTGCACTGGCAGGGCTCAGGCATAAGTACTGGTGAGTATGCTATTGCACTAAAGACACTTGCATCATTACTATCAAGTTTAATCCAAGCCAGAACATAAGATTGAGTAGCATGTTTTTGCCCTACATTGACCTTGAAAGTCCCCTACCTTAAACATAATCCAACAAGCTTTTTATTTACCCATCTTTCACCTGCTTTTAACAATCTGCACCTGAAGTGCTGATTTTCCTGCAACACCTGGCATTCCCAGTGTCTACGCCAGCAAGAAAACCTAAGTTCCTTCCATGCAGGGTTTTTGAGATGCCACAAAACCTCTGCTAGGGAAGTAGAGAAACCATTAGTTCCAGTTTAGCATGTTAAATGAAGTGATTCTTTTTTCCTCTGTGCAGTTTCTTGTTCAAATATATTTTCTTGACACTATTACAGCTAGTGAGAGCACCTAGATTGTTCTTTTTCTAGATAGTTCATGATCAAGTTTAATCTTAAASTTCAAAGTAGGCAGTTTAGGTATGAGATGCATTTAGTCATGCAGAGCTTTTTAATGACTCCTTGCACTTGAAGAATTCTAACACTTCCATATAAAACAACAATCTGGGCAACAGAAAAGATAAGAGATCCCAAGAATACCTGCAGAAGTAGCTTAATTGCTCTGCAAACAGAGGAAACAGGCTCCTTCCCTGTGATCCTGTGCCTCTGCATCCATCAGCTGCCAAACAAGTCAGCCTCGAGGCTTGACCAAGAGGTGTTCCCCATGGTTAGCAACATAGGTCAACACCACTAACCATAGCCCTTGGCCAACCCGTGACAGCTACCTCCACACTGCCCTACAGAGGTAACAAGTTACCTTGAGCACTGCAAGTAGCCAACACCTATGGGGCTCCTAGGTCTTGTCCTCTCCCACGTTAAAGGCACAGGTCTACATTAACCTACTCCAGGCCTGCATTTTCACTGGGTACGGTGGAAGCACGGCCTTACCTTGCAGGGACACTCCGAGAATAAATCCCACTCGTAAGTGTGCTGAGATCACACACTGCAATACTGAGCGTTCACGAGGCAGAAATTCTTTCTGGATCTCTGAACAGCTCTTTAATTTTCTGCTAACGCTCTGCTTTCTGCTCGTCCTAGGACTTTCCTCAGTAAAGCAATCTATGACTATCTTTGCTTTAAATTCACTGCACATAAGACAACATCAGCCACTGCCCATTTTAATTAGTGATATATCTTGACTCACAACCCAAGAGTGCAGTTAAGACTAAAACCCTTCTTGTACAGTAGAGATGGAAAACACATGGATGTGTCAGACTCAAACCTCGGCATCTTYCCAAAGATGGAAAATATTCCAATTCTGCTTTTTTACCTTTTGTCTTCTTACAAGTCCCAACCTCCTCAGTGCTCTAGACTGCCTCACATCTTCAGCAGTGGGAAACAAAAGACTGGCAGTGCTGGGTTTGTCTGAACACTGGACTTCCTCTTGCAGGTGGTTTGCACGGGCTTTTTTTCCCCCCTGGAGAATCTAAAATTTCTTCATGAACAATTCATTGTAGAAAAGCCATGAAATGCTGAAAGAGCCTGTATTTTTTTCCAGGGCAGAGCCTGGGCAGTGCAGCAGTTTTGTTCAACCACGGCACCTCACAGCACAACTCAGGGCAGCTCCTCTCCCAGGCGACGCCTCAGCCAGAACCACAGCCAAGATCCTCAGCACAAATGGAGTTTAAGGAGCACACTTGCAGCCATGAGAGCTTGCAGATAGGAGTACTTGGATCCCAAAAAGCAAYGTAGTCTAAAAATTTCCACTGTCCACAATCGTTTGCAGATGACCTCTGTTAACRCGCTAACGCCCTCCTGACCGCAGTGTTTATACAACATGCTGGAGATCTTCAGAAGAGGCGCTGGAAACACTGCTGGGAAAGCTGAGGCAGCACGAGGCCATGGCTCACATGGCAAATGCACCTGGAGCAGGCATGGAGGCAAACCGAGGATCTGGCTATGGAGAGCTGCAGGAATATTGATCTGCATCCACAGGTTGTAAGRGCTAGGTAAACATCTAGTCAGCCACGGGGCAGAGAGTTTATTGCTCCATTTCTAATTACCTGGGTAGTTCTTTTTATTTTCTGCTGCTGTTTTAACATAAGCCTGTTTCCAAAGTGGGTAAATTGTCTTAATCCCTTTGTCCAGCGAGGAGCTGCACTTGCTTTTACATCCCTGTGAAAATACCTTCACTTCTACTGCGTGGTGGCTCTCAAGCAGCAGCAGTTGATGGTCACTCTATGTTCCCACCAACCATGTCTTCCCACGTACATCCTTCCCCCAGGGAGAGATGAGGCTCCTGAGCAAACTGCCCCTCCCATTACCTGCACATATCTAAAACTCATGAATTGTATGGCTTTTATGCAGGGCGTGCAAGCACTATATGGAAAAACAGGATGTGTAGGCATGGAAGTGCTCSTGTGTATGCAGGCACCTAAGTTCTCCTGTGGTATCGCATTTCCTGGCCTGTGAGAGGGGTCGTTATCACCCTTAACCACACAGCAAAAGGAAGCCTACCAGTTCCCGAACAAATGACTCTTGCTCTTGTTCTCCTTTCCCTGACCGCACCTCCTGCGCCAGGCGCATGTCTGCAGCATCCTGGAAGTGGCCCTGCTCTAGGCAAGGCGGGTCTTTGAAAGCGGTCCCGTTTTCGCAGCGAGCCCAGACGGTGATTCAGCCCTGCCTCGCGGAGGCACAAGACAAGTTACAGTTAAGTCATCTGCAGGGCAACTTCTCAGATGAAGTAAGTTGGCCTAGACCCAACTCTCCTTCGCTCTTCCCAGCGGAAACGTCGTTTTTCCGTGACTTGCCATCACCGACTCAGCTGCGCCGAGGACTCGGCTTTCTACCTGCGTAAATAGTGCGGGGAGCTGTTTCCCCAGGGCAGTYAGGACACTTTGCTGCCCCAGGTCCGCGGGAGCTGCCCCGGTCCCTGCTGCCCGGCCCTGCGTGCCACTCCGGCGCTCCTCTGCCGACGGCTCTGGCAGGCTYTGCTGGCACCGCGGCGCATTCCTGCTCACCGCTCAGGAAAAAGCGGTGCATTTCAAACAACTGCAGCTTGCCGGCRAGGCGGGAGAAGCATAGTGCCTTGAAAGTTTCCACGTCTGCGGAGGGCTCCAGGAAACAGCTCATTGCTTTCCGTCTGGGCTCTTGCCGGGCTGAGAAAGCCGGCAGACAAACAGGAGCCGTGTCCGGACCCTGCGGGACGGGGCTCCCCCTGCTCAACTGCAGCAAAGAGCAAAATCAGGCTATGAAGAAGTGTCCGCTCCACYGTGCAGAGGGTGATAATGAAATGAGGAGTGTTAGTAGGAACAAGTTAAAGCCAGGTCAGCAGTAACCTGGCTTTGCACTTACTTTGCCTGCTGCAGAAGCAGAAAAAGGGAGACAAAGTAGCACAGGCAGAGACCACCTCTTTTTTATGATTCACCCAAGCAACCTGCTTCTGCAGAGTGGGAACACTTTGTTCTCTGTGTCAAAAGCATTTTTTCCCCCCCAACTTAATCAGATCTATTTAACTTACCTTGCGGGTCAGAATCCCCTGTCTCTTAGTTTCCTTGATGTTGCTTATAAAGATTCATAATATGAAAGCTGCTGTTCATCTAGGTTTTTTTAGTCTTCGGTGGCTGCTGCAGCTTCCTAGCTGGAGTCCAAGTGAAACACTGAATGTCAGCCCGACTCCTTATGAAACCCAGCAGTTAGGTTGTTCGCAAAAGCAGGGCTTTTTTCTTGTTTCTTTGCTTGCATCAACTTGTGCTAGGTTCCTGATTTTTTGTCCTGTTATAGATTTTAGTATGTGCAGCTAGTCTGTCGGGTTGCACAGCGCCTCTCACAATGATGGAAACGAAGACTAAAAAAAAAAAAAAATCATGAATTAAAAAAAGAAAAAAAAAAGAAAATCAAAAACCACAGACTCAAAACCACAGTCAATGTTCCAGCCAAGGAAGAAAGTGCTGAGATCAGATGGAAATAATTTTTCTCCTGCCTAAAAAGATGCTGAAATTGCCCAAAGAAAGGAAACAAACTCCAAAAAAACAGAACAAGAGCAGCTCTGGCTTTTGTGCACTAGCTGCAAAAGTGGCAGAAACCCCTTGATGTGGTGCAGCAATGGAAACTGCCTCTGCACCGACTTCAGGTAAAGGACAAGTGCTAGAAGAGGATCCCTACTGAAAAGCAACTGATACCACTTTGTTCCTATAAAAGCAAAATTGGAGCAAATCTCAAGAAGCTGATGTGCAGCTGCAGTATCTTCCCATTGAAAAAGTATYCTAATTTCCCTACAGTCAATCTTCCCCCTGCTTGAGAAGTTTGAGGGATAAAGCATCATGCCAGATGATCAGTGCTAGGATGCAGTGACTGGTAGCATCCCACGGAAGGGAAAGGATGCAAAGGTCAAGTGCAGCGTGAGCACAGAGGTGACGCTTCCTCAGGCGGTGTTTCCAGAGCACTCTCCCATCCCTACTCTTTGCRGGCCAACCTCATGTTATGCTTCACACTAAAATTCCCACAACAGCCTAGAAACAGCTAGACAGCAGGTTGCCACTATTTCACATAAACATAATAGTTAACTCCATGATAAAATCATTGACTACTCTAATTAACAGCAGTTAATTAAGGCAGTGCGTGCCAGGGGTGTGCACAGGAGGGGAGGTGTGGAGACCATCTGCACACTGGGGGGAGCTGAGGGCATTTTCTGGGCAGCAGGCAGCCTTGCTGGCTGGTGCAGCACGCAAATCCCGCTGGGGAAGCACGGGGGGATACAGCGCTGCCTCCTCRCTGCTCAGGGCAGCGTGCAAGACGTACAACACCTCGGCACGCCGCTGCGGCCCAGTGCTTCGGTTGGGAGGTAATGTACTTTGTAGCACCGGCTGCCTCAGGGATCCCTTGAAAAAGGGCAAAGTTGCTTGGGCCAGCGAGGAACCTGGGCTGGATGGCATGCTAAAAACAACAACAACAAAAAAAACATACAAACAAAAATGCCCCCAAACACTCACTCCCATCTCCTTCATCTCCCTGACTACAGGCAAAAGAGCACTGCACAACTGCTGTGYGATTTCAGTGTCTGGGTTTTGTTACCCCAAAATTGCAGATTTGGTCATTTCCAACCCTTGGGGCGGGGGGGAGGGGGGGAGGATGCACATTAGTAGCTTTTATTTAAAGTGAGTTTTCTTCTTCTCTTTAATTGCTCCCTATTAATTGTTAAAGAAGAAGATAAAAAATTAAAAGCCTGCCTAGTGCAAGCTCCCATATGGTCCCTACATTCAAGCTCAAGGAACAGCAATGCTTTTGATTGCCTTAGAGACCCTCAGGAAAAGAAAAGTCATCACTCTCCCCCTACTTAAGATCATCACTCAGGGCTTTAAATAATCGGTCCCCCAGCTAACTCCCCCATACGGCCTAGACTGGACCGTAGTGTTTGATACCTTACCAGCCCGCGTGGGTGTTGTTCTGCAAGCTGGCCAGGCCRTATCTCTTCTTTTGGAAGCAGTCTCTGCCTTATATAATGCAGGATGAGGCATGAGAGTGTCTTGGGAACTTCTCTACCTTTTTTTTAAAACCCCTTCAAAGCTTCCCTGTCGCTCCCAGACCCAGTCTGGCAGGTAACAGCTCAGCTGAGGTCCTCAGAAAGATGTACAGCCTCTGCTCCAGGTGCTGGCATGCAGGAGCTCCTGGGCTTTTTAATCTGTCTTCAGCTGTTCTGCATTGTGGCTCACACGGCCTGTCCCGACACAGGGCCCACGGCAGGAGCAGGCTGGGCTCGGGCTGGCGATAGACGTAGGTGTGGAGAGAGGCAGGAAGTCAGCAATTGCAGGGGAAAAGGAGCTTTTGCATATCTTTGCAGAATTAAAGGAAAAAGAAAACATTYAAAGCTGTAGGTGGACCAGGGTTATATAATCAACCACTCAAATGGTTTGCAGATGACTTCTGGGGGAACAGTTTTATGCTAGTGTTGTTAATTAAAGCTACCAGGTGATTAAAATGCACTGTACTTTTTTTTAAAAAAAATCCCAAATTTGCAACAAGAAGGAGCAGGAGCTGGTGCAGTGGCTGCTGAGGACTCTCCCCCCAATACCAAAAGGAGAGGGGAGAATTACATGTGCTGCTGGCCCCATGGTCAATCTCTGACGCTGAGGACCAAGGAGAAGAAAACAGAGAGGCTTCTGCTGTCCCTGCCCGCAGCCCGAGGTGGCAGCCAGCTCTCCGTTACTCACCCTCGGGGGTTAGTGCTGGAGTCCTCCAGCCCACGCTTSCCGGAGACCCGGCGACGCGGGCTGGGTCCCCTCCCGCTGCAGAGGCGAGTGACGCAGCAGCGGTCTCCAACCCAAGCCCAAAGAAAGCGGCTGGGCCTGGGGAGGAGATGCCAGGCACAAGATGYGAGGAAACAGGCAAATGAAGTCTCCAAGCAGGGAGGAGGGAAAATGTGGCCTTTCAAAAGCAACCAGGAAAAAAAAATCTATCAGCCTCTCTTTCGAAGGGATGTTAAAACAGTCACTCAGAAAAGAAATGACTTCTCACTACTACCAACCGAGAACCTGCCTTTCTGTGGTGAGTTGGCAGCTGGTGCAGAGTTTTATTTTCCTTTTCTTTCAGTAACGGAGTCTGAAATCATCCTTAAAGGTAGCTTAGAAACAACCTACCAGTTCCCATAGATTGCAGTTAGGGGTATAACTTTCTGTGTTTGCATCGCGACGCAGCTCGGAGCAACGCCCTCGCTGTGCGCACAGCTCCCGTGCAGGGAGGAGCGCTCCCCGCCTGCGACGCACCCGGGCAGGGAGGGYGCGGGCGAGCGGTCCGGCGGTCTCGCTGCCTGTCGCGCTGGTGGACCTTCATTCTGCTCAGACCATGTTCTCTTGCTGTCCCCCGCTGCCTCTTTTCTGGGCTAAAACCTCACAATCGTTTAGTCTTGTCCCGTCTCTTCCTGCCTGGTCCCGTCTCCCGGCTTTTGGCCCATACCTTTTTGAGGTATGGAAGGGAGAGACTTCCTCAGGTGTCTTGCTAAGGCTGCCTCTGGAAGAYGTCCTGCTTGGGAACCTGACCAACACAGAGGACTTCGTGGACTCTACAGAATTTTTTTTYCTTCCTTTTTCCTTCCCTTTTTATCTGAGGTTCTGGCAAATATTTGTAATTAATCCACAATAAATAAGATCTGTCAGCCTTGCTGCAAGCTAGAAGCTTCTTTGCATCGAGTGTCTTTACAACAAGAATCAATGCAAACAAAAGTGCAAACAAAATGCTAAAAGCCATGAGATAGCACCCTGAAGATTTGAGTTTGGTTCCTGGCTCTGCTGCCAGCTGTGTGGGACAKCGGGTAAACTTCTGTTCTCTCTAAAAGTGATGGCACGTCTCCTCTCCCATTCTTCATTGCCTATTTTTAGTCTATAAGCTGAGTGCAACCAAACAGAGCTCTGGTTTCATAGAGAGGTGTTAGCCAGCCACTGCAGTGCATTTCTCTATGGATATAAAAATAGTTTATAGATGTAATTGAACAGAAAGAGTGTTTGGGGCCCTGAAAATGATCTTAGCAGGGCAAAAATGTACAAAAACAGTCTATATGAGATATTTTTACTTTTATCCTGAAACCTTGTASAGAAGAAAAACTGTTATGGAAACTAGTGTCTGGCATCAGAGCCAGTCCTTCCAGATTAAGTAGGCTTTCCGCCTCTTAAAATGACAGACTCCTTTTTCTAAATAATAATTGTATTCAAGGAAGAAGGATATTTCTGTTTACACAGTTGATTTATAAAGCCTGGCTTTCATTCATGCAAGGAGCAAGAGAAAAAAACAGTTTTGCCTGCTGCTCTAGGCTTGCAGTAAATTAATACGAAACTCCGTATGCTATACAGTAACGAGTTCAGGGCAGGCTGGGCTCATGYGCCTTCTCTCTTCTATAGAGAAGGTTGGGTAAAGTTATTGCAATGAATGCTATATCTTCCTTGAAAAAGCAGAGTAATCAAGACTCAGCTAGAAAATGCACGTACCTATGGTGAATTTAAGAGACATAAATGATCAGCTTGCAAACCCACTGTTGTTTTCTTTGCAGCCTCAGCACGCTAAAACAGGTTTGCTCTACAAGTGAGTGATTTTTTTTYCCCCCTGCACTGAGCATCTGGAGTGTTACAGAGGTACTGCCTTCCTGCTGTAGAAAGAGGAGTTTTGCCTGTCTGGGAGCACGTGCTTGAGGAGCTGGACATGAGAGGTGGTTTCTTTCCACATCTGTTAGAGGATGCACCCAATTTGCTGTTATGCTGCCAGAAACCCAGCCAGTGGTGAGGGCTTCAGTTGTGAAGAACAACAAGAAAAGGCCTCATGCTAGGGCTGCAGTCCAAATGCTGGCGAAGTTCGTGCAGCTCCTGAGAGTTTCTCTGGRTGTTGCCTTGGGTTGTGCCACCCTGGAGGGCTACAGTCATTCCTCTTGACTGGATTCATCCTGCAAACTTGCAATGCTAAAGCCAGTTGCCTCTTGGCTTTTGTTCCTGAAGCTGTGCCTCATCCTTCATTGGTGGCTTCTGGCTTCTGCGTGTTGCCAATGCAGCAAAAACAGCCACAGTCCACSCATGGCTCTGCCCCAAGCACATGAACATGAACGTGGAATAAAGCTGATCCTAGTAACAGCATGAGTGTCAAAATCCTGGAGGCAATGCTTCCTCCACTTGTCTACTGGGATGCCGAAAACCAGACCTGTTTGCTGCTGTCCTGAAATCCTTATGAAAGGACTGGTGTACCTCTCTCTTGGCTGTTTTCCCATATTTTGAGGGATGGGGGATAATCTGGTTGGGAAAGTATGTCCAGGACTGTAATTTTGGCRCACACACATGCACAAGACATTGGTTCCTAGTAGCAAATATTTGTGACTGTCTGTTGAACCTGAGGCTTTGGGCCTCAGGAAGTATGAAAAGGAGGCTGGAGTCCAGCTTCATAGCCTGAAATGCCTCCATGCTCTGCAAGTACGTTTCTTTGATAGCTCAGCCCACAACTGCAGCTCTACTTTGGTAACGTAAGCCCAACAGGAATTAGAAACATCTGAGATACTCAGTGTTGCTTGGGCTTTCCCTCTTTTTAAGTAAAAGCACTTTTTTTTTTTCAATTTTCAAAGGCGCTATATACAGTGGCTGCAGTTATGAGTTGTGACCAGCTCTTTAAATGAAAAAGTATGTTTTATATGTTTTTTTCACAGTGCTAAAGCTACTGAGAGTGATGCATGTTTGCTTTCTCTCCCCCTGTTCAAGGCTGAGGCTCTGTGCCATGACAACCTCTGCATCACGTGGCAGACACACACAGATGATTCCTATGGAAACATTAAATATTAAACTAAGTTTCCTTCTGGCTTTCTGCTGGGATGCAATTTTGGCACACAAGAACCCCCTGGCATTCACAAAATTCAGCGAGACAACTTTCATGCTTAACTAACAGCAGAGAGGTTGCATGGGGAGCTGGGAGGGTGCGTGCAGAGATATGATTAATGTAGTGRCTGTGCTAAACTCTAAAACTAAATGGAAAAAGTGAAAAGCACTTCTCTATGTACTGCTGTACCAGCCAGATAGCTGAGGAAGATTTTTCAAGGCCTCTAATGTAGTAATGCCCAACAATCAACATAATATAATACTATAAAATATACATATATGTACATATGTGAGTGTGTGGTGCTTTCAAAAGCTCTATTGTACAAAGCCAAAATAATTATGAGCCAGTTGGARTTTAAACAGCAGCATGTGAATGATTGGGAGCTGCTTAAGAATAACTTTGCTAAATAACCTGAAAGCTATGATTTCACAACCAAGTGAGAAAATATTTACAGCTAAAGCCTGGCTCAGAGGGGAAATTAAAGCTTTCTGCAAGAGAAAAAATCCTATATATAATAGGTAAAAAGGGGAAGTGGGTGGCTTTTTCCAGGCTGCTGGCACCTTCGCACAGCTGCTCACACCGACCARTACTGGGAAAGGGCAAATGAGATGACCTGGATAAATACAGGTTAATCAACCTTGCTGTGAACTTGTCAAAGTAACAGAATTGCCGATGATCTTCTAATGAAGGGTTAACAGAGGGTAACACAGCTAATGTCAATCAACCAAGACCTGTGGGAAATAGATCTCATATAACTAATTTCTATTATATATTACAAGTTTACTTGATGCAGGTACACAGATTTCTGTAAAACACTGGTCATAACCTTTTAATTAAAAAATGCAAGTGACATAAAGTCAGCCTGGCATTTGCAACAAGAGATTCAGAACAAATGATCTGCCCTGCCATCGGGGCTAACAAGGCATGATTTGATGAGGCCTGTTCAGAATGAGCTAGGCCAACTTCTCCAGTAACCTGCTGAATACCCAAATGATACTCTTAAAATTCAGTATAGCTATAGTAAGCTGTGACATTGATTCATGATTAAACCTCATCTACAATCTGTCAAGCCTTAAGACATTTAAGGCCCTATTCTGAAATCCACATTTTGAAATCCTGAAAGATTTGAATCTTGGCTTTGAGTTAAGCCTTTGTTAAATAGAAATGGGACTTGCAGGGAGCATAAATACAATATCCATTTTACCTTGCATCTATCTTCCCTTTGAATAAGAAGTAGCCTTGTTGTGCTGAATAAAATCTTAGACCAGACTTAGAGCATAAATCCATTTTCAGGCTTAGAGCACAAATCCATTTTAAATCGTGGTTTTACTGTGATTAGCATTAGCCAATCTTTCAGGGCTTTACATATGCCTTGAGAATGCTATCTAGTCCTTTTATGTGCGTTACCTTTTGGGGATATCAGCACAGCTTTGTACCATTCTTACAACTTCCATCTGATCATTGCGGAAGTGCGTTTGTTCAGGTTTGTAGCATGCATCATGGAAATACTGCGCCATAAAAGATAAAAGTGGCTTGATTTTTTTTCTGTTAATTTTCTCTAAAAACCCATTATTTAGAATTACACTAGGCAACGAATTCCAGCCCCACCATTTAGACTCTTAGACTCCAGTCCTGGTTGGACTCTTGTCAGCGAACATCATCTAGGTTCACTGGGCCTTGTGCAGGAAGGTATACGGGGCATATCACCGCTTGCAGAATGCAAGCGAGCAGCAACAGTGCAAGCTGGCTTCCAAAAGTGTGATTGCTTGACTGTTAACCGTGAGTCCTGTAGTTGAATCTGTCCTCTACCAGCAAAAAAGATGCACAATACTCTCCTTCAACTCTTCAGAGTAAATCATGCTGAAAGGCGATAAACCTCCTTCCTTGACCTAGACAGCAATTCTACCACCCTGCTCTGGGCAGAGGAGAGAGCTGCTCTGTAGAGAGGTTATTGCACAGCTATGACCTTCACCATTAAGCTGTTAGTCAAATTTCCTCTAGCGACATATCCTTAAAAGGACTTCCTTGACAAGGAAAGTAAAGGTCTGATGTCTGCTCCAGCTATCCGGGATCCTATAGAACAAACCAGTCCTCCTATATTGGAATCTGCTCCATATGGGAGCCAAGACTTTGCACAGACCTTTATAAGCCACATAATCATGGATAGCAATGGAAAAACATATAGGCACATTTACAGAAGGATTAAAGAGACTGCAGAGTTGTTACAGGGAATTTTGTTCCACTGTCTCATGGGGAGTTCAGAGTGTCTAGCTCTAGGTCTCTAACTAGCTGGTAACCTGTTTCCTGTATAATGGGAAGAAGTTGATAAAACTGTATGTATAGATTCACCTAATAACATTTCATGTCCATGAAGCTCAAATTCTATTCACCAAGTATCTGGGACTGTCTGGATATAAAAATACATTTCCTGACTGTGAGGATGGTTGAACATTGGTTGAACATTGCCCAGAGCAGTTGTAGGGTTTCCATCTTGGAGATACTCAAAATTCGACTCAACACAGTCCTTGACAACGTGCTCTAGGTGACCCTGCTTGAGCAAGGGTTGGACTAGATGACCTTCAGTAGTTCCTTCTAACTCCAACTATTCTGTGGTTCTGTGAGACAGACTGGATACAGAGATATGAGAGTGGCTGGATGCCTCTCTAAATTGCAGTATTTTTTGTAATTGTCACCAATTAGACGACAGCATGGCTAATGAGGGATATTTTGGCCTGGACTCATCCAGGATCTACTACCAGCATGGCCTCTCCTGCTGAGAGAGTTTCTCCATTTTCTGAACTGCTCTTTCCATTATCTAAGTTTTATAGGCTATTATGGAAACTGCATGAGCAAATTAAGCGTGCAGTTAGAGACACGTTATTTAAAAATCTAGCCCAGTGATGGACTTAGATCAAAATAGCTAAACTCAGGAGGGAATCCTTGGCATACCATCATGTTTAGCTTTCAGATAGGTTTATCACACTGACTGTATTTGTACAGAAACCAAAATGAGCTGAGAGGGAAAATATTTCTTTTTGTTGTTTTGTTTCCAGAACAAAAGAGAGCTTTGATTTTTCACTTTAATTTCCTCTCCAGTTTTTAGATTATTTGTAATTATATGGTACAGAGCAAATAAATGGTGCTCTACCTTTGTGTAAATGACTTGGAAGTTTGCTTTAATCCATTGGTAAGGTTGGCTTGGTATGTCATTCATCACATCACTGCTCTACGTTCCAGCAACTGGGCTCATTTAATTGCTAGGCTGAATGAAATAGCTTTACCATGCCTACTTATACAGAAGTAATGATGGGTAGAACCCTGTAGCATATAATAATTGCTATTTTCCACAGAGGCACATGTGTATTCCCAGAATAAACTCTAAAAGTTCCTGAGAGTAAGATGGGCTATGGAGTGAAAAAAATGATGGACAGTGTTTTTCTTCACAGATTTTTTTTTTTTTTTTGAATCTCTAATTTTCATGGCTAAAACAATATTTGTTGGTTGAATCATTGGGCTCTGGAACACCATTCTTTCCCTGCCCATGCTCAGTGAGAACGAGCGCCTACCCTGTCTCTTCCCTCTGGGTGAAATGTCCATGCTCTCTGTGTCTGTTTTCCTTCCTCAAGAGTTCGACAGTGTTTCAGCATGTTCTAGGATTAGGCCTCTAACACACTTACTGCTTCATAAAAATGTTAGTCTAAAACCCTTCTTTCACCTAAGATTTTTCTTTTGGCTCCTACACTATAAAGGAAACCGAAAGTAGATTGCAATATTTTTTCCCCAGAGAGATAAATGCAAAGGATGGATCCAGATAAACCCCTTTGTTTGAAAATGCATTGCCTGGCATGGTGAGTTCAGCCCCAGTGATCTTGGGCGAGTATTGACATATGTCAGTCACTCCAGTGCAGTCAATACACTGACATTTCACGTCATACTTGCAGACCTTTTCCTCATACAAAAGGGCTCGTGCCACCTTTGCCTGAATGGTTTCATGCTGCATCCCATCTCTTTCTTCCCCTCTGTTCATCCTGATAAGCTCATGCTGCTGATCTCTCTGGAAGCACTTCTGCTCTAGGATTATTCATGGATCCTCTTGTATTGCCCAGCTTCAGAATCCTATTAAACACTCCTTTACTGCCATTTCTCCTGCTTCATACTTATTTACTACTCTGTTTCAGACAGGACTGAAGTTACTGGTGAATTTTGACTCCCTAATGACAATCACAAAAGCAAGAGGAAGAGTTGACTGAGATATCAATAAACTAAAACTCTCAAATCAGTTCCTTTGAGAATTATTCGACTGTTTAAAACTGAAGTTGTTTCGTTAAGTTACAGTGATTTGTTCTTAACTTTAAATAAAAAAAACTAGCCTAAGTGTTTTCAGAGTGAGGGCCTGTGATTTAAAAGTAGGAGTAAAAATCATGCATCCATATTAGGAAATCAGAGACAAGGCAGTTTCATAATTAAACAATAACAACAACAACAAAATACTGAATAATCTTTCTAAACAGATTTAATGCTAAAACTTACTAGATCCCCTTTTTGCTGTCTTCAGGTGACCCCTCCTGAGTGCTGTAAACTCCAAGAAAAAGTCTTTGCTTTGAAGACCTTGTCATTGAAGGGAACACAGAAAGAAAGGTCTTCAGGCAAATGAGGTAGAGGATGGACACAGAAACAAAGCTCAGGACCAGCTTGGGCAGTTTGTTAGGTATCTTCTGCACATCTGGTGCTGGGATATGAGACTATCTTACCACTGTAACTGGTCACGTGTTTGTTCCTGACTCAAATCAAAAGCAGAGGGAAATACATGAATTTAAATCTTTCCACTACATGTGGGTTAATGCTTTCAATCTTTYGCACTTGCCAAGGTAAGAGCACTCATGCAGACAATATGACTCTAATGACACATGTGATTCATTAAGYTGACATGCTTTGGTCACGAATGCATCAGACAGGAATTCAAGTGCTTGAGGCAGCAGGGAGGACTTGGGTTGGCTTAGTATAATTTTGGAGATTCTTTTTTCATGTTGATTTAGATCTCATCAGGAAGCAGATGCAATGCTTTTGGTAGTGTAAGATTTGCATGGGAAGAGCTCTTTGCTCATTCAGCTTGAGTAGTTTGCTCAGATGAGCCCAGTAAGACGACCAGGCCTGGAAGGATCCTGCATGGAAAAAAGGATCAGGCCTTTTTTCCATGCAGGCCAGCAGGTTGAGGAACTCAGGACTACACCCTGTATCTACAGCTAATAGTGGTCAAAAGCATCATTTTTCTTCCTGCAACTGCAGAAAAAGAGGAGGAAGGGCAGCATCTAACACTGATCTCTGGGAATACTTGACATTGACATATACCATGAATATTTTTAGCATGCAAGAGAACTTTTTCTTGGCCACATCATGACACCTGAGACTACTCCTAGAACATCACTATAAGGGTAATTGTTTTATGGTGGGAAAGCTAAGACACAGAAAGGTTAAATAATTTCTCTCTGTCTGCACAGCAYAGCAGCAGCAGACCTGGGAATAAATCTCAAGACCTCCCCACACCTCCCCACTGCAGCCTTAGACGCTGTCAGTGGACTGGCACTATTTCAAGGGCTAACTGTCATTTCTGTAGCTCTTTAGCAAGTTTAATGGAGACACCTTTCTAAGGAAGGAAGGCAATACATTCTGTCCATGACAGTGGCATTCCTGGTGTCCTTCCTAGCTTGTACAGTGCAGCTCCCATCCATCCTTAAATGCATTTCAGCACTACAGAGCCAAAAGAGGTTACAGTCCAAGGCTAGAAATAACTTCGGTGCACAGTAGCAGCTCTTTCAGAGCAGGCCTACGTAAGGTGGGGCAAGGAGCACTGGGGGCATTTCAAAGTTAAAGTTAAATACGCATATATGCTCGCTCTGAAGTCTTACTCATTGCAGACCATGAGCTACATCCCTTTGTTGCAGGAAAAGTCTCACTCAAGCGACACACCAAATATACAATGTACAAATGATCAGAAGCTGCACAAGATTTTCATCCCCATATGGCAGGCATGGAATTGTTACAGAAAGGTCTAAGCAACTTGCAAAATCAGTTTTTGGCAGCGAAGGGCACTCAGCTTGAGCTCTTTGATTCCCACTGGCCTCTGAGAGATGCTATTAATAGCTGGAGAACTGATAAGAAACAAGGCAAACAGTTTTATTTGGACATCTTGATTTTGAGAAATTAGCCTTTGATGGAAAACCAGTCCCTTGAAATGTTTCTGSGGAGTAGCAATGACCCCCATTCAGAACCTGCTAGGTTAATGACTTCCAGGCTAGTTCAAATGGGACCAATGTGACAATTGTCRGGGGGTTGATTTTGTTTTCGCTTTAGCAACAGTATCAGAGCAATGCTGCTTGTGACACTCACCAATGTTACTGCAGTCAAAGACCTTCCCTGGACTGCCTGGACTCYTTAAAATCCTATTTATGCACAGCCACCACGGATCAAATGAGCAACTGTGGCAAGATGCTTTTTCTGCCGAACGTACTGCTTCCTTTATTAAATAAAAATCATGGCTCTCTGTTTTGACATTTCCCTTTTGGCCACAGGTCAAATGCACAGGATGAAGACAAAGCGGTGCATTCGGCTGGCTATCCTGCCAGGAAGCAAAGTCTACAACTGATCTGTAGTGATGCTTGTAATTAGGCTGGGTTCCTGTCTCAGGTCTGTGAGCATTGATACAGAAGCACAAAGAGGAGAAAGTATCTGCCAGAGGCATAATGTGGAACACAGACAGAGCCAGAACAGAACCGACTGACCATGAACAGCAATTGCCAACAAACAGATGTTTGTCTGGTCTTAAATTACATTGCCTGCAAGCCTGGGAAAGATACCATCTTATTTAGTGCTTTGATCCTCTGTGGCCTTTAGGTTTCGCGATAAAGCAAATAGGTATCTATCAAAACTAGCCAGGTGCACATGGTCATTTTCATTAGTCATAACACCCACGCCAGACCCTGCGTAGTACTGGATGCCATCAGCCCCTGCTGATTTCATGGAGAAGGGCTCAGTATTTGCAGAATTAGTCCCTTTCTTTATTAGATTCACTTATGACCAATATCAAGCCATTGATGAGAGGGGACCCAAATCTTCATCTCTGGCTTGTTTAGGAGGTAGATAACAGAGCCAAATTGCACTAATGCTTGGAAGACCAGCATTACTCTKCCTCTTCCCTGAGCCTGCCTTAAGCTTCTTCCTCCCGAGCTTGTGGGGCTGAGTTCTCCTCCTGGATGTGACTGCCCCTCCAGCAGTGTGGCAGCCCTGCCCAACGCCTGCAGGAGCTGTGCTCGCCTTACGCAACTGGCTGTTAGCACGCCGCTGTCTGAACCTGCAGCCCTCAGTTCCCGAGGATCGTGTTCGGCTGACGCAGCCCTTGAGGCATCCTGTCCATGCAGGCATTTGTGAGTAGCTGTTTCTGCATATTGTACAGGCAGAAAAACAAATATGCCATCTAACATTTTGAGGTGGGGGAGGGGGACACGCTAGTGTGCCTTGTTTACGGACTAACCTGAAAAACTGTGTTACAATTTAATGTGATGGAAAGCTACAATTAGCTTTAATTAAGGCAGCCTCATTGCCTTGCCAAGAGCAGAGCTGCTGTCAGTTCCATTTTCTTACCTTTTCACAGCACAGACATGCTGCAATTCAGCAGCTTAATACTCCTGTCATGAAGTCCCCCACATAACACTGATGAACGGGCTTTGAGGATTTATTACTAATATGTTGCAGTGGGACCCAGAAGCACCCCCAGTACCGGGAACCCCGTGCTATGTGGTGTTTATATTCAGAGTAAGGAGAAGTCACAGCGTAGATAGTCACATACCTCAGAGTATAGACACGGGATGAGCCTGAGGTGACGTAGTCTTCTGGCAAAGCTGGGCTAAAACCATGTTCTTCTGACTTATGGGTAGTGAGGTGTCCAYTAGACCACAGATAATACTTCCTTCAGGCATTGCGAATTGAGTATTATTCACCACTTTATGTTCTGGAGAATCTTAGTGACATTTCTAAGCTGCGTTTCAGAAAACCTTTAATAAAAGAATGAAAAACGTAAGTTACTATAAAGTGTATCTCATGAATTTTTGTCTCAGCCAAAGAGCATCTTTAGGTTTCCTGGAAGGAGATTTAAGACCTTTTTCACTTCCCCCTTTTTTTTAGTTTAATCTCTTTTCAAACTATTTCATACGCAGGTAAGGCATGTAACCTGCACCTGACTTATGATGAGTGAGCATTTCTCTTCTTGATCTTGTGATAACAGCTGGGACTCTTCTTCATATTCAATGCAGTCATGAACAAAGTGAGTTATTCTCATCTAGTGCGCAGTATTCAATGAGTAGAGATTGTCTCTTGTAATTAAATGTAATTTCTCTGTTGCCCTAGAGAATATAGAACCTTATCTCATTAGTGCAACTGGCCTTTTACTGATGCCAGAATAGGATTTTAGATCTGTGTTGATAGGACACTGACTTGATACTTGTGCCACTGTAGGTCACATTATTTACTAAAAAAGCCTCTGGTGCACTTGATAGATTTACATTAGAATATCTATCTTGATTCTTGCCTGAAATCAAATATCTTTCGGGATTAATACAGCTCTTGTGAGAATATCAGGGTTTTTCATAATGTTATGAATCTGTCCATACGCGATTAGATTTGGCCRGGAACTGGATTTTCTTGTGTAGGGAATTTTCTTTTCTTTTCTTTCTGAAGCAGAAAGGAATTAAACATAAAAAAAGGGAAATACAGTGGTTCAACTATGTTATGTGAATTTCAAACTTCAGAAGATATTTGTACATAAAATCAAGAATAAAATATTTCAGAATAAAAGAAAATGCATGCATTTTATTCTCAAAGGGTCAAAATAGGACATTTTGATATGGAATAGCTTTTTCCTCTCTTCTGCAGTGCAGCGCCAGGCTTTTAGAACAGAGCTCAGCTGCCTGGCCATGCAAGGTACTCAGTAGCTACTAAAGCATTTGGATCCCTACAGATAAAATGTCTAATTCACATCCACACTGAGATGAACTGAAAGGAAGAACGTGAACAGCAGAAAAATAACTAGCCAAGATGCTGGGAACAATTGTTGCAGTTAATGGCTTATTGATGGGATTACAGCTTTTCTTTCCATCATTAACATTCAAGATCTGGTTTTAGAATTTTACTAATTTGTTTGTTCATAACTGTCCAATAGATCTTTTCTGCAAACATGTTTCAATCTCTGGGTTATTCACAGACTTGTTTGATCAACATATTTGTGTTTGCTTAATGAATTCCAGTTGTTCATTAGTACATCTACTGTATGATATTACTTGTTTCCTGAATGAATGCTATAAAATAAATTAATTAAATAAAAAATAAGATTAAAAAATGAAATATGGAGAAAAATCAAGTTTTGATGATATTTTCAGGAAGAAGATATAAAGAATACATGAACTTTATACCGTAGAGGGCAATGGTATCCTATCCAAAGGCAGAGCAGCAGGGTGATGACTAAGCAAACAGACTGTACCATAACCGTAATCCTAAGTTATGATGAGTAGAAAACATGGGAAAGAGACAAAGATTCAATGTTCTCATCTCTAGGAAGGGATAAACCTGCTCTATTTCACTGAGCAATGCCATCCTCAACATATAAGCCTCGATTATGGTGTAAAGCTTATATTTCAAGCAGAGCAGAATGGAAAGCAGATTTCCTATTTCCTCTAGGAACATTTAGGATTTCTGAGCAGTTTCCCACTCTGAATTTGAGAAAAGAAGAACACTTCAAATACCAATTTTTTTTGTGAACTGTAATCAAAAAACTTTCTCATTTGGGATCTGTGTTAATTTTAGCTTTTATTTTCATTTTACTAGAAAAGTACCTCCATTTAAAAATGGAGAGTGAATTCATCTGGAAAAATGAAAGAATTTTCCTCCTTCCCCAGATGCCAGGTGGGCTGTTTTGATACGACATTTTTTTCCTTGGGAATTTTTCAAAATGGGCCATTTGTGGACACAAATTCTTCCCTTCATGCAATCTCTTTTGGCAAGCTGCATTTTTGCAATAAAGATTTTTTAATAGATAACTCTTAAAAAATAAGGCTATCTAAATATGAAAGGACACTTGGCCGATGTGGGATTCATTACACCTCAAGGCAGAGATAGCCACCATGCTAGCCATATCCTAGCCAGCCAGGAGGAACTAGAACTGCATGCGAGGGAGTATTTCAGCAGCAGTTATGTTCTGGCACTGTGGCACATTTGTGTTTGTAATATATTTTTCAGTTCATTGGCGCACCTTGTAATTGAATCAGATAAATACATGGAAGGTGCAGTGATATTCAGGCGACGTTAAGCACTAGTTGTATGATTACAGCAAATTGTTGAGATCCTCTGAGCTTGCTGACAGTGACTTATTTTTCTATTTTGAAGTGCTTCTGTTTATGATGGAGAAGTTCACAGGGTGATAAACAAGAGTAAAGAGCCAGGCTGAGGAATCTGATTACTGTAAATTCCATTTATTTCAAGTATCTCAGTTATTTCTATTATGGGACATTTTAGAAATAATTCTATGTCTTGAAGTAGTTTGAAGAAGATTCATTTTCAAAGGCAAAAAGCCCTTCTCAAATCCATTTTATTGGCTTCTTGGACAAAGCATGAAATTAGGAGCTTATCCTAAAATCACTGAAATTGAAGACAGGTTTTTCCTTTGACTTTAGTGGGTTATAAATCAAACTAGATGTGAATAGCTGAGCAGTATCATTGCAATGGATAGCTGGTACAAGGAAGAGTGATGGGGCTGGCGACACGTAATACCAATAAACGTATGGGTGTCATCAGACAAATGATAGTGTTCAGTTGGGCYGAGTGGCAGAAATGCTTCCTGAAAGCTTCAATCCTCACTTAAGAAGTTTCTGAACCGAGATTATTTTTCCAAACCTGTTTTCTGGTTGTAAGTTTTGCTCAGCTAAATGTCCAGAGCCCTTGAAAAGTGGCATRAAAGATGGTGATGGTGATGGTGTGTGTGGGTGGGGGGAATGGACAATGCCTCTTCCTTTAATTTAGAAGGAAAAATCTGAATGCACCTCTCATATTCTGAGAGGTGGCAGTAACATCTTTCAGTGCTCCATCTGGGCCCAAAAGACACCATCTGTCCCCACCATTAGGAAAATTTAAGAAACAAATAACAACTTGTAGGCTTTTCTACCCTTATTTCTGCATCAGCAGTGCCCTTGCTGAGGACACTTCTCTGGGAGTTCCTCTGGAGATTTCAGGACCGTGCTCCTGCTGTCTGTTCCCAGTGAGTAATAGTGACTGTACCCCAGGGGTCCAAGCCCAGAAGCACTGGTAGCTTGGCCACGAGGCTGCCTTACAAAGCCCTGGCCCCACGGCAGGCAATGCTGCTCCGTTGGGATACTAATGCTGGCAAGGGCTACTGATGCTTCCCAACAAAAGTGTTACTTTTCAGTCACACCTTTCTTTCCTAATACAAAATTCTTGCTAGCTTTGGTTGAATTTATGAGATTTTTGATTGCATTAACAATATTACTCCTGAAAAGAGTTGATGTTTTATCATTTTAAAAGTGAAACCTTCATCATTGCACATGGACTAAAATTTCTCYGAGTTCTTGCTTCTCTTTGATTCTCTGCTCTACTGTTCTTTATTTTAGACCTACTCCTTTGTCTGCTTTATTCAGTGTACTTGTTTTTCAGCAGCTGCCTGGAAGTGTTCACAAAGAAACTGCAAATAAACTCACTGTATCAGAAAACACTTCTATGGACTATTTGARAAGGAAATTAGAAGTAAAATGTACAAGCAGTGGCAATTAATAGAACAAAAAAAGAGATTTTCCTGCTAAAAGGCTTTTAGTAGCATTTTAGAGACGTGAGAAGGGGAAAAACATGGTGGCCTTTGCTCTAATCATTTATATGATGGAAAGGATTATTTTATATAAATATACAAATTATAATTGTTACTGTTGCAGCATAGAGTTGATTCTAGCTGCCTGTGAAGGAAAAAGGCTAAAATTATTTTCTTGTTGTTGCAAGTGTCCTGTTCCTCTACGCATAAGAGATGGTCCTACTTGAGCAGATTGTAACAATTATTATTATCTAGAAGGGGTGTCCAAGCTAGGTCCTTAACAAATGCCATTATTTCAGATCCTCTTGCAAATGTAAGTGGTTGGTAAAAATATTTTCCTGGCGAAGCAGCAATCCATGGTACTGATTCTACTATGCCAGTCCATCTGGATTTTTCCACTTTGTCGCTACTCAGGTAGTACAAGACCCCAGGTCTGCCCAGGTATTGACATGGGCAGATCTGTGGGTATTTTGGCTCTGTGGTCCCCACACGGTATTAGGCTCATGTTGTATCTCAAGCCAGCAAATGGTAGAGAGTGTTGCTGGGTGAAGTGATTCCTTCTGCTGTACACGTTGTCCAAACGCTCGTCCCCTCCCTTCAGCTTCAGTGTGCTCGGCACTGCAATCAGCTCTATGCACAGCGGCTGCAGTGCTGGGGCCAGCACGGCCTGGGACCACTGCTTTAGAACCAGCCGCTCCCGCATGGTGAATTGACTTCAGGTTACTAAGGATGCATCCTCTGAGTCTGCTACTAAAGACAGCTCCTTTCTTATTAGTCCACATTAATTATATCCTTCAGTTCCACTACTCTCCTCTGATAAACRCCAGTTTTGCCTGAAATATGCCCCTGTGAGGCTCAGCTTACAGGGTACCAAAGAGGAGGGAGTGCATCACTTTGAAAACGTGCTCATGTAGAAATGCACTGGGGAAACCAGGAGTAAAATGCCAGAGTTAAACATGCACCAGGCTCTTTATTTAATGAATGTTAAAATCTCTCTTTCTTAATTCAGTGATTGAATTTAGCTTCTGAGATTAACTGATCAAAGAACAAAATGAAACTGAATAGGATCACATTTAGTGGTGAAAGGAACAATTGATTCTGTGTGATAGATTTAGGGATAAAATGACTAATTTTCCAAAGAAAACATGGTCATTCATTAATTTTGTTTAAACATAAATTATTACATATTTTCGCTCTCCTCAGACACTCTAAAATTCTTTCTTAAGAGCTGCCTTCACTACTAGACYATCCCTTTCCCTTTTGATTTTCTCAAATTAGTTTGTCTTCCCACATATTTACAATCTGACCCTAGAAATACTGATATGCAAAACTGACCTATCAATGGACTCCAAGTAACAAGTTTTGCATAGACCTTGATTAAGAAATATGGATTACAGCATTTAAATAAAGACATTCATCTCTCAATGTTAGTAGAAGAACAATATTCAGATTAGCATTCAGGCTTGGTTTGAATGTAGGGAAAATAACTGCAGATAGTTAATTTATTCAAACTTAATTCCTATTCCTAATTACTGCCAAATAATATTATCTGTATAAATCTCTCTTGAAGAAGCACAGGAGATATTATTTTTAATGGTCTGACTAAGAGAGAGACCATTAGAGCTTGAACAATGTATGAGTCTGCTGGTGCTTGCTAATAATTAGAGGAAGCCAAAATAAGCCTAAGAGCTGATATGATATCTGTTGTTCTTACCAGCCCTTGCCCTGCCTTGCCCAAGGCAAAACAGCTTTTGTCAGCTGGGAGCCTCTGCCCTCCTGCCCTTCAGTCTAGCACTAACCTTGTGCAATAGAAAAGCTCCTATGTGATGTGAAAATTCATTCCCTCATGACGCCGCGTGGGAGGAAAATCACTCATTGCTCCTTCTTCGGGGACAGACTGCTCTCTCCTCTCTGTCTGCTCCGGCAGTGTTTCAGGGATGGCCGCTGGGATCTGATCATCAGGAAGGAGCCAGTTCTCCAGGGCAGATTCACGCRCTAGAGCAATTCCTGCGTTGCAGCTAACACACTTCAGCGAAGCAGCTTGCAAGTCCTGACCTTGCCACCTGGCAGGACTTAATMTGTTCAACACTTTCTGTTCCTGCCTGTCTGGTACCTCTGTTCCTCCCCAGTCTGTTAAGGTAGGCTGACCTCCTAGCTTATTAATCTGCGCCTACCTCTCACAGGCAGCTAAATAAAGACTAGGATCCTGTCCAGAAGCTTTCCAACTTCACCACAAACCTAAGAGGATGGCCTGGCCCCTCTGCTACATTGCTCTCACCTCAATGGACTGTCCCCAGGTTGCTCTGAAGCTCTTTGTGAAGGGCATTGCAGTCTCCTTCATTGTCCAGGTTAACTGTGCATGACATCTTTCCAACCTGTGATGGGAGGAATGGCCTAAATGAGCCATCACAGAAAGCAAAAGAAAGGCTTCACCTGCAGATAGAGCCTCACCGAGAACACATCTTTCCTTTGCAACGTAAATAGAGGCACACATAAGTAGATGCATATACTGAAAAGATATTTGCTTTGAAAGCTCAGGTTGAAGTATCATTGTTCAAATTCCTAACATTTAYTCACCAATAACGCAGGCCCAGGCACACTGCGAAATACATTTGCTAGGGTGGTGAGCACCCATATATTTCACCACTGTCAATACTGGGGTAGCATCAAAGAAGAGTTAGGGATAAGATGGATAAGTCTCTAAGGACTCATATCAGACTTATGCCAATTAGTGCCAAGGTAATTAAAAGCAACTTAATTAAAAGCTGTTTTTCTGTGTGCCTGTTTTTGCGAAATGTGAAGACCAGAGGCCTAATGAAGGGTGCAGCTCAAGCACCACTCAGATACATGGGATCTTTGCAGCCATGGAGTCTTTACAGCCATTGCTCCAAATGGCTCATACACTAAATAAAAGAAAGGCTGGAAAAGAAAGCTACCAGACGGCGTGATTTGGCTGTGGCTACAAAATGGGTGATTCGCAGAACGAGAAGGAAAGACCAGGTCCCTTGAGCCCCATTCTTGCCATCCCCCTCCAAAGCACCTCGCTCCTTGCAGTTACACAGGGTTTTCCATGGTGCAGCCGACTTGTCATTACTTTTTCTGTTAAACTTTTTTATTATGCCAGCTCAAAGCTTTTCTCTCTTGCTGATYAAGTCTAAAATAATTATTATAATCTGAAAAATTGTGTCTGTCTTCCTGGGAATTAAATATTTAAACTCCCAGACAAATGGGCCCTGCTTGTTTCTGTTACAGGTTCATGCTCTCAAATGTCACAGTAAGTTAAATGTACCCTGAAAAATAATCTAATTTCTGGTTACTTTACTTTTCATTCCATTTTACCTCCATATAAATTACCCGCATTAGTTCAATCAGAGTATTTGACACGGCAACTCCTCAGGAGGACAGCAAGGAAAACAACTGTCACCATTGATAGGGAGAGAATAAGGATATTTTGGTGAAGTAAGCCAAAAGAAGCAAGCCTCTCCCTTTGGGTTACTCACCTGCTCTGTGATGCTTTTCAGAGTTCTTTGGATCATTATTATGTTGATATTAGCATCTTCTGCTGGGGAATTAACCTCTCTCCACTGATAGACTTGCTGAAATGTCAGCATATTACAATGTTCCAGAAGAGAGACTAGCTAGGTATATGCGCTTTGGGTCTTGTTTTCAAAATTAAATTATGGCACTGAAGATCATATATTGCAAAGTGAGTTACACTGTGCCTATTGCAGCAGCTCTATGAAATTTTGCAGTTGCATGACTGTAAGGTCTTGTSGAAAGTTCCAGCTATAGCAGGGCTCTTACAAACCCTGGCTGTGAGCTTGCTAAGTGCCAGTTCGGGGCTAAGAGAAACTTCAAAATGAGAACTCACTGGAATTAACTTCACAAGCTGGGAATTCATGGCCTTGAAAGGACTAGACTAGAGTCTAGTAGACTAGTAACTAGAGTAAACTACTAACTAGAGTTAGTAGCACAGAGAATACAGCCTGAACGGCTCTGTGACACAGATTTGACTTCTAAATCATTTCAATTCTATATCATTTCATAAGCCATACTTTGAAAAGGCTGTAGTAAAGTAAAAATTGGCACATGGATACTTTGAACACAGCTTTAAGTTAAGAAAAATCAGATTTTCAGTATCTTCAAGTGGAAACCGTACTGCTTTGGCCTGATACACACATACAGTATRTCTCAGTGTACAAAATCTAATTGCCAATGGTGTCTATTGGATCTGTCTATTTATTTTGTTTGCTGGAGGAAGGACTGCTGCCATTCTGTCATGTCCTCCTTGACACTCTGGTGGCTGGATTTGATGAGATAGGATTCGATCCATCAGTCTTTGGCACTGCTGTGTGCAAGAGGATTCCAGGATGGTGGCCTGTAACACACTAGATATCATGACTGATTTGTACATATTTTGTTGGCAAAGAGCTCATGTGAAGTGGTTTTATTGTGTTGCCAGCACATGATGTATGAGGTCTGCTGGCAACAGACATGTCATTGCTTTGATGCCTCAGCCGGTTATGTGCTTCATTTCAGCTCAAAATCTTGGTATGGAAAGAGAAGCTTAGATTTTAGGGGCAGAGAAAATGATCTTCAGCCAAAAGTGCTAAAAATGCACTGGAATCCTTACAAAACAGAGTTTTGAAGTCCTTAGTCCAGCAGACCTGTCACTCCAGAGTCCTGTAGATTCTTTCCTTCCAGCAGGGCACAACTTGGCACCTTCAATTTGCAAGTTCTACATCACAGGAATGTTAAGGAAAATTGATCCATTCTGTTACCAAGAATAGGCATGATGATAAATTGCCCTTCACTGAGTCACCTGCTGCTGTCTCGGCAGGCAATGCGCTCTTCAGGAGATGCTTTCAGAACCCAATGCAGGAGGAGCCAGAGCTAATTTTAGTCTCAGAGGTTGCCTTCCTTGAACTGCCTGGGGAAAGGGCAATACAGACAAAAGTTCATTTTTGCAGGATGACAAATTGAGTTGTAGGCAGCTTCCCAACTGAGAGGACCTGTGAGGTATGTTTTAAGTAATGAAAGTGCAGGACTTTACTGTGTTGGGTCCCTGCTCAGCAGCAGTGGGCTGTGTTATCTGGCTACAGTTCTCTGACTATTTGGCTGCAGTGACTTATCCTAGAGGTAGGAGGACTCTAAATAAAAGTTTTCTGAATATATTTATGTCCTTGAATTGTTTTGCTGAGAAAYTGGGTTTTCAACTCAAATCCTTCTTGTGAACAGTGTCTCTTTACTATCCAAAAGATAGGGCTTTTGCTAAGAAAAAAATTACACCTGGAAAGGGAAAAATATGTATTCGAAGAGTTCAGAGTGATGGTTTATGGGGGATCTGATTTGGCATTTTGTGTATTTATACTTTAGTCAATTTTGAATTGCTCAGAGCAGGCACTTGGCACAAGTCAACATCAAGAGGTTCAGGGTTGAGGTCTCGTTACAAGACAGACCCAAAATTGGGGTCTTAATTTAGGCTTGGCTGATCCACAGGCACTTTCCTACAGCTTAGAAAATATCTTTCTTTCAAGTCAGGCCAAAGAGGAATGTATTGTTGCCACCCTTTTTGCCAGATTAGTGGATTATTAAACACTAACCCAGAGGACACTGGGTGAGATTTCCAAAGGGCTAGCGAGGTAGCCATGCAAACCCGGTTAAGTGGGGAGATAGATAGATGCCTGCCAGCGTGGCTTCTCGTGAGCATGGCTAGACCCCTGCTTCCACATGGAACAAGAAAAAGGTACAGGGGAGACAGACTAAAGAAAGGCAAGAGGGGGGGAAGGAAAATGAAGTGCCAAAAATGGCTCCATGGGAGAAGACAGTGCTTAGCCTCCACACTCTGAAAACCAGATCTTTTTAACAGTTTCTCAAGTCAGAGACAAAAACTTTCTCAAGAAATAGAGAAAACCTTGCCCTTCTGCTCAGCAGCTGCCTCTGGCTGCTGTTGCGTGGCTGGAATTGTATGAGGAGAAATGGAAGAGAGAAGAAGTCAGAGTGTGCCCCCGGGGGTGTTTGTAGACTGAAAACTTCATAAGATGCAAAAACTTTAGAAAAAAGTCCATGATTAAAAGAGATTTTGAAAGTGGTAATTCTATGCTGTTTCAGTCAATTCCTTTGACACCCACTCATTTTGAAGTAATTTATCACAATTAAGATAGGCATTGTAATATAGCTTTGAAAACTCTGCTAAATTACATATCATTATGCCATTCAGTGATGTTTGCAAGCCTACATTCTTTTCCCCTCCTTTTTTTAATGAAAGCAGCACATTTACATAAACCATTATTTTTGAGTGCTTGGAGCCAGAGCTCATCTTCAGTCGGGATCTTGGGCACCGTGGAGGCACAGCAAGGCCCTTGTGCTGCTGCACGCCCTTGTACGTTGGGACCCCAAAATCAAATCTGGGTGCAGCAATACAGTGGTGTAGAACTGTCCCCTTGCTCTCATCCTCATCACTTCAATCACTGCTGTCAAATGCTTCTTAAATCACAAGTCCAAGCCCTGAGGCCCCAGTCCAGCACTGAAGCATGTGCTTGAATCAGTTCTCATCAAGGTCCAATAACTGACATAATTTGATTCACTCCAGGGCTTCTGCTAGACATGTAAAAAGCAGAGGAAAAACAATCTGATACATTCCCAATGCTATTTCTCTGTTAATGTGCCTCAGAGTCTTTCTTTTTTAATATGTGATAAGCAAATGCACTTGTTTCTAGAATCAAATGATGTTATGGGGGGGCTGAAACTGAGAGACTTAATAATTTCTACTAAATTAAACAAAACTGCAGTTCCCCAGGCAATCAGAATTATCTGTGAATGAATGATTTCAGAGGAAAAACCAGAGGAAATCATGATGTTTCATTCTGACTTTTTCCAGAGGAAATATTTCCATCTTGAAAATTACTGAGTTTTATTTTTTAAGTAAAGGTGTCAAAAAAGGATCAAAATCTGAAACCAAACCAAACCATTTCAGTGTGGATCATACAATATGTTTTTGCTTGACTCATAAAGCAATCTTTTTCCCCTCTGGACTTCCATTTCACTACGGAAAATATGCAACGAAAAGAAGTCTCACATCAACAAAGGATGACAAATGTGTTTAGATGCTTTTTCCCCAGCTCATTTTTTCCATCTTCCTCACTTATTATTAATTAAACCCAGTGATTTCCCACTCYGTGGCCCCACCTTTTGTGGGCTGATAGCTGGAGGCACAGTGCAGAGCTGACACCATCCTGATTAACAGCACAGAGAGGGGGAGGCTCGCCTGGGGTCCTGAGCCTCCAGCAATGAAGATGCAGCAGCTGGAACAGTGACAGGAGATACTAGGGCAAAAAAGCCAGTAGGGAAGCCCAGCCATAGATGCTGCTGACCAAACACATTTTAAAAATTGGAAGAAAATTTCTTGGTACAATGTTTACCATGTTCTACTCATATAGGTAAAATGAGAAAGGCAAAGAAAAAGGTAAAATATTTATTCAAAAAATGGAAAAGTGCATGCATCCTGGGCTCTTTTCAAGCTGCAAAGTTACTCCTTTCTTCGAGTATAAAAAGAATATAGGAGGAAGAATCATAGTTGGACATGAAAGCTGTTGTTGTTCTTGGAGTATTTTATTTAATTTTATTTAATTTTATTTATTTTATTTTATTTCTCCTCATCTGCTAGGAGTGTAAGAAATGAGAGCTGACGAACCAGGGCAGCAGTAGTACAGTTGCTCCAGTTCACTCAAATACTCCTCAGTTCAGCACTCAGTTTGTGATGAGATGTCAGGAAGAGAAATGTAATTCTTGTTCAGCATCAAAACCAGACAAAAAATTTGTAAAAAATAATCCTTTTGGCAGATCATATTCCTTTTCCTGCATGAAAACAGCTTGTAGGCTTTTTTTTTCTTTCAACAAATTTTTTTGCCCAAACATTATAGATTACTTCAGTGGATTTCAGTGCAGCAATTCAGAGATTAAAACAGAAAATTAGAATTGTTTCCCCAGGATGGGTCCAACTGGTGGTGTTCTCTCTGTGTTCCCAGTTGGATCAGCATGTAGCTATTGCAAAACAAAATGTTGATAAGACCTGACTGAAAACCTTGCCTTCAACAGATATCATCCAGTATCAGCTCACCTCTTCACTGTCGCTGTGACTATACCATAGAGCTAACTTATTTAAAGAAAGCCATTATAGGAACAGTATGGGYCCCATCAGACTGAAGGCATTGCATGCTGTGAGTGCTTGGAGCTGCGGCTGACGAGCCTTGCTTGCTGGACAAGCTGTGACCTGTGCAATATCAYCACATACGGCCTGTTTGTGTCCCTCAGGTGCAGAAAGGAGAGACAGGAAGGCCAAGAAATCACTGGGGTTTGCTAGTGCATAGTGGAGACTGCAGGTCAGCACTTTACATGCTGCGTTTTCCCTGTGGGTTTATGGGAAAGCTTTTTTTCTTTTCTGAATGTGCAACCTGCGAGGCTTTAGCTGGCTTTGCAGATTCCTCTTAGTCCTCTTCAGAACATCTCCAGCTGTCGCTACAACAGCAGGTTACAATGTTAGAAAGCAATGCCCACCTCTGTCATGGAGACTCCTGCTGACGTGATGGTGGGCCAGCCCCATGCAATGGGAAAGCCTTTGCAGGCAGAGAGCTTGTTCATTAATAACTTAGGAAGCAGAGCTTTGGTCACTGCTCATGGGATTAAAGTGCAGTCCCTTCCTGGCTGACCTCTCCCAGGAGTCCAGCATAATTCCTGCAGTCAGCAAAAGCCCAGAAAAAACAATCACGACTTTTTCTGCTGTTTGTCTTTCTGTAAAACTCACATCTATGTTTCCTGATGCRCTAGGAAGCCAGTAATCTTCCTTCTAGGGCTAGAGGCAAGCACTGATTGCTTTGAACCGATGCATGCATCAAACCTCTTGCTCTTTGAGGCATACTTTTAGATCAATCTCAGCAGAGGTGTATGATAAAGAAAGTGAGATTCTTGTGATCTTTTGTTTATTTTATGTTTTTTAGCTGGATCTGTTGGGTGGCTGAGGACATGARCTTTCCTCTGTACCTCTTGCCCAGACAAGAGGTACAGACCATAGCTCTTTCAGGAGTATGAAATGCCCCACTGCACAGTGAAATCTAGAATAAAGAAATGAAGAGAGGAGGGCAGGGAGTAGCAAAGGACAAAGAGGTAGGAGAGGTGGTTTGGACACTGTTTACAGTACAGGTAGGAACTGATGGGCAGGACATGATCTCTGTAGGGGGTAGGTGAAGGGGGAGCAGGAGAGGTAACATCAAAATTACAAGCATGGATGAGCATGGCTATCATCAGCTTCTCCTTCTCCTGAAGAGCAGAGGCTTGGAGAGACGTCAAAATGCTCGTTAAGGGCCACATAGTTCATAAGCCCAGCTGAGATGCATCCAGATACTGGTCAACGCTGTGGGCTGACGTGATTTACTCATGAGAGAGATGATACAGATTGCTGATAGCTTTATAGACAGAAGTGTTGGCTGGTGCTGATGGCATCCAAAGGACCCAGAGCAGACCCAGGTGGCCTCACAACCTCAGAAATATTTGGAAGCTCAGAAATCTCTCTTCCTCCAGAGACTACAAATACGAAATGGCATCTGGTCATATCAGCACGCTGAAAGGTGACAGGGAAGAGGTCGTCTCTCTGCTGCTGCTGGTGGATCTCAGAGATGCCCAGCATTCAAAGGTGGCTGGGTGCACACCATTGCCAGGGGTTTCTCCTCTGACCAGAATACAGTCATAAACCTGGAGTGGATGCCTCAGAGGAACTGTCTCTCTCTCTGATTTAAGAAAGCATTTATTTTAGTTATAAGCACAGCTGAGCATTTGTCAGCATGAAAAATAATAGCTGAATTGATCATTTGATTCAGCCTGTAGGCAGCAGGTAATGAATAAGGGTCAAGCATCTAGGAATGCATTACATCTAYTTTGGAGTAATGCTGTTCAGACTTCTCAGAGCTGCAGGAATTATTTGGTTTGAATTTGGAATAAAACCCCAGCTCAATCCTTCTTTGTTTTCCTTCACCACATTTTCCAAGGAAAAATGTTGTTTATCTAAAATTCACTTTCMTCTGCAAGATGATTTTTGGCTTTTTGCACTTAAACTACATCTATCATTTGAAAGTGTTAGGAGCAGTTTTGGTAAAAATATATATRAATATATATACATTTTTTTCTTGCCAAATGGACTGTTTTGAACCTTCRAGAAAAATATGGCAATGAACATTCAGAAATTTCACGTAAATTAAAACAATACTTATAGTGCATAGAGATAGAATGATAACTAGAAAAACAGTACTGATAAATAATGAATTTACTGAAGACAATCTCTACAAAAATTCAATTTTGGACAACACCAAAGCTGACATTTATATACATAAAACATAAAATTAAAATGTCAAAAGAGAACAATTAAAAGCATCAACTGACATTAATGCTAATGGAAGCAATGCTGTGACTATCTGCCTTCTGTAAAAAGGAGAAGATTAGTTTGGGTTGTTTTTCCCTTTTCATTAATTTCCCTAATCTGTTTTCAGTGTACTGAATGTCACGATCTACTAAATACAATAAATGGCAGAAGAGAAAAGGGTTTAGCCTCCAACAGTTCAACAGATCTTCCTTCAGGAGTGTGGCTGATGTCTAAAGTTTTTTAGGCAGTGATRGTTCTTTTAAAGTGTAAATTACACTTGCCTAGGGTGTTTGCAAACACCCTGGACATCAGGGTGGGACACCACAATACGATCCACCTCTGTGGTCCTCTGGTGGTCCAGCAGCATGGTCTTGCACAGCATCAGTACAAGTGGTTTAATCACTCATGGAAAAACCATTTGCAAAATGTAAAAGCCAGAGTTGGATTTTTAGTTTAGCTCTAAAAATTGGAATATTATTTGACATCAGTAGCTGTTGCTGACAAGAGCTTGTTAAAGGCAGCTCGGAGATTTTACAGACACGTTGAAATCCCTGAGATGTGGAAATCCCCAGAGATGGCGAAAGCCCAGAGCTGAGGCTGCAACCGCTGCCGAATGCAGCACTGCAGGCCCGCAGTGCTGGGCACAGGGCTAACAGGCAAATCCAGAGTGTGCTGGGAACGTGCCAAGAGAGCGTCAGAGAAACGTAAGACAAGCRGAAAGGACAGCAAGCAGGAGGGCTRTACGCTCTCTGCAGGATTTTCAGCTGGTAGAAGTGTTTTCAGGTTTCTCCTTCATTTTTACCGCTCCCCATCAGCTTATTCTCTCCTCAGTAGCTGAAAGATCCTCAGCTGGTCTCACAGCAGCTGCTCAAACAAGGTCACCTAAAATAACAGCAGTCTGCATTCAGACCTTGCTTACCAACTGTTTTCTTTGCTGTAGAACACCCTTGTACTGCACCTAGCCATCAAGACGCAGTTGCAATTTTATGGCAATGGTAATAATATTCAAGAAATAATGCTTGTGGCATTTCTGCTTGTTTTTTCACACATTTTTTTTTTTTGGGGGGGGGGAGAAAAGCCTTTTTTATATCTGGCACCATACTTTTCCAAAGAGACTTCTAATGAGACAATTAGTAWGAGTGGTCTGTTTGTTTGCGCCATCAAATAATTCCATATTGCACATCAGAGCCCTCCCTTCATTACTCCAGCTTTCCTTATTGTCACAAGGAAATTTGCATCCAGGCTGATGGGCAATAAATAGGGATGAAAGCGGACGTTTCACATAAAACTTTTAGTTCATTGCAGTGTGAGATGAGCTGCTAGAAGAACATGACACTAATCAGAGTTGGCAACAAGCACTGGAAATTATATTTGTAAGAGCTTTGATTAAACTGTCAGCTGGAATTTTGGAACAGATGCAAAGCATTTAAACATAGGCTGCTTAGTGGTGGGAGGCCTAATTTTTTTAATTTAAATGTTAGTTTAGGGGAAAATCAATGGAATGTATTTACTTTTCAGTGCATACACACATCTTGTGCTGCGACACAAAGTGAGAATTAGGAGCCTGTGTGCATAATCACAAAAACGTAACGCTCATGTGTCGGAAGGATGCTCTCTTGCATGCATTAAAAGYAGTTTCCCTTTCTTCAACACCTGAGTACTACTACTGAGCACTGTTTGAGTAACAGGATAAGGTGACACTTGTGACAAATCATGGCTGTGGCTTGCTTGGCCTGGGCTCACCCCCAGCYTTCAGACAAGGCTGATTCAAGGTTTGAGCAAGGTGCAAGCTAAGTCCAGGAAAAAACATGCAAGGAGCAAATACGAAGGTAGTAAAAAAGCATGGATGATTTGGGGGAAGCATTAGTCTGGTGCTGTCCCAAACAAAGGCAGAACTTAGAGACGATGCTTCCAGATGTTGGAGCTTGCAGCATGAGTGAAGTTCAAGATCTGCAAGGTGGCTTGTGCCGTTGCCCAGAACTACACGCTGCCAGCACAGCCAGGAACTGCCAAAGCCATCCATCCAAAGAACTGTGGGACTCTGATTTAAAGAGTTTACACTAAGGGGAGCAAACAGTTACAATTACAAAGGCTAGGCACGTATGGCTGTAAATCAGTTCCCTAAACTGAACATCCTAAAATCAAAAAATCCACTCCTGCTCTGTCTTCATAGATACGGTGTATTCCAGGGTGTACAAATTAGACCATTCTGTCCTGTCAGTTCTTTAAAAAGAAGACAAGACTTGGGAAATATAACTCCCCTGTGAGACATGGTAACTTCTAAACTATTCTTTCTCAGCACATGTACATTTTTGTCATTGCAGGGAGATCATTAAAAGAATCTGAAATAATTCTATATGTTGTTGCCGTGCTTCACAGGAAGTGCACTGCCACTGACCCATCCTCCTGCTTTTCTCTCTCAGCTAAGCCCCTTGGCTGGGCTGTATCTGCCATGCAGCCAGCTGGTGAAGATAATTATGATCTAAATTCAGGAAAGTATTTAATTCCCAGTGATTTGAGTAGGACTTCAATGCATGGTAAGAACTAAGCCCATATTTAAGAATACTCTTGATAAGGCCACATAATGAAGTAAATTTGCTTACATTAGAGGGATCAAAATTTAAAAGGAGAATGACWCTTCATGCTTCAGGGCTGAACCAGCTTTCAACGGACAGGGTAAGAAGAAACTGCTTCTATGGGTGCCTGTGATAAGACTTTCTAACAGGTGACTCTCTGTCCCAGAATGGGATACTGATTAGGTAAGGAAGCAGTTTGCTGTTGCCCCTGGGTTGACTCAAGGTGGGAAGGGCAGGGGATAGCATAGGACAAGCACAGGGGAGGAGAACGGAGTATGGCATCGGACAGCATCAAATTGCATTTGGTGAGTGCCTGCTTGCTCTGTTGCAGGTTTTAGCTGGGAAAAGCACTGAATTTGCCTACTTTTAAWTCTTTATTTTGTTGAAGGAGACAGCTGGGTATGGTTTTGCATCATCAGCTCCAGAGATACAGAGACCTTGTAAAAATCATTCTTGCCTGTAAAGCAAACTGAGTATATAATAACTGCAGTGACCAAATATTACTGTTGCAGCCATAACAGAGTAAAGGGTGTGGGAGGAAGGCGAGGTTTGATCCTTCCCAGCACAGGTTTCCGAGGAGGTAGTGCAGATCCCAGAGAAGTTCTGTTTTAGAACYGCAGGTTCCATGAAACAGGAAGCAGTAATTTGAAATCAATTAAACATTCAAACTTGCTTGCTCAGCTTTTCCATCTCTCCACATAAACAGGGCGGCTCAGGCAAAGCTCTGCTCTCCTGCTTTATGGAAACCAGTAGCTAATTAATGCAAGGTTTTATAGCTGTCTGTTTGTTTTGGAATGGAGATTTCCATATTTGTTTCGTCAGGGTTTTTCAGTGAACGACCAAGTCTAGACTCCTAGGAAGGTTAAGTCTTGTGGTTTGGGTTTGTGCTATGTGAGTGATGAGAGTTTACTCACTTCCCTGCACTCCAAGTACAGCCTGTTCATGAGGCAGAGCTACTACCAAGGCACTTGGTGGTAGTGGCTCATGGAAGACAAATTTTGAATTGTGGGCAACTCACCTTAAGTTGCTCTTATAATATCCTCAGAGTCTGGTTCTTGGTCCATCATTTGCTGAGAAGMCTCCAAAGCTCTGCAACTCCACTGTAATTCAGCAGTGTTCACGGTGCCAGAAAGAATGTAAGGATGCTGTCCTGCAGACAAAGAATCTTCTATTGAAAACATATGAAAGCTGTTTGCTGCATTCAGCAATCATGTAGGAACTACAGCAGACCTGCCAGATCTCTGATTTTCGGCAATAGACTTTGGTTTTTAATGGTAACCTATTGCTGGATTTCCAGACAAATGACCACTGTACATGTGCAGAGAAAGTCTCCCAGACTTTCACAGAAAGCACAGAGCAGTTTTGCAACCAAAATGGCCTTCAGTAAAATAAATTGGAATCTGAAGACTGAGATAGATGCATGCAGACCCACATTAATCTATCACATGCGTGAACCCATTTGGATTTTAAAAGCCTCTTCTATGAAGAGCTCATACCCTGCTGCAATCATAAAAATGATCTTCTATTTACAAGGCCCAAAGGCAATTCTTAATCACAAGCCCACGTATGAGCAAGGCACTCCATCATTATGGTCTAAGTGTATGAAATGGAAATTCAGCCAAGGACTTCCGTGGATTTAAATTTATTCAATCTGTAACCCTGCTCTCCATCTCTCAGTACAGGGGATGCCTCCACGACRAAAGCTGTACTGGGCGGCTTGGCACATTGCCCACAGCTGGGACTGTGAGTGCCAGTGCATGGCCAGCGCCTGGTTTGGGCTGTCCCCAGGGTGCTGAGCATGCAGGGCTGATCGGGGACTGCTGCTGAGCCATGCTCCACCTCCACCAGATGTGCTCTGTCAGGGCCTGAGGGACCTCCAGGTCAGACAAGAGGGGGTGGAAGAAGGACCTTGAGTACAGCCAGCTGRTGGACTCACACTGCAGCAATTAATTTTTTCTGTCTGATAGAAGAAACAGTCCCCAAATCAGTACGTCCCTCCRTTTCCTGAATCACTTACCTGAGTGATCAGCCTTCTCCTTTGGGAAGGACAGCTACAGAAAAAAATTGTCAGCAGTCCCTGTCTCTAGCCTCTCCTTTTACTCTCCCTGTCCTGCCTCCCCTGAGCTGCTGAATAGCCTTGACTCAGTTCTGGTTGATTTAATTCCCTTCAGTAATGATTCAGCCAGTTAATAGGTTCTTGAAATGAGCTAGTTAAGGAGGGAGAAACTACAAACATTTGCAAATAAAGAACACAGCATACACAAAAACCAAGGTCTTATATTTAATATCTCAGTGGTTTTATCACCCTCTTCTGCCATTCCATGTAGCTTGAAAACATATGGTAGATGACAATCTATCTGGGATAAAACCAATATTTACTAAATTTCAGAATGCAGTTCAAATGGCCTGTGTGCTTTTTGGTGGATAACCACCCTGCTATTCCCCTTTTTCAGTCTCTCTCTTAAAGGGACATAAAAAACTGTGTTGGTAATTTTTGGTCTAGAAGCCATGGTGCCCCAACATGCRGCTAATGCTTAGCTCCTCGGGAGTTCTGGTGGCTTGAAATATCTGTGCCTGATTGCACTGTTTTGTCTGTGACTCTTAAAGGGTTTTGGAGAGGGTCTACACAGTGAGAAAAACTCAGGCCCATATAAATGCAGCTACAACCAAGTAAGAGCTGCTTGAAACTTCGCTGTTGTCCAGGAATATATCCTTTCCCTGGTGCAATGGGAAGCCCTTCACCCCAGCATCAGGAAGCCTTGATGTGCAGGAGTGGCCACACACCCTCCTGGGAGTCCTCTCCCACCCGCYAGTGCCACAGTCTCTTCTGCTCCATGATGGCCCTCCCTAGTCTGCACTGGGCTGAGACGTCTCTCTGAGACTAGCCAGAATAGATGGCAGCATCATTTCAAGGTTTTTGTGCATAGACAAGGCGCTTTGTGATTTTCAAATATCTGTAGAGAGACTCAGAGGAAACATATTTTAAATATCCTGGAAACTCAGACAGAAAGACAGGAAGTTCATTAACCGTGCAGGAGGAGAAAGCACATGAAGCACAATGGAACAGTTTCGCACAGAGAAGAAAGGGTTAGAAGAGAGAGTGGAAAGCAGCAATCCTGCTTCTCAAAACATGGAGTCAATGCACACCATCCAGGAGGCAAATGCTGCACCTCACATGCACGGTATCCAGGGAGTGTTTGCAGACCTCCTGCACCAGGAAGGATATGTTGGCTGAGTCCTTCCCTGTATACAAGTGGCATCCTGGTGATTTCCCACCTCCTCACCCCAAAGCTGAACACAATACTTCTCRCTGCTCTGCTACCTTTGCCCACTCTGCTGATCTGTCCTCTCTCAAAAAGTATAACTGGCAAATTTGGACTTTGCAACACATTCACTGTCCTCTGGAGAGGGCTGGCTTTGATCCAGAAAGCTTAAGGTCAACATTTCTACTCTGCGGCTCCCTGCTCCATCCACCTCTTGCCTGTTCTTTGACAGTGAAGACAAAAGCATATGAGAGGTTTGCATGTTGGGTTTGTTTTGCTGGTACAATGATTTTTGCTTACAGATCTTGAAATACATATACAGAAATCTAAGAGCTCTCTCATGATCAGCAGCCTGGAGCTGATTCATATGTACAGAAGTTAGAAAGCTTTTTGATCATTACCTCAGTTTTATAGATCTGATTTTATCCTTGGGCAAAAACTAGTGTCATAAAACATCRGGAATCTTGGCTTGAGATAGCCCACACTTTGTACCATCTCTTCCTGCAATTACTGGGCAGATAATGTTCTCGGCCTAGGGAACGTCCATGGGAGCAGGGCATGGCTTGACTAAATGCCAGCAGAGCTGATGTAATTGGTCATATGCTGAAGCTGTGCTAGTAAAATGTGCTACAGTCTCAAGCGCTTTATATCTACATAATCCCAAACTAAGGAGCAGGAGGGAGATGCAGAGCAGAAATGAGAGCTGACTGTTTCATTTTCATGCTTTTAGAGTCTAGTGACCCATCTCTTGGYTCTGTTTCCTCACACATAGGCTGACACAAAAGTGAAATATTGAAAAGATGAAGGTAAAAGAATCACTGTGGAAAGGAAAGCAGTGCTCTTCCCATACTGGGAAGGAGAGGGGTGTTAGCATTGATTCTCCAGCAAACTGCCAAATGTCTGCACTGCATGCCAGAGGTGCACAAGCAACTGGGCTATCTCCAATACAACTAAGCAGACTGCACGCAAACAGCCTAAATCATGTCCCTGTTTCCAAAAACAAAGCATCTCCCTGTGTAGTCTGCCACATTAAGCAAAGAGAAGCACGCATCCATAACCCTAGTTTGGAGCTGCTATTGTTGTAAGCATTTGGAGTGAGATTCATCTCTGCAGGAGAGTGCATTACTACAGCTGCTGATTTTTCTCACATCAAAGCAGTACTATAGATTATTCAAAAGTATAATTTTCCCAATTCCTATCAAAACCCATGGGATCTGGATATTGACTTAGGAAGCAGGTGTCTACACACTTTGTCAACATGGGCCTAAGTGACTTGCTCAAACAGGAATTTTCTTACTGTCTATTCCTCCTAAATTGCGAAGAGCTATCTACTCACTCTATCCTCTTCTTTTTTTCTTCTAAAGAAAACGTCAGAGGGACTTCTGGGACTAATGTGCATGTGCCTGGAACATGTAACAGGTAGTAGTAATCCAAATATCCCTTTATATACACAACTTCTTGAGATAAGGATGCTACAGTGAGGTTGTCATAGAAACGCCTGCATTCCTCACCCCCAGGATGGTAAAAACAGTTGCTTCCCTTTCAGAGAGGGAAATACTTTGTTCTGCAGTCTGGATGTGATCCTGAGGCAGCCTGTCACTCCTTATGAGAGAACAGACACTAGTGGGAATTTAAGGCACTCAGCATCTCATAGGATCAGTTCTTATTCTGTTGCATCTTGAGTGCTTTAGGTCTTGATGAAGGCACTACAAAGCATGATGCCTGTTCCTCTGAGCAGACTAAATGTAGCAGTCCCACTGCAACCCTTCTCAGGCAAACTTTCTTTGAATGAGCTGGACGCAAAAGCATTTGATGGGATAGACTGCAGTTCTCCATTTGGCAATACGTGTTTTCATATGGAAGGGAGAGAAAGGCTTCTACTAACGAAGGAACTTCAAATGAGCAGATGCTCTAACATTACGCTTGAAGGCAAACTCCTCTTGCAGGCTTTCACAACCAGTCTAGTTAATTATGTTCTTAAGTGTTGGTTTAATTGCTTGAGTGATAACAGATCAAAGTAYAGTTTGCTCATAAGCTGTTAATATGGATCAGTCAAAGACTGGTTGGGTATTTGGGCACATAGAATATTTTCTACCTGTTCATTTCATGAATGCAAATTCTGAACAAAAGAAGTGTATTATCACAATGAATATATTCACCAAATGCCAATTAGTCAATAAATACCAATTAACAAAAAGTACAACGATGTTATTAATGGCAAGTCCAGCCCAAGTTGTTTATTCATGGGCATATTAACTGCATTGACATTTCCCTATTTAGACAATTCTCATGCCTTTTCAGCTGAGATCTGTTTCTCTGTCACATGAAAATCCTCCTGCCGCTTTGGACATGGAAAAGGGGAGCTAACATATGCAAGAAGTATCCTGCAAACAGTTCTTGTGGTTTCTTCATTGAAGTTTCTTTTTGCTTCTGTTCTCATCTCCTGGTACGGGGAGATTGCACTGCACTGCTTTAAGGCAATAGTTTGTTGATTTAAGCTGCCCTGGAATTGCTGGATTTTCTGCTGAATTTCATGGCATTGACAAGATCAGGGCTTTGCACACTGAGAATTGTCCCCTCTGCAGTAGCTGAGTAGATTGGTCACCCAGAGCTCAGCACATCACTTTTGTCCTGCTCATGAGAACACAGCAATTGAGGAGAGCATAGTATGTGCTGCCACAGCAGGTAACAAACACTCCGTCATTAACCTAATGTGCAGTYTGGGTGGCAGATACATCCTAAGAATAAAACAGGCCATGAATAAGCATTATACATGACCATAAAGATGTGATTGTGACTTCTATTACTCCTAAGACAAATGCTGCAGTGCAATGTACTTACAAAGGCCAGCAGAAATGAGAGACTATCCAGGCATTACTTAGAAAAATTGCTCAGGAAAAGATTTTAAAATAATTTCCACTTCTTTGTGGGTTATTTGGTAATTATACTGCAAACTACCTCAAACAGAATCTTAAAGAATAATAGAAAAAACTTTCTGCATTAAGATTTCTTCCTCAAGGAAGAGCTGGTGTTACTGTCCTTGTGGCTGCATAGATGGAATTAAAGATCAATATTTCAAAGAAGTATTGTTTTAAATGTGTTCAGACACACAAGTGGATATAGAGGTTTCTGCAAAATCTCACTTAAAATACTGGGTCTACCAGTTTGATATTAAATGTTTTAGTGACTTGTGACATGGAACAAGACTGAAATGTACGAGACAGTTGTTCAAAATTTCAGTTAAACTAGATAAAACCAACTATTTGTGATTTAAACACTAGGTAAATATTATCTCTTGTTTCCCTGTACCATTTTTTTCTCCTCTTTCAGAGTGTCATCTTCTCTTAAATAACAAATAAGCTTTTAATGACTGTTCACATCTGTTTTCTCCTGAAGTTACTGCACCAGGTGTTGTGGGGGTATCAGCTATCACGCCATGAATTCCCTGGGGAACTCTACATATAAACAGATGAGAAAACTCCCAGACTTTCCAGAAACTAGACTTTGTCTTCACTACCAGAAATCTCGGAGAATAATAAACAGACAAACAACATATCTAATGAAGTTAAAATGGCCCATATATTTAATATGGAGTAGCAGGTAGAGCTTAAAACGCTTGAGAGCTATAGCTCACCTCTGGCACTAACTCATGTGAGAAATAGCTAAAAATACCTTTTAAAGTCTTTTCTGATAAGTACTCAGGTTAAAAAGAATTCCAAAAAAAATATGAAAACATATCTACATGCTAGAGCAGTAGCTTTAATTATGATTTTTTAAATCAATAATTAAAGAAAAAAACAAGTAATTACAGCAACCTGAATCTATTCTATCTGATTCACAGTCTTACAACTTGCTTGTATTCATCTCTTATCGTGTGAATAGGGCAGTGATTACACTCTTGCCAATGGTTTGCCAGAGCAAAATTTTCCTTGATTGTCCTAAAGTAAGGGCAGAATAATTTATTTCAGAAAGGCAAACTAAACTGATGGACTTTAATTAGGGAAAGCTCCATTTGCAACCTAATAGGGAGCATAAAGTTATTTGTACTCACTGCTCAGTCTCAGAGAAGAAGACAGTGCATTTGTTTTTCTCTTTCTAATGCAAAACTCTCAATCAAAATAACAGTTTCAGTTCCTGGACTGCATATTTTCATGGACCCATTTGCCATAACTGTAGCCCAAATTCCACTCTGATCTCAACTGTTTTAGTTTCCTGTCCTGCTACCAGGGATTTAAATCTCCCTTCCTGTGCTCTAATAGATGTTGGGTTGACAACCAATGATTCACATCTCTAGTTTTCTTCTGGATTGCAATTTTTGACGTAATCCGGTCAGCATAGATAGGAACAGTGGAGACCGCATTTTCAGACATGTAACCCACACCTCAGATTACCTCTGCTCCTGTACTGCTATCTGAAAATAAGCTTTCGGATAAGTTGTGCAGAATCAGAGGTGGAAGAAGTGAGGGAGGAAGGGCCTGCAGGGGTAAAGGAGGAAGGCTGTGAGTTACTCTGAGAAAGAGTCTTACTGGGGAGGAAGGAACTCTAGGAGACTTTTTTAGTGAGTGAGGACACTCAGTTTGAACAYGTTGTTCCTTTCTGCATTTTCTGAAAGATTTCTGTGGATCTCTCTCTTAATCTACAGCCTGAGCATTCTTCCTTCTATTTTAGCTGAACATCCAGAGATGTACATGCCACCAAACAAGCAGCACTGTCTAGAGGTTGAGACCAGAATTCCTTTAACCCCATTGCTCTAAATACTGGAATACCCACTGAAGTGTTTTACCCTTCTCGTGCAATTAACATCAGTTTTATATACAACTATGCAATAAGGAAGCTGTATACAACGTGTGTGATACTCTGATCAGGCTGCAGGGTCTGAGCATGAACAACGGGATAGAATATGTTGCCAAGAAAAAAGATGCTGAAGGTGTTTTAAGAAATGCAGCTAGGACAGTGTTTTCAGCCTATACCACCACCACTTAAAAATCAGTGTAACAGTACTTTAGTAACAGTTTTAAGTTATGTGCACTGAAAACCATAGCAGACCCATTTTTTCTTTTTTCATCTATATGCCATCTGTGTCTAATTATGATTCGACCTCTGGACAATGAAAACATAAGCACCAAGAGGAGATCTATTAAAAAAGCAAAACAAAACTCTTGAACAAAAACCCTGCAAAATAGAGGGTTGGGTGAAAAGCCTCATTGACGCAGCTGGTTTTCAAAGAAGCAGTAGTAGCTTTTAACAGGAGGGCAATTGCTGAATACTGCTGTGCACATCCTGCATTAAGATAATACAAATAGCTGTCTTTGAGCAAAGCAGATATGCTAATGGCCTCTCCTGCTCTGGTTAACCGAGCAGGGCTGTTCAGAATTGTACAGTGGCTAGGTGGGAATTTTTTCCTCTTTGGTCAGCTGCCTTTTAAAAGTAAAAATATGTAATGTAGGTAACCATAATAGAATTCTGTTATGTGTCATCTTTTCCCTTTTTTTGACGCATGTCACAAATTTAACCAAGTGGCCTACTAAGCTAATGGACGAATGACAATTGTTACATTGCTCCACTGGCGTAGATGAATCCGATGTGTTCTCCATTATGAGTAATAGTTCAAACACATGCTTTGCTTCCAGGGAAGAGCTGGAATAGATCAAGAGCTCAATTCAATAACTAAGTGCTTAAGCTGAAAGGCACAATTGCTATTCACAAGCGGGTTAGGATATTTTTTTTTCCTGAACAAAAACAAACTGAACTGATTTGGAAGTTAAAAATCCTTGGATTCATGTTCAGGTCAGATAAGCAGGTGCCATGGACTGGGAGTGTTTTTGCCAATAGTCAGATTGTCATCTAACCTGTGCAAGCTATTCTTTTCTTAACCAATGTCTGAGCAGCATAAAAGTCTATCCTCTCTTTCCTTGCAGATCATGTGATCTACTGTCAGGCAAGAACTTTTATTGCTCTCATTTCAGGCTCCCTGAACACCAGAAAGCTAGAAATGTTCTGTGTCAATATCTATATCTCTATACGTATATGTCATTATTACTCACAATACGCATTATCAAAAACCCAGACCGTTAGAGGAAAAAAAAACAAAATACCACATACTGTGTGAATTATGCAAATATGATAAAGATACAGATAAAATCTAGGTGCAATGAATTCACCTTTAAAACAATCTTTTAAATGACTATAAACATCTGCACCCAGTAGAATGAACTTCTAAAGGCAAGATCCACAACCAGCCACATTATAGTAACACTTTTTAAACCAAATAAAGGAAATGAATAGCAAATGCAGCATTTCTATGCATAATATTACCCATGTATTTTACATGAAAGACTCTAGTCTACATTTTTCTTCCAAAGTTTACATGTGTAGTACAAAGATTATTATTGGTAACCTGCTAATTTAAGAACAGTAGGGTAACGTATGCGATGGGCCATACACTTTTGCCTATCAATAAAAATGCTGTTTGTTTTCACAGCTATTTCTTTCTCTAAATTCATCCGTGTGTCTTCCAGGTTCCTCAGAGACTGTTCAGATTCTAGTAGTTTTTTCTTCAAAGACTCAATGGACTCCGTTAGCTCTCCAACTTCACTGATCAGCCTGAATAGAATTACATAATTAATACAAAATTGAGCGGAAGCCAGTCTGTGTTCCCCAAGACAAATGAACTGTTATGGGAATAAAGATCAACAGCAGTGAATAATTATGCACAATAGAAGGAAGAAAGTTTGGATCTCAAAGCATTGCAGAGGACCTGATGAGTGCTGGAAACTTTGGACTGCAGGACTCAGAGCTGAGAAGGAGATCCTGCATACTTATTCAGAAACGCAGTTCACTTCCATAGCTTTTGTACAGAAGTTTCCCATAATTTAGATAGTATGAAGAACGTCTTTTGCCACTAAGCACAGTGGAACTATCCATCCTCATACATACTTTCCCACTGTGCAGGATGCTTCTATTAAGAATTACAGGGCAGAAATTGTTAGATGAGTCACCAGTTTGATTGGATCAGCATTTCTTTCAGTCTAGTTTTTTATATCTGTTCAATGGTATAAAACTCAAGTATTAAAGATGATTGCATTATGCCAGATTTATGCCAATGTATCAGAGATCAGAAAATAGTCTTTACTTTAAAAGCATATAGACTGTCAATAAGGAAGAAGCACAGCATTTTAACTGAAAGTCTTTAGGGGGCTGAGACGTCACTGCATTCTCTGTCTTTAGAGAATGCATGTATTTCCCGAGAGAACAAGACCCATATGTGCTATGGAGAACTGAGTAACTTGAAACTATATAAGCATGGCAATTAAACACGTGCCCATTCAGTTAAGCGCTTAAGTTTGTCCTTAAATCCCGTTAAAAGCAATGTACAAAAGCTTGCACAGTGATGATTTGCTGAATCAGGACCTAAATGAGTGTGCCTGAAATAGCATAAAGCATTCGAATTAATCATAACTTCTTCCTCAGTATATGAAGAACGTATTGGCTTTTAATGGTAGGCATTTTTGCTATAAGCATGTTGTAAGCTTTTATCCTCTACTTTTCATAAAGGCAGGAATGTATGAAGGAGGAGAATCAATTACAAGGCCTGTAATGAGATCAGAAGTGACAAATGTGACATTCAGACCTTTAATTTGAAAGGATTTATTGACCTCCAGTTTTAAAATGGATTATTACTGAAAGTCAACCACCATCAGCCCAATACTTCAGGGGAACTGAGGATTTTTCTCAGTCTATGCATATGCACAGCCTATTTACATTCTCAGCACTTGAGGCATAATTCATTCAGTGCATAGTCCACCTTGTGGTAAACTTTTGCTAACAGCAAGGGCTGCAAATTACTCACATGCTGTCATGGTTATTTGGATCATCTAAATCAGAAAAGAAATGATACAGTTCAGAGGAGAAAGCATGCAGATAAAAGGCAGAGTCATGTCTATAGATTTGTCAATACGTTAGGTTAAAATGATATTTCTCTTGCAGTGATTTCAGTCAGTGGAATTATTTCTGACTTAAATATCAGAATCAAGCTTAGTAATTAAGAGCTGAAGGCCATGTATTGCAAATAATATCTGCAAAAGCTGTCTAACTGCCTCTGAATAGAATGGACACCTCAGAGGACTTGTTTTATTGATCTTTACCTGAATTGTGCTGGATCTCTGCAGAGCTCAACATTGGGCCTAAACGATCTGTCATACAGCCTTGTTTGAGCAACTTTCATTGGGGTTTCTTTGTCCTTGATAGCTTGTTTGAGAGCAATAATATTAGCTTCTTGATCTCCAATTTCCTTAAGTGTCTGAAGAGGATACCGAGGAAAAAGAACTGTTTAATAAAATACACTTGCCTATGTGTACACTACACACCTGTTCATGGTTCTAGTTATAGTTTTGACTTATTTGGCCAGAATATAGGAGAAATAGAGGTACAAATGTGTTTTTCACCTCTTTATTTCTACTCTTACATTGAGGACAATGGAGAATCTGATATCTGATCTAAAAAGAAGCAGAAAATATTTTGTAGTCTGTTCAAAATCTCTTCCAAACCTGCTGATAAGACATCCCACTGCCATGAATTACTTTTTGTACTGTAAATTTTCCAAGAAAATTTTAAGTTATTTTGAATTAGATTAAAAATTGCTGACCTGCTTGAAAATGCACAGATTTCTGGCATTAGTGAAAAAAAAAAAAAAAAAAAAAAAAAAAAAAAAAAACATGAAATGCTGAATTTCTTCTCCCTAATAACCACTGAGACACATATAGAAAATAATGCCTACTTCACCATCATTACCTAATAGGTGCTAATGAATGGCTTATACTTTCCATACTTGCAAATGGACTAACACAAATGTAGGAGCTGCTTCACATAGGAGAAGGAACTGAGGTTGAAGAGGCTTCATGTGCCAGCAGCTGTTGCTGCTGATACTATTGCAGCAAAGCACAGCTTTCTGTCCACAAGACTGATAGCCAAGGGAGCCTGAGAATCCTGGCTATGGAAATCCTGATCCAAAGATCAGCTCCTTGATCACACAGTACTAGGCTTTAGTGCAGCAAGATGTGCAAGCATGTTTATAATTGTCTTCATATTTAAATSCATCTCTTAGAGAAGCAGAGCAGAAAGTAGAACAAGCAGAACTGGAGCCATAATCCATCACTGAAGACTCTTATCAGATACTAAGCTGACACAAAATACTGTTCCATACCTGACAGGGACTAAGAATTTTTTCCTAGAGGAAAATTCTACTGTGATTTTCTCAGAAGAGGTTATCACATCCTTAGCCAGCATTCCAAAAGGAACACTTACATTTTGCAAATGATACTCTAGTTTGTGTTTTGCATCTTCCAACTCCTCACAGCGTTTGGCAAAAGCCTCATTAACAGCAGCACACTGCATGCGCAGGTCCTCAGCTACATCATGAAGAATATTGTCAATCAAGGCACGAAGATTGATGGAAGCCAGTTTTTCTCGTTCTGCCCTATAGATGTTGTCATGACTGAACTTTGCCCATGTCTCTGGTGTTGAAGCACTGCAAGAAGAGGGGAATGATATAAAAATAGGAGATTTGTTCTTTTGTTCAAGTTGCATTTAAGAAGACAATCTGAAGCTGGTTCTTTCCATGCAAAAGTGTTGTCAACCACAATTTCTTTCTTTCCTTTTTTTTTTCCTTTTCTATCTTGCACTGTTTAGTGTTACCATGAAGGAAAAAGAATATTGAAATTCATTATAAAAGTGAAAAAACTCTCATTCACCCTGTGGCTTCTGAGGGAAGTAATGCATCTGAAGTTCTTTCCCTTTAGCTCATATAACTGAGGAAAGTATATAGATACTAACTACAAGCATAAGCACTGTCAAGTTACCAGCAAATAAAAAAAAAAAGCATGAATATATTTAAGCTTTACAGTCAATGTATACTTCAAAACAAAAGGAAACAGGGTATCTGGTTATACTTTGCCATGCTGAGCAACAGAAGAAACTACATAGCTCTGTGTCATGTGAATATTGTCTGAAAGGGGAGGGTAAAGCAGCAAAATTCATTGCAAGTAATAGTAATTCTGCAATCACACCTTTAATTCAGAGCAGCATTATGGCTTTCACTGACACAAAGGCTATATTATACGTTACCAGGATTACTAGCAGAGGAGAGTAACAGGAAGTGCTCACCTCTCTTCAAACTTCACTGAGCCAGGATGGAACTGGATGTTGGTGCTCTGGTTACTGTATCTTCCACATTTATCGTCAATGTTGTATGTCTCGACTTTGTCCGACCAGTCCATTTCACAAACCTCTTTGTGGTCTCGATTTAACCTAAAAAGGTCATTATTATCACATATTTCCAGTGGAAAATAACACAATTCTGCAAATTTATCACAGACATTTATGAAGCTAGGCTCTAAACCTTGGTCTGTCAAAGAACACTAAGTAAATGTTCCTTTTTGTTTTGCAAATCCTAAACAAACTCTCCCACAACCATCTGCCAGGAGGAAAGGAAGTCTAATATGTTAACCACCGGCCTAGACGTTCTGTTCTGTCCTGTGCTTACTGAAGGCTTCAAGCTCTTATAGCCTGAGATAGACAAGTTGTTGGACCTTGGATTTTACAGATTAATCACAAAACAAAGAGGATTTTTCAAAACAGCTACAGCTGTAACCGTGATGGGGAGGAAAGGAAGGGAGTTTGCCCAATAGAACACTTGTCCCATCATACGACATTAGGTAGTGCTAACGGTGAACCCATCCTGCCCTCTCCCTAGTGTATCGGTCCTGGCACTGCTTGAGACCTCCATAAAGTCACCCTGTGTGATTTGTCCTTGGAAAATACAAGAACAGTGACATTCAGTATTAAAGTTGCTGCCTTGTCCTCAGGTGAATGAGCCACACACCACCCAATTAATCAGAATGACTTCAAGTTACAGAAAACAATGTGTCTTTATCAACAGTTAACAGCAGGTGTCACTATCACCTAAGGAATTAAAAAGATGCAGCTAGTCAAAGGTGGTATAAAAATGATCTTAGAAGTGTTGCTTACAAAAAGTGAAGCCTAAACTCAGTAGATTACTCTTGTACTGTAATTGAACTACTTTAAATTATTATGCTTTTATAAATATTCTTTATAAAAGCAATATTTTTATTTTATTTGGTAGAATATCACAAATGGAAAGAATTAAAAACTAGAAAAAATAAGATACCAAGGTTTCTATCAGTTAATTCCATCATATCAATTCACCTTAGAATTCACTTAACATCTTCTTTCTGAAGGGTTCATTATAAATTAAAAGCAAATATTCCTTTTGAAATGCAATGAACATTCATACTGCTATGGAAGTTGGAGAGGATTCATATTTTATGTTCATACTGATATCTGGTGGCAAAAAGCTAAGGTCAAGAAGGTCTTTCAGTCAGACAAACTGGTGTAAAATATAATATAGTACTATATCAGACAATGTGACAAGATAGGTGTAGTGATTTCCAGATAATAATTTTTTGTGCTTAAGTTTAGTGTTGGACAATTGTAGAACGGTATACACGTACAGGATATCAGCACTGAATATATTAAGTAATATATTGGAGATCACAAAAAGACGTATCTCTTCTCTTAACTTATCTTACTTGATAATCCCCAGATTTTATCACTGAGTACCTCTTTTCAAGTTTAAATGCAATTCATATGGCTTTTAAGCCCTATATTGTACCTCTTTATGTCAGGAATTATTTGCCAATATAAATTAACTACTAAGGTATAGTGAAAAACAGCTTACCGCATCTGGTTACCAGCTTGCATCAAAGTTCTCTTCAAAAGTTCCTGGATATTTCTGATAAGTTCAGCTTCCTAGATAAAAGCATTGAGACTTCTATGATATCCAATGTAGAGCTATAAATCCTGCAGAACTGTTTGTTTTCTATGGTTGTGGGAAAATAGTTAAATCTTCYACTCATTACCCCCTCTTAACCCATTATTGCAAGACAAGCTCTTCTTAGGAGTTAGCAAATACTGAGGTAACTCAGGTATAAGTCTAAAAAGTCAGTAACACTTGAAATGCTTCTAAAGCCTGGAGATCATTATGTTCATGCTGCATGTTCCACAAAACAGCTATGTTTTGTCAGATTAAATAGAGTATTTGAATTTCTTGTGCAGCCTTGAAGTAGGGTAAATATGAGGCTACAGGGTAACGCTCAGCAGGAGATGGGAATCACTGCCTTGTGCAGAAACCAGGTATCACCTTGAAATTGTGCAGGACACTGGTTCCACTGAAAAGCATAAACTCAGAAGTCAAAGGCTGCTGTCTTGCACAGGGACCCAATACAGCAGATAAGCTACTCCAGCAAGACACTAGCCTCCAGAACCTGCTGAGTCCTTGCAGATACCTTCAGAGCCTGCTGTTCTGTAATGCGCGTTTGGTCTGTATGTAAGATAGAGGCTTCCTATTAGATTCCTGCAGGTACAGGTATGGTGACAGGGTGCTGTTTAACATAAAGAAGTGGCACTGCCATAGTCTTCTGGTGGCCTACCTCCTTTGATCTCTGTGTATTAACTGAAAACAGAAGCTGCTACGCTTTGATTTAAACAGCAATTGTCTTCTTCAACAGGTATAGGAAAGCCGTCCTAAAATAAACCTAATGACAGATACAGCTTTAATTTTTTTATTAAATCAATTTACTCCAGAACTCACTCTGCCTCTGGTGATGGACAGTAACAAGGCCCATGGAATTATCTCATATATGCAATGTTGTATGTAAGGTGTTAATTTGCTTTCAATTGCAAAGCATGCACTGGTCAAAGTCATGAAGCTTTGCCTTATCTTGATAATGCAACTGGTGTCTGAAGTATCAACAGGAACGATCATTTCTACATGAACATGATCAAACCAAAAAGACCACACTTTCTAATAATGTCTTACTAAACAAAAATTTATCTATTKCTTATCTTTGACTGCAGTAAAGTTGCTTCAGGGATGAACTAGCAATGCCTCATGAAATGACTTTACTGACCTGGAGATTACAAATTGCTACATATAAACCAGTCCAGCAAGCATGGGTTTTTTATTATTATTATGTAAGGGAATTAGTATTTGAGGCTCAGATATTAAAAACAGCTATTGTATATGAAAAGCTCTTAATTAATTTGGCTGTTGTTCAGCCATGGCAGTCATGCAATGACAACAAAGGGAGTATATGCTTGCTACTAACCCTTATTTCCAGAACCTTGCTGGCACTCACTGGTCCTTGCACTGTTTTTGACAAATAAATGAATGAATATGTCACTGCAATGTCAGTTTCTCCATCATAACAAACCAACAGGGAGCATAAGAGAGATCATTTCACTCTAAATGAGAAAGGACAATTGTGATTGGAAAAAAATAATATTTTTAAGACTAAAAGAGTGCAGTTAAGATAAATACATAGATGAATGTATTTATCATTGTATCATTTTACAAACAGTAAATAAGAACACTAAGATGAAGTACTATATGTATTACAATTGTCAAAATAAAAACTCAGAAGGATTTTAAAGGGTTAGATCTAGCACTTGAAATTATATCTTTAGCAATTGATACTATTTTGTGTTGGATAGTGARTCCTGATGTAAATAAAGAGGTAATCATTTTCCTGTAAGTAATGTGCAACTTAACTACACAGTTTTATATAAGAAAACCCYTCCTCTGGCAATTAAGGTCTCTTAAATGGAAAAGGTGAAACAGTGCAAAAATAAAGAGTGCCCTTATTGAATGACATAAAATAAAAATTAAAGGTGGATTCCACACTGAGGAAATATGTAATCAAATATGACATTTAAGACTGAAAATACAGTTACCATAATCAATGTCAATCTAAGAGTAGCCAGAGTGTGTGAGCGCACACAGGCATAAATAACAAGGAATTTTGGACACTGATCTACTAAATGATTTCCCTTAGACTTTAAAACAGTCACAGAAGCAGATTGTATGGCTGGGAGGAGCTGTGGCACGAGGCTGAAGATGAAGATGCTTTGCACTAGGATGCGCAGTCCCCGCTACACTGTAGGACCTGGGAGTACAATGCAGGCAGCTGACAACCACAGCTGTGGCCAGCTCGTGGGGTCCTGCTGGGAGACAGGCCATAGATCTGCACTGCGTAAATGCCTCATGTTTTGCATTACTTGCAGAGGAGTAGGAGGCAGGAATCTCATACTCCTTGTGGGAGACTTATAAAATGCTATGTTTACTCATTCACATTTTCTTTGCAGAACAAATCCCATCAACATCCATGGCAGAGAAAGCCTGGAGTACAGCTCTCCTGGACTTCATGATTTCAGCCCTAAAAATGTGGGTGACTCCACACGAAAATACATGGAGGGGAGACCTCTGTTTTAGCACGAGGCAGAATATATGGCGCTTATTTAGTCTGCGCACAGAATTGTATTAGCAATTCATTTGAAAACCCAGCATACATTAAGAGAGGAAAACAATATGAAAGAATTCTAGTAACTAGCAGTATCTCTGTGGTTCAGAAGAAGACATTAACTTAGATTTGCATTTTTTCAGTTCGTGATAGGACTCAGTGGATCAAATGTCTTTTTCTTTCTTTAATTTTCCCAAATGTCTTCCCGTGTTGTTTATTAAAATGAAACACTGTGAAGCTGAAGCGGTCTTGGCTTGTTTTCAGTTGTATTCTCCACAGTTAATAATAATAAACCCTTTTGTTGTCATAAATGATTGTCAATTGAAAGTGGAGTGAACATTATATAGTTTAACATGGCATTTATTTTATTATGGTATTTAATGTTTATAGAGCAAGAGTTGGATTCTCCTCAAATCTAATGATAAATCCATCTCAGTTCATGCCTTTATGAGTGTCTAACTAATGGTGCAAAAATGAATTCATAAGAATTTTTAAGAGCAGATGTTTGTGCCTTTTGTGAATTTGTAGATACATTTTTCTGCAGATTCTCTTTTTACATCTGTAASTTGTTGATGTCAGCAATGTTTAAGTACAGCATCCAGGGTCAGAATGATAAAATGAAAGAGCAGCTAARAGGAACTGGTAAAATCCAGCATCCAGTTTATATCATATGATGTGAGACAGGGTGCACAGTTCCCCTTGATTACAAATCCAGCTATATCCCTCCATCAGTATCAACGTTATATTAAATGTCTGACACATCAGTGTACAAAATGAAACAAAACTAGCTTGAAGATCTCTCTGGATTTAGACCTCCAAGCAGTGTGTGACAGGAAGACAGTTATTTACTACAGCTGGGAGTGAAAGTAGATAAGAGTCYTCAAATTTTCAGCCTGGTGACTGGCCCTTTTCCTACTGAACTGTATGGTCTCCTCATGTCATTTGGAAAGTCCATGATCTGCAAATGTCAAAAACAAGCACTTTACTGAGCTGTCTGGGTACAGGGCTGTCTTACTGACCTCAGGTTCACTGGGCAAAGCTACAGATCACGGTATTTGGAAACGATTTTCTGTTGATTTCCTTGCCCCATTATTGTATTTGGCAGGGATACACACAACTGTATCCTTTCTCCACTTTTCTAAACTWTAATTTTTATACAGTTGACAGGATCTTGGCTAATGCCTTTGTCTTCAGCATCAGGGATTAGCTATGACTGACTTCATTGTTGAAGCAAATGCACAACAGATCAACATTCTGAGTCAAATATGGTTCTAGAGTAAAAAGTGGCATAAATTTAACTACATCTGCTTACAGCAGGGTCATATCTGGCACCTAGTTCAAGAATTCAGACACTGGATATGTGGAAATAACCTTGGCATGCAGAATGTACACAGCTGAGACATGATATATTGACATATACCATCATGTGGCAAGTCCTGTACTAATGCTTTCACTATAAATATGAAATACATGCACAAACATTAAACTGTCATTAAACTGATGCAAAGGGGATTCCAAAGAGATGTCATATGGGTTATGAGAGTCAAAAACCTCAAAAAAACAGATGTATGTATTGTTTTTTCTGAGCTCAACTGTTTCTGATGCTGCAAGCTGAAGAAATAAAGGAATTCTACTTAAGAGATTGTCGGTTCTTTTTAGTCATCAAAGATTCTTATTCTAGGAATACCAGTTATGTGCTTAGCTTATTTTTCTTAACCAGAATTGCATTTAAAAAGTTATTATGCTGTTAAGTAGAGTTAATGAAATTCTGAATAACAGCTGATTTTGCTATGCATTTAAGGAGCTTTCACTTTAAATACCTTCATCTCTCATTGCAGCAATGGTAAACAGTAGTAGTGTGTGTCAAATAGGTGACCTAAACATGACTCCAYGCTGCAAAGCAAATAGGAGAAACGAGTTGAAACTAAAACTCCTTAAGAGATGGTGTGCCAAAATATATGAAACTCCCAAATCTTCTCTGGATGCATAAAACCTTCATCAGCRATGCTTTTGCTTTCTTTGTGAGTCTCCTGAAATAGTTACTACTGAATGGATAATGAAAGTTCAATTACACGAAGAGATTCCTCACTGCTTGTATAGCTGTATTTGGTGCTGTCTCTTTAAATGTCACATCTGCTGGGGCTGCTGAAAGGTGCTTATCTTGGCAGGATGCTCTGGGAACTGGGAAATGTTCTTCATTGCTGCAGAATGCCAAAAGCAGCAATAAAACCTATGTCCTGTGAAAAGGCCACCAAACTGCCAAATTGTTCCAAGACTAAATGAAAGGTAGTCCCTTGTCCAGACACGTTCTTCCTCCAGCAGCAGTTTTCCCTGTGCACCTACTCATGGGAGTAGGCAGGAACTCAGTAAAGATACCAAGGAGTGAAGCTGATGCAAGCCTGGGCTGCTWGCAGGAGAGGAAGAATTTCAAATGAATGAAAATATCTTGAATATAAATTAAGTCTGTAGTTAAAACTTCCTGGGCAAGGGAAAGGATGTCTGTTTCCTCACGCAGCTGACTTTTGGAATTAATATTTCTTCTTTTTTTCAGTTTTTGAATGGGAAGAGAATAAATTAGTCCTGATCTCCTTTGCATTTCCGAAGAAGGGTAGCAAAACAGTTGAACGGCTCTATAATTTATTTTCTTGAGAGAGTTAAGATTGGAAAGTGACTGGATAGGGAAGCAGCATTCAGAAAAAATATGCAACTACTTTAGTAATAAAACTTGAATAATTCCTTCAAATAAGCAAATGAACATATAGCTACAAGTGAACTGGGCGATTAACTTTGAAATCTGAGTGAACAGTCAAAATTCATGGAAGARCAGCTTTCAGTGTCAAGATTTATTACTCAGTTTTGGAAAGAGAAAGAAATACAAGGAATAGTTTGATCTGTTGTAGTGCAAGAGAGGTATAGAGTACAGCTGCAGCTTAAAGAGCTGGCAAAGCCATAGAGGGCTCATTTTAAAATCTATTTGCAAACATTTGCGCTGTAAAATCTATTCCATCGTAAAAATGTGAGGAATTTCCTCTCATATTATGTACTACTCTTCCTTCTTTCTGAATTGCAAAGGTCATTGGCATAGCAACAAAATCTTCATTTCTCAAGAGTCCATCTGCTGCTGGTATACACGCCTCATCTGAACTCACATCATTCTTTTTTGATGACATCCCACTCGGCCGTTGATGCTCTGTCGTCACAAGCAGAGAATCACAATTTCAGGTGAAGAACAAGCAGCAGCAGCAGATGAACTTAACAATGAACAAACTATTCTCTGGAACAGAGATCAGGAGGACAGAAATACAGCAGGCAAAACCTGCCAGAAAATGATTTTTTCTTGTAAATTGACCTTCACAAACTTCTCTAAAATATCAACAACAGATAAAAATAATTTTTTTGTAACCTGAGTGTAATTTTTTTACAATTCGCAAAGCAGACTAGTACTGAAATATCCTGTACACTAATTCTCACATTTTTACATTATTAACTAAAATGATCTCTTAAATAGTGACTATAATTCAGCATTATTCTCATTAAAAATATTGCTCAAGTGCTATCATCCCATCAAGTATGAAAGTCACTTCCATATTTTTCTAATAACAAGTATTATCTGTCTGGTTTTATCAGTAACTCATCATGAATCAACTTTTACAATATTTTGGAGGCTCCTGGCAAATGATTATTAATCTATTTGTTGGATACTAGAACGTTAATCATTCAGGAACAAAAAACGACCCAGAATCTGTCCTCTGGAACATCTGCAACCACAATTATTACATCAACTTTGAAGGCAATCTTCATGCAATGTTGGATCTCAGTAACAGATAACAAAGTGTCTGCTGGTGTGAAGAGACCTTCATGGGAAGAAAAGGGTCAAGAAAATTTCAGGATTATCAGGTTTGTTGAAGTCACACTGTCAAAAGTACCATCTGTCTATGCCTTGGACAGCTTGCCTGGAGCTGTCATCTCATACAGGTGTCACGCAGCTACATTGTACGGTTCTGAGGGCCATGCTGCTGTCCTGTAGTATGATTAAACCCACGGTTTGTGTTGCAAAGCTACAGTTCAGTGTTAGATCACCACCTTGTTGTGAACCTTGGCAAGACTACAGAGTCAGACTCGTTAGTAGAAGGTTCTAACAGAGATTACCAGATTCAGCCTGCATGAGCATGGAAGCAGGCAAGCAGCATTGTGTCTCACTGCTCCTGAATACCGTGTTTAAGGCGTGCCACGTTTTTTAAATGAAACCTGCAGAGAGCACGGGACTTTACTCCGAGTGGAGGGTGTGAATGTCTAATGCCTGAATAGGCTGACCAGTGCGGGTCAGAAAACCTCTATTTTGATTTTGTTTGGATCCAGTCTGAGAGAGGATCCTGAAACTGGAAAATGTCCTTTAGCTACATCCATATGATTTAAAATACTTTTAAAATACTAGAAGCATTTTAAATAGGCTTTCCTAAACTTATGAGTGACAGACAGAGTCCAGACTGCCTGGGAAGGGGACTAGGCCTGGATGCTTCACAAGCTGCCACCTGCTCAGTTACCACCTACAGACCAACCTCTTCCCCATTTTAGAGACTGGGGGAGCTCTAAGCTAGGCCTGCGAACAATCCTTAACATCCCTCCTCACCTTTAGCAACTCTATCTCCACCTGGTCACGAACCAGGTCTGGGTGCTGCCGCCTCTCCCGACACTGCAGGTTATCGGTGGCAATGGCGTAGGGCATCTCGGTGGCGTCGAGCGCCCTTTCCAGCCGCACCTTCTGGGCCGCCAGCAGCCTCGTCTCAGCAATGAGGTCCTCGATCTCCTTCTGGAGCTCGGCCTTCCAGAAGTGAATGTCCTGGAGGCGCTGGCCCAGGGCGGCCATGGAGTCCTGCTGGGCGCGCTGGGCCGCGGCGGCGGTGCGCCGGGCCAGACCGCGGGCCTCGAGCCGGCAGCGCTCGGCCTGGTCGCACTCAACGGAGGCCTCGTGGGCCCGGGTGTGGTTGTGCTCGTGCCACTCCTGCGGCAGGTACTTGGCGGTGCGGAAGCCGGCGGTGGCCAGGCCGCAGGAGGAGTGGGGCCCCGTGTTCAGCGCCACCTCGGCCACCTTCATGGGCAGCTGGGAGGCCGGCACCGCCTGCGGCGCCGGCTCCTTGGTCAGCAGCACCTCGGCCTCCGCCATGGCTCCCCGGGGGCCTCCCTGCGTCCAGGCCGCGTCCTCCCGTCGCCGTGGCAACAGCAGCAGCCAATGAGGACGCGGGTCCCCCCTCGGCCGAGGGAAACCCGAGGAGGCAGAGGGGCAGCCGCCCACCCCTCGTTACCGGGGCAACGGCAGCCGCCAATGAGAGCGCGCCTCAGCCCTCAGGGCGCATTGGATAGGGCCCGCCAGCTGCCTTGACCCGCCTCCAAGCTGCTTGTTGCTATGGTGACGGTTCCACCCAATGGGAAAGGAGCGGGGTGGGGGGGGGGAAAGGCCAGCGCCCTGTGGAGAGGGAGGTGTGATGGCGGAGCCGCGCAGCGCTGGCAGCCTCGGGGCTGAGGCGGAACGCGCCCGGTTCCCCGTCAAATTAAAGTTCCCCTGCCAGAGCGCTGCTGCGTGCCCTCTCCCCACAGTTCGGTCTCGCAGTAACAGTCGAGCCATGCTCCAGCGTGACACCCCCACGGCCACGCGTAACGAGAGTGCTCGTTAGGAAACGAGGCGATGGTGCGCGGATGCCCCGGCAGCACCGCCGCGCTCTCCTGGGCATCACCCGACCACCTGCTTTCTCTGGCCTCGCGCTAACCACACGGAGAGCAGCACGCCCTCACTGAGATCCTCTGAACTGTAATCCCCCCCAAAAAAACGGGGTTGTTCCGGGGCAGTTGGAGCGGCTGCCGTGGTGAACATCCTTGCGAAGGCCCATGCACTTCAGTGACTTGCAGTGATAATTAAAATCTCAGAAATGTTTTATACTTGGGTTTGTGATAAGACTGTTTTGCAACACTGGCCTTGCTATATATTGTACCTTTTATAATTCACGTTATAATTCACATCTACCAGCCTCTATCTTTTGTGTATGAGATTTCACCTGGATTTCGCAAAACACATATGAAGTTGCTAGGACAGGACTCATTATGTATGTGRTCAGAGAACTCAAATTCTTCATTCCTCACTCTTTGAACCTTTATCCTGCTGACAAAAGCTGCTGCAAAGTGTTAAACTCAGCACTTCAGTGGGCAGGCAAACAAATTTAACTGCTAGATATGGGGAACAGGGATTAGAAGTTTTCCCTGATTTCAGTCACTGATGACCATCAAACCGATAATGTGAGAAGAAGACTGCTGCAGCCTGGGTGGTAGTTGTCCCGCACTTCCACCTGCCTCCTCCAGCGACTGTGGCACTGAATGTGCAGCGAGAGACAGGTCTTTAGGGCAGATAGGTCTCTTGCTTAGTATCCAGGCTTGGAGTATCCAAGGCAAAGTGCAGGGTCTAAGACATCCGGTGGTTTTAAGCCGCTCAGTTTAACACCTTCCTGCACCCCAGCTCCCTTCTTATTCCCAAACATTCTTAAGACAATTTGTATAGCTCTMGCCCCCTCACTAACCGGGTGCTTGTGAAATCTGGCTACTGCGGCATCCCTTGTTTAATTTTCACCTGGAGGAATGCAGACAGCTTATGCTTGAATTAAATTTCAGTATTTGGATTGCCATCAATATGCCCCAAGCAAAGGAAATCAAGCACTGATAGAAAAGGAAAGCCTGTGAGGCGGGAGCTGTCTCTTCAGAGCATTTAGAACAAGAGGGATGAGCTCAGCRTGAAGAGGAAGGTGCTGGTGAGCACAGGTGACAATAGAGGGCACTCTTGACTTTGCACTGCCAAAAAATCTAAATCTTTCTGTCTTCAATGTCATTTTGATTTAGAAAAATAAAAAGAAGGAAAAAGCCATGTGCACTGCAGTMCACCCTGTGTTGTTCGGGCTGATCGGCTCCTTGGGTGCTGAGAGCAATGCTTGCAATGCCCCGAGACATGCACGGCAGATACACGCCTACACCCTGGCGTGCACAAAGGAATGACTCCTGCCGCTGAAGGGTGACGCTCACATCACACAAACTTCTGCAGAAAATACTTGCTTTATATGAGTTTGGTCTAACTCCTCAGAAAGTGAGTGGTCGCTTTTCCTGTTGGATCCTGCAAGCTTCAGAAAGGATGAGTATGCAATAAAGCAATCGCCATCAACAGAGAAACTGCATTTAAAAGATGCAAGCTGCTGCCCCTGGACACAGTGCTGTAGCTGACGGCACATGCCAAGTGAAGGTTCATTTCCACAGAGACAGTGTTGAAAAGGAGATTGAATCTCAGCAGAGATAAGAAATCCTTCCTCGTCCTTTTTGCAAWCATTTAATTACAGCATGATTGGCCCTCGTATTAAACAGTAACAGTGGGTGATCTTTTTGGACTGCTGAAGTCTCTGAATGTCACTCTTTGCTTTCCCTTTGCACTTCATTCCTATTTCTCCTTATTTCATTCATCTTTATCTGTCTYGTCTGTTCCTTTCCTTACATTAACCCCAGCTGTTTTTTTCTTTCTCTCATCTCTGCAGCCTTCTCTGAAAGGTGAGCTATGCAAATTTTGCATTTCTGAAGTACAGTAAGTCTACAGGAAAAGCCCTACTGAGCTGATCAGAGTGAAAGTCCTTGGTCTGRAAAGTTCATTTTTGAAAATAAGAGCAGTAACAATTTGCCATTGAATAGCACTTTTTCTCTGAAGGTTTCACAGTAGCTTTTATTAGTGGCATCTTATCACAGTCCATTTGATGTTACCCAGTTAGTTTTGCAGGACAGTGAATTGAGGTGTAAGGCTGTGATGGGTCACGTCACAGGTTGCAAATTTAGTCAGCAGAAGGCTGGTCTAATTTCCAAGCCCTAGTTTTGACTAGTAAGTAATAACCTTCTCCAACATGGAAACTACACAAGAATTATATAAGTTCTACCTGATCCATTGCAAAAATTTCTTCAACGAGCAGTTTTATGTTTATTATCCCAACTGGACACTGTTTCTGTGGATCAGATTTTGGAGAGTCTTTTGGTCAGGGTGTTTTTTGCCAGTCTGAACCTGCTTTTGAGTTTTTACAGATGCATCATGTGCTGACAGGCTGCATAACACACGTTTGCAAGAAATAAAAGCAAAACCCRTTGGCACCTGGTAGCTTCTGGGGTTCCCTTCATTATCCAGGGCAGATGCCTGTATTTTAAAGCCGTTCCAACAGCCCAGTGATTTAATATGCCACTGTAGCATATAAATTATTAACTGCTCTTCAAGATGTTCCCAGAGCACAAGATGACAAAACGTACTGGAAGAAAAGAAAAAATATTTTCCAGCTCAAATCTTTTGACATGCAATAGATTAAGATTTCTCTTGGCTAGAATCTGGTTCCCTTTCCCACAGCAAATGCTACCCTTTTATGTCAGGTGCCATGTGAGCTTTTTGGCTTGCTGCTGCTGCTTTTCTTGTTTCTTTCTTTTTCTTTCTCTCTTGCTGTCTTTCTATCTTTCTGTCTTTTATTAGCATGTGTTGCCAAAGCAGTGTAGACATCCAGATCTGTTCTTCATGTCTGCACACTATTCGTACTGCTGACTGTAGAAAAGACTGTGAACTAGTCTGTGGGCTAGTGTAAGAGTTTTGCGTGGAGAAAGTAAAGGTTTCCTCTTGCATCCCAGTAGCTAAGAAGTCATGTCTTATCCACAGCACAGAAGTACTGGAAACACTTTGTCCAGAGAAGGTCTGGCTTCTTTAACATATTTCTTCTCATTGTAAAAGCAAAGAAAAATTTGAAAATGTGACCCCCTTGCATGCAAATATCTCTGCAAGCAGAGGACAATATGTGATACGATATCTGAAAAATCTCCTACTTTTCAAGCCATTCTGATGCTTGAGGGTCCAGAAGCTCTGCTTCTGGAGACATTCATACTCCAGAGAGCTGGAGAACTGCTTAAGGGATGAATCAGCTTTTAATGTCTTTTCCCCTTGSGGATGATGCTCTCTATCTCTGGTTATGAGACCTCTCTTCACCTCCATCCCTCTTTCATCTCTTCAGAGTATCAAAACCAACCTCATTACTTACTTCTGCACTCTGTTTTAGTTCCCTGGGGCACATGGAGCCTGGATGCAGCCATCATATTTGCACACTCTTTGGGCCAGCTCTGATCTAGGGATGGACAGAATGAAAGTGTGAAGGATAGCAGTGTTAAAGAGGAAACCAGTCAGTGCCAGGCTAAACCATACATGGCCAAGATTCTAAATGCCTGTTTAAGTTGCAGTTTTGTTCTCTACTCTCTGTTTTTACAGAAATAGGTAAATGGCTCAGGGTGGCTAAACATGTTTAGTATTTTCAGATGGAGGTGGGATGGAGAGGGTATGAAAATCTCTCCCAGCTTTTCAGCACAGTCTCCAAAATGCTGTATGAGTGAGTCAAAAATCCGCTGGCACACAAGCTGTTTTGAACAAGGGAATTGAAGTGATGGGTCCTGAGCCTTTGGGGAGATTTTATTATTGTGATAAAGCACTGTGGGTTTTAACATTTGCCCTTTTAGGGTGGAGGAGAAGGGGGAAATGAGAAGACTGTCCTGTTTCGTTTTCTTTAAAAGCATTATTTTCCATTTCTGGGACATTTATTTTGTTGTTCTAAGCTTAACAAATCTCAGCACAAAGCTATATCATGGCTGCTTTCTTGGAATTAACAAGCATAACTACTAATTAAATACAGTTCTCTTAGCAGACAGCTCAGAAGCAAGAGCAAAGCTCTAGCTTCCTGCCATATGTTTTCTTGAAAGAAGGAGCTTTGTTCTCATGTTTAACGTAGGGAAACTCTGTAAGAGTGAGTGCACATCATAAACTGTCTTTAGGTGGCCAGGCATAAAGAGATCTACTGCAAGGCAGGCTACAGACTGATCACCTGGCATAAATATAATTTACTGGGAGGCAGAGAACCAAAACTTGACCTGCTGTAAGGCTGGGTGTGCTATTCTACCTGTGCGGATAGAAGAACTCAAGGAAGTGGCTGCTGAGGTACGAAGGGTGATTTTCCAGTTGTGGGGCCAATAGCTTCTGGATTGCAGACCCTTTATTTGGCAGCTTAGGGAAGTCAGCAGAGGCAAATGGATACTTTATTTGGGGAAAGATATCCCTGCTCCTTAGCATGCAGGCYAATTGCATGGATGAGGTGTGTTGGTACTCTGTTTCAGCATGAGACTTGGATGTGTTTGCTCCCCTCCCCTCCCATCTCTGCCCCACTTTCCATGGGAAGAAAATCTGGATGTGCTGGCTGGCAGGGAGATGTCCCTACATCAAAAGCAGTGCAGTCACTTTCATATCTCTGTTGTGAAGTGCCAAAAATGTTTCCTCTCTCTCAACTAACCTAGTGGGGTGGACAAAAGAGAACTGAACCACTTCCCTGTGCGGCTGGATTGGCTGTTAGGCTTTGAAGCTCTCACTGCTAACAAATAACCAGCCATGCACAAAGGCAAGCAATCAATTACACAGTCAGGAAATACCATACAGCATTTAACTGTAATTCAGCATTTTGCAATGAGAGGAAAAAACATAGCTGAAATGGACTAGTAGTACATTAAAGTTTATGGTACATTAAAGGGACATTGGACTGAGCTACCCATTCTCAGGACAGACTTGCTTAAAAAATTGATCTTTCTCTTTTGTTCACAACGGCCATTCGCATGATGCATTACCTGTGGAGCAGCCAGGGGATGCTTTTCATTGCATTTTAGATCCAAGAGCCGAGTCCTCTAATTTGGATAGGTACACACATTATATAAAAGTTCATACCAATGGCTCTAATGGGTGCAAAATTTTCTCTCCAAAAAAACACTGTACACAAGGATCCTTATTTGCTTTTCTTATCTCTGTAAGTAGATAGGCAGATAGGCACAAAACCTGTTCARTTTACATTACCTTGTCATATTTGCTGCTGTTTTAATGCTCCAGTTTCTKGAGGCATTTTACAACACATGGAGCTGTGGGTCTCTCTCTTTGAAAAGTGGACTTCTCMCCTAGGTTCAGACCAAGGCGCAAAACTCACTGGTAAATACTGGAGAAGTTTGAGCCCTTAAAGGCTCAAGAACTAGGCATTAGGCTTTAAAATCTCACGAAAATTCTCCTCATGGCAACCCACTTGTCATAGTTTGGCTCAGTTTTACTGTGAGTGGAACATTGATTTTCTTTATTTAATATAGTGTCATTATACTTTTTATCTACTGCCTGCATACCCCAGTGATGAGTACCTTAGCAGTGTGATAGATAGAAAACATAGTGCATTCATCTAGATGACAGATAGGGAGAAAATGTGGTGAATTAGTTCAGAGGAGAAAAAGTGCAGTCAATTATTTTACATAAGGCAGCGTATGGCACTCACAAGCTCTGTCTGAGAGCAGCAGAACACATAAATTGAAAGATTAAAGAATTCAGAAGTGAATTTTTTGTTTTAATATCAACATATGGGCAAAATTTTACATTTCAGCTTAAGAAATAAACATACATTAGCCTCTGATGTTAAGCAAAATACCGAGACCAAAGGTTATCCAAGAACACAGACATTATTTTTATATTGTCTCATATCATTGAAATTAGAAATGTCTGTTTTGAATCTAATCACCCCCTCCTAGAATTTGATAGTTTCAGATAACATTAATTATTTGTAGCAGTATTAGCATTTCTTTTTAAAAAGTGATTATTTTGCACAAACAAAATAAAGCACAAATTGAGCCATTCCAGCATGGATGAAAACACCATTTAAACCTTCATTTCTCAGCCTTATATCTCTGAGGCAGGAATGTGTTTGATTAGATCCTTCCAGAGGGTGAGATCAGTTTGAGTGACAGCTATCTATGTCAGAACGATGCTGTTTCTACTTGTATTTTCCACCAGCTCTGGGAGTTCATGYTTTCTCCTTTCTGAAATCCACCTTAATGGTGGCATTGCACAAATCATTTTAATTACAGCATGGGGACTAGAGGCTTGTCAGAAGGTCAAGGCCCTGATGCCAACAGGCTTGATTAAAACCAGACACAGGTAAGAGACAGGAGTTCGCCAGAGTGTGGCAAGGGCCAAGAGGGAGCATGACRGAAAGTAGTGTTTGCCTCCCGTGCGAGACCCCCCGTTGTGTCCGTCTTCCTGGAGATGGCGAGCCAGGATTGTGTGGCAGTGATAAAGTGAGGCCGTTTCGGCTTACACTGCAGCAGGGCTGTCAAACTGACAATGCACATGGCAGGGACACTTAGAGGTTGATGATCATTAGCTAAAATTACTGCCTTTTCCTCTCCAGTCCAAGTCAAAGCTGCCACATCCTCTACAGCTGATTTGCAACAGTTGAGGTCTCTTACTGTCCTTTTACATTAGGCTGGTCAGGGAGGAAATTTAGTGGCAATGTTGGTCCAAAGCTGCTCCTTGGCATGTCCTCTTTTGGCTAAGAACTGCTTGCCATGTGATGCCAGGCAGAACGACTGAAAGCAGTTGCTGGCGARTACTTTTTTGGGGGTCTGGCATGGCAACCTTGGCAAAGGGCTGCTGAAAAGAATTTGATACTGTCCTTAAAACAGTACATGGCCATGTCCACACCTGCTGTTGGCTTCTCTTATGAGCACGGAAGGGGGTTCAAGCTTTTGTAAGCATGTTGGCGGGGATAGCTCTTACATTATTTGAAAAGACAAAGCAGTCAGGTTGGTCAGACCCTCGCTCGAGTAAACTGGTTCAGTTTCAGTAGGTAAATGAAATTAGACTGGCTTTTCACCAGTGTAGAATCAGCTCTCACACTTAGAGCAAGACAAGATACTCTCTCTTTAAAAAGTCTCAGCTTTTGTCTTTCAAATTCCACTTGGCTACTTTCCTTTGATACACTTTTGTCTCRTTATATTCCTTTAAGCTCCTCCAAACATTATCTTCATGTCTATTTTTGGAACATGTCTTCCTTCCAAATCAAACACCCTGGACATGAGAATGGATCCCGTTGGTAAGCACGTGGGTGTGGGAGCAGAGTACTGAATCATTATTAAGTCCTACGAGTTTGTTGAATCTCTTTGAACAAACTGCCTTCCAGCGTTAAGGATATGGTGCTATGTCCCCTAGACCTGTGCAAACTGTGAGTCACATGTATTTATTTTTGCTTTCCAACAATTGCTATCGGTCAGGGAAACACTAGGAAGTGTGTCCTGTGATTTTGCTGATTGGCTTCAAACTGGAATCCACATGTGGTTATACCAAGCTGTTCTGCACAGAGCAAGTCTTGTGCTTTCTTTTCTTTTTTCTCTTCTTCTTCTTCTTTTTTTTTTTTCTCCTTAATTTACTCTGCTTAAAGGATCCACATCACGATAATCAGACAGTGTATTTCTGACCTTATGGAGATTTTATCTGTATAAAATGGAGATGTAAAGAATAGTCGGAGTATTCTCTTGGTTCAGGAAAATAACAGAAGGAATCCTCAGCRTGGGCAGCAGTTTTATGGCACTAACAAATTCCACAGCTAACAGGAAAACAACCAATTTATTACCMAAGGATGTTGCTTTCTCTGTGAGGAACCCAGAAGCTTACTGTGATTTGGAGTGATAGGGCATCAGTTTTAGCTAGCTATATTTTCCTATCTTTTTCCCACTTTGTAGTTGAAAACAAAGTCTCCCCTTCAGCTTCATTCTCTTTCTGCAGCCAAAACATACATTTGCAGGCATAACAGAAAGGAGGGATTTTGTTTTGACAAGCTCAGGCCTACTTAGGATTTTGTCTGGTACAAAACAGGGCCTCGATCCTGCACTGAGACATCCTGGGAAGATCCKTGTTCTGGCATGGAGCCACATCAGAATCATCAACCCTCCCTACAGGCTCGATGCAGGCGCAGTCARTGCCTAAGAGTTAGGATGGACAGCTAAAATAAATCCAAATCATGGGATAAATTAGCATAAATTCTGCATAAATGTTTGCATAATTACCTGAGGTTTTTATTTTTTAACTAAATAGATTACTTTCTCTTCTGTACATTTTTCAGGGCCCCCTCAAAGGTGAGCATGGTCAGTCAGCGGTGTGCCGTTTCCTGCATTGCCTGGGACCTGACACCGGCAGGCTCTGATAGTAAAGCTAGGCAGGTAAAATGCTTAGGGAACTGAAACTAAAGGTTCAGTTGCTTTTTTCCAGTGTCAAAACCTGGCATTTATGAGTAAWTAAGGAATATTCCTCATTCAATGTATCAGTACTTAAGAGAACTTCACTGAAGGACCAGCAAAGGTGTTAAGTTAAGCCCTCTCCTGGAGAGATATTTCAGAAGGGAAATTGCTGCTTTTTTTCAAGATGCAAAATGTGCAGATTTGTAAAAAGTTAAAAGTCTAAGCCTGAGGATCTTCGCAAATGTAAAAGGAAAAATCTTTGATTTCATTTTTAAATTTGAGCTGAGGTTGCACTCTGTGCAGTTCACTTTGTCTTGATGAGCTGGCAGAATGAAGACTAAAACTGTGGAGATCCAGATCCAAGATCTTGTAAAGTCTTATCTATTGTAGACCCAAGCATTTCTCCTGAAAAAAATGTTACTAAAGCAGTCCCTAGTCCTACCAGGGAAATCCTGTCTGTGTCCTGGGATTTTGAGGCATCCCATGCTGCTGTGGTGGGTATGTTGTTGTGTTAAACCATGGAAGGGTCTTCTGCATGGGGTAGTGAAAACTTAAGTTTTTGGACTTAAGATTTTTTTTTAAGTCCTGAAGAGATAGGATGTGTGTTTTAGGATGAGGCTGAGAATGTCTGTAGGCTGTGTCCCTGGGACAGGAGAGTGAGGAGGGGGAGTCCAGGCAGGACTTTGCTATGGGTGGCAGATCCACCCTTGCTGCAGCTGATTCCCATGCTTCTTGTGTTTTGGGGATCTGCTGCCAGGGTTTGAACATGTTGCTGCTTTTCATATCTCAGGCCACACTAGTCAAAAGCACAATATGGTCTGAAAAATTCACTTCATACCAGGGAATTAGTCAGCAGGAGAGAAAGCCGGTAATCTGCACCATGCAAGTTCTCACCTCCTTAAGTACCTTGCAGTGAGTCACTGGGAAATGGCTTTTGCTGAGCTGCCACACTTTGCGGAGACGTTATTTTCTATCAGAAATATCCAGTGCTCAAACTGTGCATGAACTGGCAGCAGACAGATGTCAGGCTGCGAGCATGGAGAATTGATGTAGGTGTCGGCAAACGGCAGGCAGGGTCACACAACAGGGTGACTTGGGCAGCCCCCATGGGAACATCGCAGAGGGCGATCCCATGGCAGGGAGAGGAAGAACTGCAGTGTTCTTTCGTTCGCAGTGAAACAGTTGAAAGAAAACCAAGATTTKAGCACTGATCAGTTGAAAATCTGACATAAACATCAATGTCTTTTGTGGGTGGCTGATTATATTTGGGTGAGCAGGCTCCAACTCACCATCTGGTAGGTGACAAAGGTGTGACGTTACAATATAAAATTAAAATTGATGTGTGTTTTGGGCTTAATGGCAACAACTTAAAAATTCTGGATTGTGGTTCTGTTCAAAGATTCCTCAGATCTCAGCCACTGAGTTCATCTTCATAAAGCGTGAAGAAAATGGAAAAGCAATGTCCTTGTCTTAGAAGGGAACTTAATCAAATTTGCCATTTTAAATAACGTTCGTTATATGTATACTCTCTTGTTATTGTCAGCAAATCTGTCATTAACAGATCTTAATCTTCTGCAAAGCTATTAGTAGTTTGTAAATATTTACTTAGCAGCATCAGGACATTTCAGCTTATTTCTTTTCCCATGAACCATTTTTCCTTAATATCTTTTTATTATTATTCCTGATGCCTGATCAGTCCCCTAAATTGCCAACCACTGTCTCTACTCCCTTTTCTTGGCTGACACTTTCTAGGCAGTTGACTTTCTGGCACATGGTTTTGCCTGATAAAACTTGRTTCTAGAAGCCCTGAAAGCAGGGCTGAATGATAAACATTTTCCATGCCCTCGCAATACTTATGACTAAAAAATAATAATAGTGTAATGTTCCCTGAGGAAAGAGCAAACAAAAAGTGGTATTTTTCCAAATCAGCTTGTCCTCTCAGAAGCTCTAAAGCAGAGGCAACAAGAAGTGAATAATTCAACAAACGCCTGAACCAAAGTGACCATCAGTCTTGGAAGAGAAGTGGGTGTACCTCTGTTGGGAAAAAGAAAAAAGACGGGTACATTGGGTTCAGCAAATGTCAAACACTCTTTTTCTCAAACCAAGCCATGCATCTCTGACCCCTAGAAGGATAGTTTTTGCATTTATCACCCTGCTAGCCGTACCCAGGCTGCTCCATCTYGAGTTGTGCCGTGCCCATAGCCCTGCAAGGAGTGGCAATCATGGTCTTTGCCTTGTTTTCCATCCCTAGCAGGATGATGAGAGGCAGGGCAGTTCTGATATCAAGCCTGCCTCTGTAATTCACTGGCCCTACATATTCCCCAGAATATTTCTGATTTATCATACCTGGCTCGTTTCCTAGRACTGAGTCCAAAACTGCTTGATCTTGACTGCTGGAGTATCAGTGTAAATACAGCGTGCTGTACTCCCTCCAAGAACAGTCCYTGGTGAGCTCGCTGTGGTTGTCCCAGACAATAGCATGATGCTAAGATCCCCCATTATCAATGGTTTGACTTTTAAAAAGCTGTCTACATAAACAAAGCCTATTTAGTTTGTGATTGTGCCCTGGAGAATGTCCTACAATCACTTTAATTTCTCCTTTCGCCTTCAAGGGAAGAGTTTGTCCTAGCGATGAGAGCCGAGACTGGGAGCCATGGTCTGGATCGACTCCCAGCTGAGCTATTGCTTTGCTGTGTGGCCCTGGCTGTGGCGTGGCATTTTTGTTCTTCAGTTTATTCAGCTAAATAATGAATATTTTGTCTGGAAATGGTTGAGAGAGACTCTTGTCCCTACAGAGAACTGCACAAGAACAACTGGATAAATGGTAATACAATGGAAATGAAAATTTAATAGAATTAAATTGAAAACAAAATTAAAAAAGCAAACTTTATTTCTTAAAGTGCAATACAGCATGGCTTTAAGATCTTTTATTATTCATAACGGGCACCCATTCTTTTTTACTAACCATCCATAGAATAAATTCTGCTTTTTTTCTCTTGGTTCTCCTATGACAAGTCATGTTTTGTGCAATGCCAGCGCTTACTTGTTTCACAGCGGAATCTTACATAGAAGTTTTGCCTGTTCTTAATTATAATATTCCCTCCCATCCTTAAGAAAGTATTGGTGCTTTTACAGTAGGGCCAATATTTTAAAATATTCAGAGATCCTATATTCTTTGAGTAGGGACTGAAGGCAGTGGAACAGCTCTTTCCCTGCACAACGTGCACTGGTAAAAAGCATCTTTTGCCCTGCTGGCTCCACAGCCCGGGGTCTGGTCACCCACCTAGCTGATCTGCAGGAGCTCTCCAAGTCRCCTTCTCTCTCCTAGCAGAGATGAGCTTCTCTAAGTGATACTCATGACTCCTAGTCAGTATTTTGTTATAGGATTTCCTCAACTGAAAGGATATGTGCCAAATTAACACTTTTCCTAGGGCCATAACCATACATAGGGACCCCTTTTGTAGCAAGAAGCTTTGGCATTTTTTTCCCCTCATTAGCAGTGGTAGTTAATTTGCTCTTCTGCTTTAGTCACTGTTGTTGTCAGATTTGTTTCATCTTCCTCCAATTGCTCCTGTACGTGTATTCGTAATGGGARTGCTTGCCCCCAGGGAACATGCTATTTCTCGTGTGCCGCCTCTACATCCCAGCCAGGGACGCGACGTTGCCCGGCTCTTGGCGAGTGGTGTGCAATGCATCTGTGCTTACACATACGTCTCTTCAGGAAAGCTTTCTTCTTTGCGCAGTCCATTTATTTATCTCCTAAGGTACAAGAAAGATTTCAGAGCTGTAGATTTGTTTGCATTGCTCCCACAGAGAAAGGGAATTTCCTGCTTCATGCAAGGGAAGATTTTTGCTCCTGCTACAAGTCTCCTTTGCACTGCGCACAATTATCATCTCCTTATCCCTCCAGGCTCTGCTGCTTTTCTACTTTTGCTTTGACATTTGCTGCGTCTTGCAGCATCTGAAGTCCCTGGAAGGTTTATGTATGACAGACCTGCCACTCTGAAGCCCCTCTTGGTTTTGAGCTGCTCTGAAACGTGTGGAACAGAAGCGAGAGTTAGGCCATGTCATCAAAAGAGAGCACCCAGCGCCTTTAACTGATCCCCCTCTCTTTGGGCACACACAAAAGCCGTAAGSAACGCTGTGCATGACTCAGCTTTCCAGATCTGCAAATTTCAAAGCTGCTAATTTCATTGCTGTAACTGAACTGAAGGCTGCTTTTTCCTTTTCTGATTTTTTAATTTTGTACATCTTTACATGGGAAATTTGGGAAAATTAATCTGGACTAACTAAAGGTCTGTATTTAAAGCGGATTCATTCAACTGTATTCAGTTTCCATGCGGACAGCATTTCAGAGACCTTAATTTGATTTGTTGTAATTTGCCTCCAAAATGCATTAAGATAAACCAAATTAAAGGCCATCTTTGTTCCAAAGAAATATTTTATGTATACTCATTAATTCTAAAAGTTCTTAGATTAATATTCTAGAAAATGTCCCTGTGTAGACACATCAACATTACTAATAATATTTGGCTGAAATGCAAGATAATAGCAAAGTCCAGGCTCAAATAGAAGAGATGAATCATCTCTAAATCATATGTTACAGTATAACAGGATAAAGGACAATYGTTTTGCTGGAGAGTTGCTTCCATGCACAGAGCAGCTATGAGTCCACTTCGGCCTCATAGACAACAGCAGGGCCAGTCTGAACATTGCCCACGTGCGTCTGAGGAGGGTAAAACAGCCTGATTTCTAGGGCACGTGTCAGCGAAAACTCTCGCTGCTTCCCTGAGTACTCACTAGCAAGTACAACAGTGGCAATATTTGATTTGTCAGGCTTTGTCACCAAGGCCACCAAAAAGGAACATAGGATGGATAATTGAATAAATTAATTCATAGAGCTTCAGGTGGTCAGAGTTGAATCAGACCTGATCCAGAGACTGCCGAGGGTGAAGGCTCCCTGCCCYGTGTCGAACTGTAAGGTACCCAGATCCCTCTGCCATGGTGCTGTCTGCATCCCGCATCCCTTGGGMTGTTGTAAGAGGCAAGGGGTTCCCTGCTCTCCCCAGCACGCCACTCAAAAGCTGGGGGCACTCTCTGGAGGCCAAAAAAGTTATTTCACACTTGCATCAGCGTATCCCAGAATAGGATCTGTTAATTTTGTAATGGAGGTGACTCCCTCTGCCAGTAAAAACGTAAAACAAAGAGCTTAACGTCTATCCATTACTTAAGCACACATGGACCCATTTTCATAGCCTTCATCTCCAGTGCCTCCTGGAAAAACAGTTCCTTGGAAATTACCAGTAATTGTTTTATTCTCTTTGATCTCTACTAATAATACTATGGACTATCACTCAGCAGGAGCTGTTTCTCTTAGTTAGGATCTTTCCAATAGTAGTTACATTAGAAAGGCTCTGGGGAAATTTCGGTAAATGCACTTGAAAAGAGCTCTGCAAAACTGCTTAGACTTTCTGTAAAAATATTTCCCTTATATGTTCTTTGACTGCTCAGCACACTTCTCAGCTTGTTTGTTTTTCCACTGTTGGACTGAGGTGAAAGCTAGAGAAGACAGTTGTGACTCCTTGTCAAGAGATCTTATAGCAGCTGGAGAACAGAACTAAAGATTTCTGAATCCCAGACAAGCTGCTATAGAAATTGAGCTTGAGAATAACAGTGTCTTGCCAGCTCATGATGTACTTTCCAACCTTAGTAGGGAAGATGGAGGAGTGTTGAATATTGATTGGTCCTCTAGCAGAGGACATGTCTGGTGTGWTGTAAGAGCCTCTAGCATCCCTGCTCATGTTCCAGAATAGAAAATGTCATTTAATTTCCCAAAAGAGCAGCACCRACCTGACTTAAAAATAGCTAGGTACCTCATTCTTATGGAAATCAGTGTAAATTAGGCCCGCTGCATTGAAAAGTTCCACTCGCCGGTTGGAGTGGTTGCTCTTTGGTACTGGTAGCCAAGTCATTGTCAGATATTTGGAGATCTGGCAGTTCAGTCAGTTCTGAGCTATGGACACACAGTAACATCTCGGTTCTCCAGTCCACTTGGATAGCAAGTGGTCTGTTTAGGAAACAGGGAAATTGATAAATCTAGAGTTTTCAGTCCCCAGGCTTTAAGCCATTCAGGATTAAAAATACTGCATCCAGCCAGAACTGAGCATCAGCTTGGCAGGTTGGGTCAGCAAGCTGAGCACGCRCCCACCTCTGATGCACGCATGAAATACAACCCACGTTTGGTATGGGCTTGTTCTTCCGAGCGGCTCTCTGTGAGGCAAAGGCTTTGTGGTCACCTTATGCAGAGCTAACAAAAGTATGGATGAGTGTGAGAAGATGCAAAGAGAAATGCAAATGTCAGAGCCCCTGGGTGCTGATGGAAGAACCCTTTAAAAGCAATTTCATCTTTCAAATGAAGTGACCAGTGAGCTCCCCAGGCTGTGACCTCTTTTGGCTGCTTCTTACTGGTCTATCTGCCCTGAAGATGGCAATAGTCTTCAAACCAAAGGGTGAGCGATGGCTTTTGAACAGAAGGGTCTGAAGTATATCTATGTACCTGCCTTTTGCGTAACTGGCAATTGGAAGCAAGAGTAATTGCACCAGCTGGTCTCTTTTTTTCTTTTTTCTCTCCAGCTAGAAACTTAAAAAGCTCAAAGAACCAACTGCACAGCCTTAAAGTCATATTTACTGTGTTTGGCATCTTGCCACAAGCATTTGGAGTATGGCTACTGTAGATGTTGATAGCTAATTGCTGCTTTATATTTAATGATCTCATGGAAGTGCAAAGTAAAGAAATATAATCCCCAGTGAAGACAGGGGGCAGGATTGGTAAGGAATAAAAGATCTCTTCCTCTACACTGGTTTTGATCTTCTATAGGCTGAAAATGAAGAACAGTAATTAAAGCTTAACTGGAAGAGATCAGAAAGCTTTTAAAATTAATAAAACTTGCAATAGGCATCAAATATGATCATATTTAAAGAATATGCAAGCTGCAGTGCTAGTCTGTGCTCAGATTGAATATATGGTCTCTCTGCATAGGGGTGCTGGGTCCAGGAGTGCTAGTGTGCACTACAGGAGTGGGGACTGTGCTCCCCACAGCACCTTTCTAATCTCCTGTTGGGTTTTTCCTGGTATAAATCCATAGATTAAACTGGAGGTATCTCAGATTTACACTGGTTTGTCAGGTCTTAGCCACAAGGAGGCTAGCAACTAGTACCTGGGAGTCTTATTCCCAACTCAGTCGCTCATCAGGAGATGGTGTTTTTCTGTTCAACATTTGGAAGGTCATAGCTGTTCAGCTGTTTTTAAGGACGAGACCATCATCCCAAGACATGCCTCCAGCAGCTTGATGTAAAGAATCTCAAACTGCCTGAATTGGCAGTGCTAAAAAAATGAAACAAAGACATTCCATTTTCTCCTGATCTTTCAAAGACAAAGACATCCTGAGTATTATTTCAGAAGATAATAACTTAATTGTTCAGCCCAAAGCCCACATTTTAATTTACCCATTGTCCTTTTAAACAGAAATTATGCTTTAAATCAGGGAAGAGACAGACAGACTGACCACTGCCTTAGAGACTTTGAAAGGAGTCAGTTTACAGCACTTTTGGTCTATGCTGGTAATATTTTCCTGTGGGAGATAATTTTTTTTTTATTTGATCCTGGGGGGAACGTGATGCTCACATCAGAATAGCCTTGCTCATCCACCACAACAACCGTCTAGAGCAGGGAACAGAGATGATCATGAAAGGCTACAGGAGACTCGAAGGCCTGCACTGAAGAGCTGTGCTTTACGTATTGTCGGTCCCTCCTCCAGCCTGAAGGCACCGGCGAGTGCAAAAGGATTCAGCGTGGACATTGGAGACCTTGCCAAGAATGAAAACCTCTGTCTGCGGTGTTGTAGCATCCTGTTGTCTCAGGGCACTGGTCGCGATATGGGTAGCAAAGCTCTAAGTTGGGGGCACTCCAGCAAAGGCAAGTTGCATTTTTTTTTTCCAGGCTAAATAAGTCCTGTACAGAATTAACACATTTTTCTCAGCTCCAAAGCTGACCTTTGGGAAAATGAAAAGAGGCAGATGATCCACCTCTTTCCCTTTACTACCTGGAAACCAATGAGAGGTTAGACTTCATCTGGACTAAAGTGGTGTGCAAGGAAAGGACAAAAAGCAGCTAGTGCCTCCTGCTAGCCTCGATCAATAGGGGAGGATGAGAAGGGAGAAGATGCTTTAGCCCTTCACTGCCATTTATTCCAGCACTAAAAAAAAGAGACTTTTTTTTAAATCCTAATGCTAAAATACTTACTAAAAAGAGTACTAAACTATGCCAGAAGAACATCTGGGAGATAGGACTTTTGCATTAACCCAGTTGATTTTTTTTTTATTTTTTACTGCAGATGAACTCTAAATGGCTTTCTTTAAAGGTCACCTTTCTTTTTTTTTAAACTACTGTGCTGGGAAAATGCTTTTAAGTTTCATCTGCTTTGTGTGTGTGCATTTTCTAAGCCCTGGGTTTATTTCTTATTGGAAAAATTGTCTTGGATCATGTCTGAGTTGGAAATTTTATTTTATTTATCAAGTGCACATGAGACAGGTTTTTCAACTCTYTGGAAACTTTATTTCTCTTTTTTTCGGTGGGCACTCGGCACCAAGCCTTTGGACCTCAAACTGTGAAACAAATCCTGCTTTCTACATCTCTTCTTCCTCCTGCCACCTGCTGTGTGCCAACATCTTTTCTGGGGCCCTAAATTTSCCTGTTTTTTCTCCTATCTCTGCCTTACCATTGCCACACGGAAGGGGTTAAATGGATTTTTTCAATTCCGCTTGATTACTAATGAGCTATTATTTCCTCTTCCTGGCGCTGTCACTACTAACCGCTCCAGAAGGAGAGGTTGTTTTTCCTGCAGTAACCTCCCTGGTACGTGAAGAGGTCTGAGGTCGGAAGGAGAGAGGCAGACATTTCCACGTGTTGTGCCTCTGCCTATAATCAATCCATAGCCTCCGGATGTTCATGGGCAATGTAAAGCTCTCCAAAATTTGATAGCAAATCCAAAATGTGATTACATCCTTCCACACCTCAGTATCCTCTCCAGAGAAAGAGCTCTGTGCTGACAAATAACATCAGGAGGGGAACAGTTATGTAGGATGGTACCCACTAGGTACCCACCCATAAATCGTTATTAGAGATTAACTCTCTGGCCAAAACTTGTTGCCTGAGGATTATCAATAGACAAATAGATTTTCAAAGGATGCCCAAGTCAACTCAGATTTTGCAGACTTTGTCCAAACTGAGCCAAATCTTAAAGAACTTTAATTCTCGTGAGAAATCTTTGCTTTAGGTGGATTAAGAAGAAACAAAGAAGAAACACAGAAGGATAAATGCCCACATGAAAAGCATCAATTTTTCTTTTCCCTAGGGGCTCATCATTTGCCCCCAAACTATTTGCTTGATGCAGGTACAGAAACTAATGGAGGTGTTGTGTCATTGTGCAGGGCTTGCAGAGACAGGATCAGAGAAGGCTACAGTCCCTTTCAAAGTCTGCAGGAGTTGTAGAACCAGAGTCTGGGCCAGGGCTACTTCTACAAAAASCTAGCAACCTGCATTACTGTCCTTGAAAGCTGGAGTCAAACATTTTAACTGCTGCCTCTCATAGAGGTGAAAAATAAGTACGAAAAATATGTAAAATAAAAAAATAGAACACAGTGTGTGCTAACTTTGGGTAGAGATGTGCTCATCAGCATCCCAGATACAGGTGCTGGGGAGCATTTTGGAAAGGGGCCCAGTTCCTCCAAGCTCCTGGAGCAATGTCTCCTGCTGCTACAGCCAGAGGCCAAACCCTGGGTTACACCGACTGTTGCACACACTCTGCGGGAAATTTCTTATGCTCTTGTGCAGAATTCCCTTAAACAAAGCTATAACAAGTTGCTTCCCCGAACATATTACACAAATTCTATATTTATTGATTACAAAGCAGCGCTGGCTTGAAAAGGATCTCCCAGGATGCTCRCTGTGCAAGTATGTCATATCACTCTTTTATATTTATCAACCTCCATCTTCAAACTAGTTAGATTTTTGCTTTGTTAATCACATTAGAAGGCTGTTCCTGAACCTCGCTCCTCCRATGGCTAGAATTACACCTTCAATTTCCATCTTAATTTATTTATAGCCAGTTGATTCATGGTGCCAAATAAGTAATACTAGAAATATAAAAAACATTTAATGATCTGTCCAGAATGAGGTCAGAGAATGGGTCAAAGATCTGTATTTTCATTGTTAACTAAGCATATGATGGTATATTTTCTTAACAGAARATTGCATTTTAAGAGCAGATGAACAGCGTATATAGATGTTATTTTACTGAAACCTAAACACTTCTAGTCAATAAGGTCATATACAATCTCTAGCCCAACGGAAACAGAAAACGTTGCAGTTAAATCCTGCTCTTGTAAAAAGCCTGGCTCGCTTCTKAAGGATCAGATGATTGTGAGAGTTCGGATGAGTGCTCAGCCTCTGGGACTGCCTATCCGAACTGCACTGACCCTCCTGGCCTCTCTGCCTCTTTGGAGACACACATCCTAGAGGAAAGATGTTCAGCTGCAGGAGGTTGTGAGTAACATTTGCCATGTGTCAAATTTCCACCATATCACCATTCTTCATAGAATAATTGAAAAAACAGAAAGCCAGTGATTTGGTCTGAAGATTTCTGGACCTTTATCTGCTGAATAGTTTGCCTTCAAGAGGCCAGAAATTACTGTAGGTGCAGACTTCTTTCTTCATATTCCTATGAGAATGGATCAGCTCTTACAGTCTGGWTTGCATTGCAGCAAAATCTACCTTCTTTGCAGTCCATGTTGAAGCCAAATTCCAGGTGCGTGGAAACTCCTTCCATCTTCTCCAGTGTATATTATCCATTCCATCAACTTGAAAGCCAAAAAGCTATATTTAAAATTATTTCATTTTCGAAAAACTTTGGCTTCCACAAGAATATTGCTATCTGTAGTTAGGACAAGATGGCTTTTTGTTAGTGTCTATTAGCAATGGTACGACTATTGTCAACTAGAAGTGCTGAAGAATTTTATTCCACAAAGACACATTTGAGAGAGTATCTTATTCCTCTCCTCCCGAGGAGTAACTGCAGTGTGAAATTTTGTAGTTTTCTTGCTTCACTGGCATTAATAACTTGTAATCAGGTTATCATCAGCTGTATGATTCAAAGGGTTTCTGGCTATTTTGACTTCCCCAGGGAAAGGTTTACTCCTCAACTTGTTCTGTCATGCTGTGTGTTCACCTGCAGTGAGAAAGGAGAGCTTTGCTTCATCCTGCTTTGCTTTCATGCTTCCTCCGCAGACCTGGTCCTGCTGTTGACAGGTTGCCCTGTGTGGCAGCAGCTTTGGTGGGCAGGTGGGTGGACCAAGTGCAGCTCATTTTGCCTGGTGTGAGTTTGGAGCTGTCCTGTCTACAAAGCCATGCGTGATGTCCAGAGGGGCTGGTGATGGCCAGGCACTAGCTTGTTCGGATGTGGAAGAAATCATCATCGATGTCGTGTTCCCCTTGTTTAGACAATGTACCTGCAAAGGCTCATTCTGCGGGTGGTTTCCAAGATGCTTGATCTTAACAGGGAAACTCTTGCCCTTTGCTCTGCTGGAAGTCACGGGCTTTGTCGTTTGCCCATGTCTTTTGGCAAGAATCTGGCACGTGGCTTGGACACGGGTTGTGACATACGGGCACCCACAGGCTGCTTCAGAGGCCTCACCAACATGTGATGGCTGCGGCGGCTGCTGTGCTGCACTGCAGCTTGCAAGSGCTTAGGAAACGTGGGTTTCTCCAAGCCAGCAGAGTCTGGCTTGTCCTTCTGCTTGCAATGCCTTAGCCCAGTCCTTGTCACTTTAAACCATCAGTGCTTTGCTCTCTCTTCCTAGCCAGCTAGTTTCCCACCTACTGAACATGTAGTTGTCATGTTTTCTCCCCTTATCATGGAAACTGGGTGGCATCTCCCATTCGGCTTCCTGCTAGGACCCAGGAAAAGGCAGGGAATGCTGGCCGAGGCAAGGCACAGAGCCCAGTGGATGAGCACCAGCCATCCATGCCTGCACCTAGGCAAGCGTCAGGGCCCACAGTCGCCATCCCAGTCTCCGTACAGGCCAGCTGGGTGGGAGCATTGCCGCCTGCCACGGCATCGGGGTCAGGGGCTCACTGCTGTAGCTGGCAGTGTCACACTTGCCTGGTCCTTGGGGCCTGGCACCCTGCTGCAGGATAGGCTGGAGCTTCCCACCCACACTGAGTTTTTTCCTTAGCTTGTGTAGGTTTGTAGTATGGCATATGTTTCTTTTTTATTTGATAACAAAAGACATCAAAAGATACATATTGATTTACTGCCTGCAGAAATGCACACTGGAGTGTGGCAGCAAGCTCCCAAGCTGACGGCTCCCGCCCCTTCGCAGCGAGCAAGTGGAGAAGTCTGTGAGTTAGTAACTTCCCGACCTCCAGCTCCGCATGTCCGAACAGCGCAGGAGTTAGTGCAAGCCCGCGTTGTAGCAGCACGCTCTCCACCCCAGCGTCGCGAGACCCTCGCTGCAGGCTCTTCGTGCTGCTCGGTAGCCAGGGGAGGCTAATGCCTCCTGCGGTGCCCCCAGCGTCCCACCTCTGCAGAGAAGTCGCCGACCTTCCCRGGCAGCTCAGCCCCAGCGTGGCGAAGCTCTCGCACGTCCTGTGACCTTTTCAGCCCAGCACACTTCAGCAGCCGCGCAACTGCGGCTGATTTGGGAATTCTGCTTTCATAYGCTGTTCTCAGTCACTTTATTACTTTGCCAGACTCTAACTAATCAGCTTGAAATTTCCTCCCTAACATTTAAATGAAAAGAAAAGAATAAGGGCTAAAATATTCCAGCTGCTCACAAAAGGGAAGAGAAGGTGAAACATGCATTGTGTCCTCGTTTTAGAAACAAGGCAATGTTTTGCTTTGCTGTGAACAGCCACAGCCCAGAAGTCTAACCCCCATGTGAGGCTCAGAGGGTGCTCTGGGGTCAAGGATTTGCTGTTCTCCCCCTGTGAAATTTGCCTGTGCTGGGACCAAGCTGCCGAAAGCCGGCTCTGGGGAGCGGTGCTGATACGCAAAGGTTCATTTTGCTCTTTTAAGGTGAGCACTTCAGATAAGCCCTTGCTGGGGCATGAATAGGCCCAGCTCTCACTGTGCTACATGTTGAAGCACCTGGGCTGGGGCGGGGGGGAAATCCATCTTTTAGGGGTGACTTCCAGCTGGATGTCTGTAAATTGTGGAATAGCTGCTATCACCTCTTCACAAAGCCGTCTGCTGAACATACACAAATTGGAGCTGGTGAATTCAGTATCTTAAATTTTATTAAAAATCCAGTCAACATATGGAGTTGGACACAGACTGTTAACAGTGTGAGTGGACTTTAGGTACCAGACATAGCTCAGTAGCTTAAAGAAGACCCAGTCCATGTGTTGGGCAGTGACTTGTATTATTTTGATTTTGGATTTCAGTACTCTTTAATTAAAGGTCCTGACTTTATAATCCAATCAATCTAGATAAATAACAGCTCTCCGTTGCAGATAAAGTTGCAGGCTTATCACTGCCCAACAGCCGTATTTTAAAGACGATCCATAAAATTTTGTACCAAATCAGCTTACGCAGCATCTGGCTGCTCCAGCTGTGCGCAGGCAGAGCCCTGCACTTGTGCTGACAGCCGCGTTTCCTCGACACGACGCCAGCCCGGGCACGCGTCCTCGCCAGCCCTTCTCCTCTTACCTCCGCAGCAAAGTCCCTGCTCCCTCCGTGGTCTTATCCCCTCTGCCCCTYGTCCCGTTCATCCCGCGAAACCTCTAGCTCGAAGTTACCGAAGTTACCGTGATTACGAGGGGGAGGTTACAGAGCTGAAAGTAAGAACGAGTCGGGCAGCGGCAGCAGGGCTGAGTGTGCAGCAGCAGAGGGTATTTGCAGAGCCAAAAAACCTCCCCAGACCTGCCTAGGCTAAACKTGCCCTCGGATAGCACGACTGTCTCGTTTCCTGGAATATATTACCTAGACCTARCTGACAAAAATAAACAGAGGAAAAAAGACCGTTTTGTAATGCAATCAAACCTCAATTGCCCATTTATTTTTGTCCTTTAAAAGAGCTAATAACTTGGTAATTGGTGGAGATCTCTCCTGGGCTCCATCAGCGAAAGAGAAATTTTCCCACCGTGAAACAGAGAGGGATATTCTTCTAATGAAGATAGGGAAGTATTACTCAAATTAAAGGAATCCATGTGGATTTCTACCTGATGCCCAAGCCAGAGAAATCTTGTTTCTTTGAGTGTTACCTTTTAACAGGTTGGAGATTTTTGGTGATATTGCTATAGTTTAGCCTAGCTGGAATTTTCTTCTTGGCAAGGAGGGAGCTRAATCCACTAAAAGGTATCAAGGGTTAAGAATACATGGAAGCATTTTCCCTGCCATATCTATTAAGGAGTTTTGCCCTGTGACACTACAAAGTGGCAAGCAGTGGTTTTAAGTCTCAAAYCCTGTAAAGTGAGCAGCCAACCAAGGGGGGAATATTCATGGTAAAGAATTATTTATTTTTTAAAATAATGTCCCTGATCTCTCTTGTCCCCTGACTCCTATTCCTGCTCTGAATTCCCACTCAAATTCACCTGCTTTAGTAACCAGCCACCTTTATCCAAAAGGCACACAAAAATTTGGAGACAAACATAGCAAAATTGCTATCATCTTTCACAAAAAGCCCAAAGCAGACTCTGATTTTTTAAAATATGTATTCACTTGCTGGGCCTTTTCTTCTTTTCTAGTTACCATGTGTCTAGCTGGGATCCAAAAACTATATAACCTGAAAAACCTGAAATAACCTGAAAATGGGCCCTAAAGCTCAGCTGTGGCATTGTTTGGAGTCTTTCTCAGAGCTTCATCTTAGGATTGTTCCAGACAGATGACTCCTGGTAGAGACGACGCTTGGGCAGGACAGGGCTTGGGATGCTGTGGCCCAAAGCCACCTCAGATGAGTGCCACCTCCAGAGCACTCACATCCACCCAGCAGAGTTCAAGCGCTCTTTGCTGGACTGGCCTTTTCCAAAAAAAAAAAAAAAAAAAAGATACGTAGTGATACGTCCTTGCGAGTGGAGGGGTTTTATTGCCCAACCCAAGAGACTGGCCTGATTTTTCAAAGAGGAAAGCTGGAGTGCAAAGGGCCAACCTTGGGGCTCTACCTGAGCCATCCTCCAATTTATTGTCTTTCAGTCCCAGTGCCTGGAAGACCCTAAGGTATATGGGAAGCATAAACTTTTAGTCCTTCATTATATTGCACATTAATTAATTTTAAGATACTGCTTGATGCTGCTTTTATCCATTGCAAATTGTGTTTTCTTCAGGATCCAGGAGATATATAACAGTAAATTATCATTTTATGGAAGTGATTGGCTTTATCCTAAAACAGGTTCTTAAAGATCAGTCTTTAAAGGTTAAACTCTGTGGCAGGGTAATATGTATATCACAGTCCCGGGTGCCTTTTGTGTTTAAAAACTGACGGTTTCCATCGGTAAAAAGAAGAATTTAGACATGCTGATACTCTGACATTTAAATGTGAGCAGCGGAAGGTAAACACAGTCTGACACAAAGCAAATGGGGTGATATTAGGGAAAGTTAAATTCCAAATATTCGCGCTGCTGCTTCTGCCTGCTGGGGTGGCGTGTACCGGACAGCGAGCGTCACGGCGCATCAGCCCTGCGGTCCCGCAGCCCGGCCCGGCACGCCAGCGCGACACGCGCCCCCGGCGTCGCCTCGGCCCGCTCGAAACCTCCTCCGTCCCTCCTTGCAGCCGGGAGAACTAGGCTCGGCAGAGAGGAAGGACTCGGCTGTGGGAGTTGCACGGCAGGTCTGATTTTGGGGCTGGCGCTTTAGGCCCCATCCCTTGCGCGGACAACCTCGAACTGAACCGGCAAAAGTTGCATTCGGGAATATTTTCAAAATCTCTCGGCCCTTCAGTAAACCAATCTCCCACGCAACAGTATGTGACAAAACAGCCCTCGGGGATCTTGTCTGACTTTGCCTCTTGTAAGTCCCAAGGGTGTGTAGGCAGGTTAAATAATGCAAAAGCAGCTGTAATTATCCTGTGCGGTTTCTCTGGAAACATTTGAAAAATATTAGGGAATTGGGCCTTTTCTTTTCCTAGCCTGCTTTTTCAGGGGTCTAGAACAAACCTAATGGCTTAATGAGATATATGACAACATATGACACGAAAGAGAGTTTTTAGTGACTTTCATTACCCAAACTCAATTAGAGGGGAGTAATCAGCGAGTTCCCTGCCGTGACAAGTGCAAAATGAGATGTTGGCAACATGGGACAGACACGAGAAGCGAGACTCATTGCAAAACAAGCCCAGAGACACTCCCGCATCCCCCCACCGAAGCACTCCCTGAATAATACCGCGTGCAGATTGCCGATTAAAAACTCTGCCGTTTTCTTTCCTCTACCCTGAGTAATTAAACATAAATAGCCCCACACTCTATTGTTTTAGAAGTCATGGATTTGATGTCAGATAAAGTCCTTTGTTTGCTTGTTTCTTAGGAGGGGGAGGAAGAGAAATATGGAGTTGTTTGGGCTTTGTTTTCTTCCTTTTGGTCTCACAGTAAGGTTTTGGATTTTGATGTGTATTATTTTATCAGTGGTGGAGCCTAACTGGGTGCTGTTTGCTGCTTGGCCCAGCAACGTCATGAAAGCTGTGAAGTCTCCTCGTTCTGTGGCTGGTTCCCGCAGGAAGCGCTAGTGCCAGGTCAGTGCTAGGAGGAGAAGCAGCCCATCGGGGTGGTTTTCTGTGTGTGTATACATGCCTTGACGGTGTTGTCCACTGCAGGCTGCTCCCACTGAGACACACGTTCATTCATCCCACCAAGACCCAGAGGCTGCATGCTGCGGGAACCGGTGGCACAGAAAAAAACCCCCACAGATTTGCAAAATCTGCGCTGCGGCGGGCGGCCGGCCCAGCCAGCCTTTGCAAACGGCCGGGCGCCGGGCTCCGCCGCGCGTCCCCTCCGCTGGCCCGGAGCGGTGTTCCCCACGGGGCCCCCGCGCCGGGCAGAGCGCGGGTGCGGGCAGAGCCTCTCCTCCGCCAGCGCAACGCGGCAGCTGCTTTCGGTGGGCTGCTGGCGCTCGTTAGACACTCGAGCTCGTTTGCTGCCTGCTCTCGGCCGGGCGCTGCTGCTGGGCCAGACAGCGCAGTCTGCAGTTTGTCCCGGGCACRTCTCTCTCAAAACCCCAGTTCTCTTTGCAAGCGAAGAGCGGTACATCCACCGCTGATGGAGGTAACCGGGTAAAGTGCTTCCAAGAGGCGGATGATGCGTGAACCCCCCCCCCCCCAGACAAGCTTTCAGTTTACTATTGCTCTTGCTTAATAGATCCAATTTCCACACTGAAATCGCCCAGTATGTTAAGAAGCAGTTGATTTTGCTTGGTGGTATATTTTCTATTTTCTCAGAAATGCTGCAATTTTACTCGTGTTCAAGGAGAATCTCAATTAGCAAAATGCATTCGTGTCTGCAGCATAAATTCTYTTCCTGGGAACATGTCATTCCGCAGTCAGGCGGCTTCGCCGGCTTTTGCAGGATTGACTCCAGCACTTTCCCAAATGGGAGCGAGCAGAGATCAATTTAGACATGTCCTTGCATTATTGCAGGAGGGCAATAATACAACATCACGTTGTTCGCAGAGTAAATGAAAAGACACCGCTTTCAGGGAGCAGARTGTGATCTCTACTACAAATCACCTCCTGTCACAGGAAAAAAAAAAAAAAAAAGGGAAGAAGAAAAGACTCATCAGCTTGTGGGAAATGGCTATTACTTTCTGACCCAGTTACACGTGGAGATTCAATGTGGTCCAAAGGAGGAAAGCACACGCAGGCTACAGGCAAGACGGTTAACTAGTCACTTACAATTCCAGGCAAGGCTTTTGCCTTCATTACCTTCATGATTTTTAAAGACGCAACCAACAGCTTATGCAAATTGGCACCTGAGCTTATTAGGAGGGGAAGCTACTGCATGTGCAAGCGCACAAGTGTGACTCCGCCACAGCCACAATAAGGTTATTTTACATGGTCACTGATGCCTATTACAGGGCCTCTAGGTCACTGGGCTGGTTTGCAGGGACTGGTGTAAGCGGGGTTTGGTGGCACTGGGCTGGCAAGGAGACCTACGGGCTCCTGTCTGTTGGCAGGGGYGGCCCTGCTGCCCCTCCGTCCCTGTGCCTCCTCCCCCAGCGCTGCCTGCAGGCTCCCGSCGCTGCTACGCGCCGGATCCTGCCCTCGCAAAGCTGATGATGTCTGGCCAGATTCATGAGCTGAACCAGCTCTGTGAAAGGTCTCCTGAGCACCAGGGTGGGCACAAGGGGACGATGCCTGAGCTTCCAGTGGCAGCAGTGAGATATTAAATCAGCTTGATCGTGATATCAAGCTGTCTGCAGCGTTGCTCTTTCTGTTTCCCTTCTTGGGGGATTGACTGCCGGTGCAAGCACACCGCCCGTCTGCGCCTCTGCCCTTCACCTGGCTCACRGTCACCTTACACCTCCTGCCAGGGGACCCGTGGGCAAGTGCACAGACGTGCACAGGCAGAAGTGCACTACAAAGCATTCTGCAGTCCCTAGGAAGTGACTTCAACCCTTAATGCTCTCTGACAAGAAAATTTAGTCATCTTAGCAAGTGCGACATCCATCCTCGCGCTCACCAAGCATCCTGGGTTCATCTGACACAGCGATCTTCCTTCAGGTTGTCTAATTCAATAAGTAACAACACGGCAGAGTGGATGCTGCAGAAGAAGGTGGTTGCCAGAAGCTCAGGAATGTAGACAGACACAGCAAGATGAAGGGGAGTCTTTGGTGGCAGAGTTGACTATYAAATGGGTTATGCAGCTTTTTTAGTAAATAACTACTACTATTATGCAAATTTTTCACTCTAGGACAAATGATATTCACAATAACGATGTATTTGCATTAAACTCAAGACTAGTTTCACTGACTTCTGGACATTTGAAATTTGTCCTAGTAGAATTACACTAATGAATGCGCAGACAATAACGATGTATGAAAATAWTAGAAATGCAAGATATTCCTCATCGTATTTTAAAGCATCATGACAGAAACAGAAAAGATCATGATAGACAATATCTGTACAAGATTGTGGCTGAAGAGCCAAAGGTTACAAGCTGCAAAAACTGGACTTATCTGGGACAGGAAGGAGACAGATTTGTACTCAGGTCTTTTCTATTGCTGGCAAGTGAGGGGTTTTGGGGAGATAAATATTAGCTGGAAAGGACTTAATATTAGACTGTATTCCTATGACATCTAGCATTTGTCTACAGGAAATACTGGGATAAAACTGATGAAACAAAAAGCTCTCTGCAAGATATCCTTCCAGCTCAGTGCATTTCACTGGTTTTCCTAGGATTAAACAGAGAGCAGGTCCCCAAAGCCTGTCCCTGCAGACCTACTTTTAGCCATGCAGGTTGACTGCAAGCCAGGCTGCTCCTGCAGAGAGCCTAAGCTGAGGATAGCCCAGACACAGCAGAATATTCCCCTGCAAAACACCTGGCGGACGCCCTTCGACTCGGCACGGAGCAGGTTCTGCTCATGCAGGCACTGCTTTCGAAGCTGGTGGTTTCATGGCACAGCCGGCAGCTGGTCGCTGGCACCGACTGCTGCACAGCGACGTCTATCTCGAGAGGCAACAGGAAATTTATCTCCCAGCACCYCATCAAATCAAGTGCAATTCCTGACCATTTGCCAAATGGAAGCGATAACTGTGCTAAGTGCCTTGCAGGAGAGTCCTCTCCAAATCCTGTGTGTGGATCACGAGCCCCTGTCGGCTGCACTTGTGTAGGACCTGATTAAGCCCTTAAGACCTGCCGAGAAAGCTCAGAGCTCTCGCTTCCACCATGGACATTTTCTATACATGGTACTTTAACTTCCCGGATACTAAATATCTGTATTGTGCCTTCAAGTTGCCAAATACAATCTGATTTGTTCATTTTAGCTAATTTTTCCTGAACTTCACAGTCTAAAAGAAATTGGTACTTTTCCTTTTTCAGCCATTCAAAAATATTTCTGTTGTACAGGGCCTTCCCCAGAAGTACAGAGGTGGGGGAAGTTGAATAGTAACCTCTTTTGAATACTCCTAGGACTGTAAGTGCTCTGGTCCTCATCCTTTACCCCCTGAAAGGGCCCAAAGGCAGTCGGTTCCTCCCAGTCTTTGCATTCAAGACCTGAGAAGGACTATGCAAAGCCTCTCTGTGAAATGAGGGAGGAAAAAACTTCACTCACCAGGACAGATGTGCTTYAACTGCAATGAAACACCTCCTTAAAAAAAAGTGGCTCATCTGGTCATGCAGTCTGCCACTGCTTTGAGGTTCATCACTGAACTTCAAGCAAAAATAGTCACTTACAATACAGTTATATGTATGACTCTTTGCAAAGCCATCATGTAGTGWTTGGAAATTTTCCAGAAAATGCATATCCTTTTAAAATGAATGCTGAGAGTGTCCATAGGGGGTCATGTAGAATATTCATAAATACATATATATACTAGTTAGTGCATTGCCCTAAGCTCAGCTTTCCATCGGTGCCTTAAAGCAGTGACTGTTGCTAAACCGTACTGAACTCACATTTCACATTTGCTAGCTATCCCCTCTAGCAACTAAAGGGATGTAAAGACAATATTGCAAGGTAATCTCAACTAGTTGTCAAATGCAAACCTGGCAAGCTTTCAAAGCTGGTCAAGATATAATGAACAGGTGGAAAGCATTGGTGGACTRTTGTATATTTTCTGCTTCTGCAAGAATACAATGGCAGCATTATTTGTACAGGGCATGGTACAATTTCCTTCAGCAGGCCTAGGAGTCCTTCCAGTGATTTCAATAGGAGCTGAACTGGAGCCTTTGTAGCAAACATCCAGGGAATAACCGCGGGCCCTCGACTTGGCCTGAGCAGGATGGTGGAGCATATGGGGTCCTATTAAGAATGTCATATTCTAGCTTCACTGATGCCAAAAAATTTAGGTGATATTTGCTTGCATTTTGGCTCTTGGCTTTGGGATGGGAAGAGCAAATCCAGTCCTTTGAAAACAGTTGGCATCTTTATCTGTCACCTCTATGAATAGATCTACTATTTGGCAAAAATACATAACAAAATGCCAATTACAAATGTCAGGTAAAACCTGTCAATGTGAGTGTAGACTTACATATGTGAGGGAATGGAGGAATTGTATTTTCAAGGGCAGGAGTCCCTTGAATGTGGTTGTGTTCCTGATTCTGCTAATTCATGTCCCCTTGGGACATGTTTTCTCTATATCCTTCTTCATCTTCTCTATTTACACCATAAAGTCTTCAGGACAACTACTGCTTGAGAAGACCCTGCTTAAACCGGGGGATTGGACTAGATGATCTCCAGAGGTCCCTTCCAACCTCAACCATTTTGTGATTCTGGGATTCTGTGCTTTGCCACGTATTTATTCAATACTGAACACTCACCTGAATCTCATCATCATTGCTGTGGATTGAAGACAGAGGTCTAAGACTGTTTCCGCGAAAAACTGCTGTATGCCACCGAGYCCAAGGGTCCTGCTCCCAGATAAGGTACCCAGGAACCAGAGTAGTGCCAKAATTAGAACTATTTTAAGTCTAGATTTTAAGAGGTCTGAATTTTACAATGCTCTGCTATGTATCCACAGCGAAGAAACAACAAACARTGCCTAAATATTTCAGAGTCCTCATCTGTATAAAATCGGATGCTTCCACTTTCCTCACTGTCAAAACTTCAGCAAAGAGGGGAATCGCTGTGCTCTGGGAAGCTTAGCTGTGAATGCTTTAAGCTATTCTGTTACTTGTGTTCTAGCTGGTGCCTACAGTCACAATTAATTAATATGTATATGCATTATCTCCCACCAGGCTGGCTGCAAAAACACTTTCTGGCTTGGTATGTATTTCTGCCTCATTTGCAGTGGCTCCCAGCCTCACACTCTTTCGCTAAATATAATATAGGCTGATGTAATTTATTTACAGCTAGTTCAGATGCCAAACTGACGAATGATGATGAGGTGGCCCAGTAAAACCAGTGGAGAAGCTAGTCCTCTCAGCATGCAATTACTTACCCATGCCACACCAATATTGATCCATGGGTATCAAGCCTGTACAGATGTGGCATTTAGGCATGAAAATGACAGTTGCCTTTACAAAYGCAGTGAATTGAATTAAATGATTGATTAGGTTAGACTGATAAGTGATAGATGGTGATAAACAGATTTGGCAAAGCATCCCARGTTTCTTTTTTACAGCCCTAAGCATCACTGTAAATTGTTTTTAACATAATTYTGAATCTCCAAGTCTGGCAATGGGTAACAAATCAGCTTGCATCCCTTGGCTGGTGGCCTTATCTGTGCATTCCACCACCCTTTTCTGTGCCCCTCTGGTTTGAATATAGCTACCATTCTGGGAGATACAGAAGGAAATTCAAACACAACAGAGAAAGGGAAGCAATTAARTGACTCAAATACAAGTATGAGAATGAACATCAAAGCTGCAAGAAATAGACATTAAAAGCTGCCAAGAAGATATAGTCAGCAAAGATAAATTAGGATGCTGTTAATTTAGAGACRCTGAAGAGTGGAAGCCACTTTGACTCCAAGTTTTTGGCCTCTACTCTTGCCCAAGTGTTTCTTCCCCTATCCTGCACCTCCAGACTCCAGCTCCCATGCCATAAAGACAAGAGTGGTACAACTGGAAGCAGCAAGTCTCTCACTCCCAGCCCCACACTTCTGCCATGTCTTGGGATCAGCAGTGTGGCACATGCCTCCGCTCAGCCATGTCCTACTGCGACTGCCTTCCTGCTATGGAAGAAGGATTTCTGTCTTAGGAAACAGCATCTGTGTTCACGACAACTTATCTATCACAGCCATGAGGAAGCCTGAGCGGGTTCMTCTCACCAGCTGCAGGTACCTCTCCACAGCCTACCCACAGGACTCCTTCCAGAATCAGTGTGGAGAGACAGGGAGGTCCATCAGGTARTTAGTTCAGCCCTAGACAGTGTCCAAGACTGGTGGTTCGGGACAGCTTGGGGGGGACACTGGTCTTTCTCTACTATGTGCTGTGGAAGGCCTCCAACTAGCTGGTTTAGATGAGCTGCTTGACCTACAGATGGCTGAAATCAGATAAGATAAATTCCATGTGACAGTAAGCCAGGCATTTAGGCCAGATTTCTGAACTACACAGGCACTCGGWGTGAATTTTAAAAGTACCTCCCCATTCAGCACCCATTCCTGGGATTTAGTCTTGCCTGGCAGAGATTGCTTTGGAGGATTACTCATGCTTTTGAAAATACAACAGAAAGATCCTTAGGTCTGCAGAGATAATWGTTGCGTGGATTCATATTTGCCGTCTGTCCAAGCTTATTCCAGTGCCACTGAGTTTTAGTGCTGAGTTTTAGGGTAACGCCACAGTGAGGATTAAAGATTTCCCTTCTCATCACAACAGCTCTAGTAGAATCTSAGTCATCAATCATGCTTGCTCCAGACTCTCTTTATGCTCTGAAGCTGATTAGCTGTTGAAATAATCCAGCTTTGATGGCAAGCAATGCTTTATTAATACCACAACTGACTGCTTTCCTCCCATCATTTGCTTTTAATGGATCCCGTGCTTCTTTGTTCCTTCTCCTGCCTGTGGAGCTTTCAGGAAGGTTTGGTAAATAACCATATGCTTAGACACACACTCTGCATCAAAACAAAGCCTAAAATGCAAGCGACGTTGGTTGTGTTCTGGTTTTAGGATCTTTTCAAAGTGTATGATCTGACAGTCTTTCTTCTGCGACTGAGCGCTTCACAGGGATTTACTGTATTCATCTGTGTAGGGAAGTGCTGGGTCCTAGGTGGACTGAAATTCCTGAGTGTGGTCTCCATCTGTCCCCGGTCTGCCTGAAGAGGGAAGATCCATGGAGCTGGGAGTCGTCCCTCATGCAGGGGGGGGTCTGTGCACATGACCCACGGTCCCCAGATGGGAGAAGAAGAGCAGCAGGAGCCTTGCTTCGGCTAGAGGGCACTGAGCTCTGCAGTAGCGACGCTCAGGCTGGACAGCTGGASAGACCCAGCCAGACACAGAGTCCCTGCGCAGTCAGCAGCGCTAGCACCCTTCAGGGCCAAAACCTGTAGCTGAACAATAAAGCAATAGACATTAACCACCTTTAAATTAGCCTGAAAACCTTACTGTAGCTGGTAGACTTRCCTTCTCTTGGCCCTGCAAGTTGTTGGGTGTGATCTGTCGCAGACCCCAGGCTTCATCTGATGTGGGCAGGACCAGGTGATGGGCTCCCCTTCAAACTTCACGTGACCGAGCAAGAGGTTTTACCTTCCGTGTACGAGAAGGCAACAGCTCTTCTGCAGGGATCGCCCGATCACAGAGGAGGCTATAGGGTCACCGCCTGGTGTTTGGAGAAGCTGCGGAGAAAGGAGATGGCTGCTTTCGCAGGCAGACACAAAGCCACAGCGGGAATCGTCTGGGCTTCAGCTCTGCTGGGCTTGCTGCCCTCAAAGCACACACTGTACCTTTAAATTAGTTCTTTCTGCAACCAAATGCAGAATTACAGGTTTTCTGAAGTATTTAATTTAAAAGGCTCAAAGTTTTGTCAACATACTTGACAGTGTTTTGGAGTAATAAAAATACCCAGTGATAGGATGTCTCATTTATATGTAAATTGTGAAGAAATTAGGGAACGCAAAGGACTACTATTACAGACATTACATAGATAATAAATAGTTTGCGTACTTGCTTTCTTAAAATCCTTTTTGCCGTATTTCAGCTGAGATTATAAAAAGAAATGAGTGTTTTGGGTGTGCAACTTGCTGGCCAGATCCTCAGAGCTCAGTGYAGTTTCAAAATCTAGCTCGTCTCATAAGCGGGGAGGCTGGGCAGCCAGAATCATCAGTCATTTTTTTAAATCTATAAATCCATTAAACACATATTCAAACCTCCCACTGATATCAAGAAACAGCTCTTGCACATATCCCAAGGTAAAAGAAAGCTCTCAGCTGCAGCGCGCCCCGTCATTCTGGGTCTGAAATGAGATGGCTTTGAGATGTAAAGACATGGGGATGGAGAGCAAAGATCAAGAYGAATTAGCGCCTCCTCTTTGGTGGGATTTGAAGCTGTGTTTGCAGAGGGGAAATGCCGGCACGTTCCGCCCCAGGAAGGCAACGAGCACAGCCCACGGCGCGTGTTGTCTGGGCCTCAGGGTTGTAAGGCTCATAGTAGCTCTCGATGGAGCCCYGTGAAATCTGCAGGACACAGATAAAATGTGAAAGTGCTACCTGAGGCAGAGAAAAAATGGCCCGAGGAACCACATTGGGTTTGTCAACCCTCAATCACCACCATAGCTTTCCAGCCCTCTCCATCTGACCTAAACAAGCATTTCCACGCTGCCGGAGTAGAGGACTGCTAATATATCCAGGTTATTGCGCAGGGTGAGGCGAGACTGGGCTATTTTCCTTATCATCTTCCAATGAAACAGAGCAAGGGACAGGTCTGTGGCAATTTAACTTCGTTATAGTCCCATTTTGCTACTCCTAGTGCATCTGGGACATTAAAGACCGCAGCCATCAGCAGGGCGATCTCTTGCCCAGAGCAATCGTCTCCTCAGCTCCGGTTCCAAGGCCGGAGAGGTGGCAAGTGCCCTAAACGGTCATGGCAGCCCCCGTTAGTTTCGGGGATTATAACCACAGCAGGGGAATTCGCAGAAACCAGGCATGTCCTGGCATTGCCCCAAAACGCAGCTCGTTATGGCAGGAGCTGGGCGCAGAGCACCCAGGGGAGCCTCCGTGCCCTGGGCACGCGCGAGACCCCGCTACCGCTTACGGAAGGACAAACCTCAACTGATCCCGAGTGACTCCCTTCTGGCCAGCTCACCSTCCGCTGCTACCACCAGTCTCTGGCAGAAAGTCGCCAGTTCRTTTGAAGTGTCGCTAGCGCAAAGGGCCGTTCTAGAAAGGTGGCGATGCAAAAAGCGCTATCAAAAGTCTCTGRTATTTCTTGCAGCTGAAAACAAACAACAAGAAAAGATGGTACATGTCTCAGTTCCGTTCTGGAGGGCGCAGGAGCAAGAGGAGCAGGACCAAGGAAGATCATATCTGATATCATATTTTAATAAACTATCACTACCTGGTTTTGCTGTATGCTTAGGCATTGCATAGGTAATGTTAATGGCTAACTATTTTTGGAGAGGCAACAGGTATTTGATAATCCTACACAGGTTACGTGAGAGCTTTTCTGTTGAATGGTGGTGTTTTTATTAAGGGTCTGGATTTTTTTTTAATAGGATAGAAGACAGTTTATTGTGATGTCCCTTAGCACAATAAAATTCTCTGTAATACAGAGGATTTATATAATTATGTAACATGATCTGGAAAAGTATTAGACTACTAAATTAAGAATGAGGTGGAGACAGTCCCCACTGAGGTGCTGAGATAGTGTCTAAGCATATTAATGCTGGATATGTTATTTTTCTCCCAAGATCTTGAGAGGATCCTATTGCATATTTTCTTTACAGTGGAGATGTAAAGAACAGAGGAAGGAACAAAGACCGTGCAGCATTATCAGCAGGATTCGATTGATCCAGCCGGCGTGACGAAGAGGCTCTTGTCTGGTCAATGTGGGAGAAATCTTCGTGAGCTATTAGAAAATAAAATCCAGATCAATTGGTGACCTGTAGTTTCAGCCGTCTGAAAGCAGGTAGGTGATCAAGATAAGTCTGGCTCTTTGAGTCTACGAAACCAAGCAGTTCTCAAGAGGCCTGAGATTTATCTTGCTCTTTTTGTTATGTCTGCAACCATTGAAGGGTTTAAGAGTTGGGTCCTGACCACATTAATGCACAAGCCGATAGTGGCCCATCCTTGGCTGACTGCAGGGCAAAAATCACGTGCGTCACGTTCACTGCCAGCTACCTTAGCCCAGATGATAGGCAGAGACCTAGGCAAGCTCTCGTATCTCAAATATTTAAGAGTTTTAGTGAGTCTTTAATAACATGTTGTCTTTGAACAGTTCTCATGGAGAAGGTTCAGTTGCATTCCCCAATCCGGACAGTAAATGCAAAGATCATACTATATTATTTAAAACATTTTTAATGCTCTAACACAAGGGCTTGAATGATGCTCAGGTGGCAGAGGAGGCTCTAAATTCAGCCTGAATTTCACCCCRAGGTAATTGTAATATTGAGTTTCCCAGTGTGAGGCTGGCCCTTGGAGAGRGGAGCAGCGTGGAGGGTGGCTGGGGCACGGCGGGACGGCTGCGCCGCGGTGCCGCACCATGCCTGCTCCCCTACCTGCCTTATTCCTGCTTGCATGCCATGCTTTTGGCTCTCTCTGCTTCTTTTTATTTAATTATATGTATTTTAAGGAAAACAAAGCACTAGAGGGAATTTAATTATGAGTTTATTGACTTGAACCTCATTCACGGAAGACTCCTAACCCCAGTCATCTTTCTGATGAGCCAGAAGAGGTGGAGAACTGTTTCTTCACGTTTGGAGACATTTTGACCCTGATTTGATTTAATTGGCCTCTTGCAATAATCTAACATTTACCAAGAGCCAATTTAAAGGAGCTACCATCTGACCTTTTTGCCCAACAGAAGGATTAACCCCATTAACCAGGAACTCTGTGTGGCATGTTCATAACCTTAGAAACAACGTAATCCTATCTTCCACTCCATCATCTCATTTTCTTTTATTGCAGTAAATAGCAATCACTATAGCAGGCTTGGCACGAGGTTCTCGATGCTCTGCTCTCTCTGTAGAGTCTGGGCGATTTTGGGGCAGGCTGTGGATGTACGTTGTGCTCGGAGCAGGGGGAGGCGACGGCAGGCGGCTGTCTCGTGGGGCTTGGGGATGCCACTGCAGGACGTGGCCACGAGTCACAGCTTGGCTCTTCCCTCCTCACCACTTGCCCAAGCTCCCAGATTTCTGCCTCTTCCCCCTCAGCCTGCCAATGGGACAGCACAACAGAAAATCACGTTCCTTTCAAAGCATCTCATAAACTCGTTTTGCGTGTTTAAAGAGCACAATTTGTTTTTTGCAGTACAAAGGCTCCTTGCGAGCCCAAATGAGGTCTGGGAATCCAGGTGCTGATGCCTTATGTGTCCCTAATAGAAAGCTGCTGGTGATGCAGCTGCAAGGAGATGAGCTGCAGCTGCCTGCAGTATAAAGCTGTGGGCAGGGGGTGGTTGGAAGGGCTGCTGGGGTGGTCAGGATGTTGAGCACCTTTTCTGCTCCACTGTCCTGTCTACAGAAATGCTCTCAGTGCTGTGAGTCTGCCTCCAACCTGCTCAGCAACTATCATCCCTGGTAATTGCTTCTGAATGTGCATGGGGGGGGTACCTGTGAGCAGCTGTGATTTTCTTAGGCAGCTGTTTTCCTGAAGCTTAAAAAATTAGTATTGAGCTTTTGTTGATGATGGGTTGCAGGTTGTTTTTAGGCTGGGTCACAGCCAGCCTCAGGCACCGTGCACTGGAGGGCCATGTGCAGGGCCTCCTGGAGGGAGGTTGCTCTGGGGAGCCCTGGCTGCRATTTTTCTTAAGCAGGTCTTTAAACATCTAAGTTATTTTTAAAAAGCTGTAAGAAATAACTAATAATTAGGAGAGATGGAGATATTCCAATTTACTAATGAAATGGTATTCTGTGTAGCTGAGAACTGAGATGCATAAGGATGTCAAAGCTGTAAAAGGAACAGAAGGTAGATGTCTCAGGCAGCCTAATTTTATACACTATAATGTCTTCTTTATCATTAATAGCACCATCCCACTTTCAAAAAATGCCTTGTCTTCCCAAAGGATGTGAGACTGCATTATAGCTGTTGCCCTAGCCCTAAGGGCAGATAAGTTAATACCAACTTTAATTTAAAAAAATAAATAGTCAGATGCAAGCCAGCGGAGGGTGATGCCTCCTCCTGAGGCTGCAAAGCAGCCCCTGGTGGGGTGGGACAAAGSCAAAGCTCAGGCCTGACATCTTGCAGCTGGTTGGTGGAAGCTGCATGGAAAGAGGCTGGTGCTTTCTGTTACTAGTGTAAAATAGAGCAGAAGAGCCTAATTGCTGCTGGGCAGAAAGAAAATATGTATTTTTTTTAGCTCCAAAGTTCCAGCATTCTCTTGTGAATTTAATATAGAAAATCTATTTGCCATATGTTCGGTTCCAAAAGAGCTAGGTCTCTGGAGGACCTGCTTCCCTTGGTTGCTTTGGATGGAGGAGGACTGCTTACAAAATTCTTTTTTTTGCTGTCCCATCTTCTGTTTTCCYTGTCAAATTTGCCATTAAACTAGCATTGATGTTTCTTTGCCATCTGGTTTTGGAGCTTCTGTTTTTTTTGTTTGGTTGTTTTTTTTCTCCTCCCCCTCTAGGGACCAGGAGGAAAAAGATCCAGGGTGAAACAAGATGTTTGTGTTGCTAGACCAGCAGTCAAGAAAGTGATCGGGGGAGCCTATACTGAAATACTTTGCCAAGGCGCTCCAGGCTCTGAGGAGAGCCTTTACATCTTGCAAGCAGGAGAGGAAATCCCTGCCCTCTGAGGTGGCTGCTTCTGGCACAGCTTAGATAACGATTTCCACACCGGCTGCTGCAGCGGAGAGGCGCAGTGGTAGCCAGCCCGGGAACTGCTGATCTGCAGGTTAGTGTTTTGCTCATCTCTCTAGATGAGTAAAGCGTTCAGATAAATGAACTTGTCTGTTTTAAGGACTAGAAGGCAGTTCAAAGCTCCCTAGGGACCAGCAGCCTCTTGTGGTTTAAGGCAGGGCTTGATGCGTTTACGAACGAGGCTCCGGCAAAGGGAAAGAATTGGCCGTGCTGGCCAGACCTCCCCCCGCTCCTGTTGTGCTCCTCAGCCCTTGTTAGGGTTTGGACCAGCCCGGGAAGSTCCGTTTCCGACCAGGAGGGGTTCTCAGCCCGAGCGGCAGCAAAACAGAGCTGCTTGTGAGAACTCCAGGCGAACAATTTGTGACACTTAAAATATTATCACGTGGTTTCTTGCAGTGTATCACATTTCCTGGAAACTTCTCTTTTTCTAACTTAAATCAAACATCCTAAAAATTCAGTCTGCTCCTGCTGACCTTGTGCAGCTGAGGAAAGAGGTCGTGTCTGACACTGTCAGCTGCAGTGGTTTCAGACAGAGTGTAGTGTAAGCAGAAATTTATACTTTTTAATTTGGTTAGAACATGTTAAATGCCCAGAGAAAAGGCTAGGTTGGAGCCTGGCCAGTTAGTACATATTCAAAGCCCTTTCAGCAGGGGCAAAGTTGGGGGCAGACATCAGCCAGGCTAGACAAGGCCATGGGTGGACACACAGCTGAGCTTCTGGGGTGACAAGAAAAGGAGAAATGAGCACGAACAAGATCATCCACTGGTCCTKCAGAGGATGCTAATTCATGTAAATTGTGCTTATGTACGTAGCTAGACCTGGCATTTTCTCCTATGCTGTTTTCCTCCCAGAGTTGCTCACAGAGCGATCGGGTTATGACTCCGCATAGCAAGAGCGTTGCTTCTCCCAGCTCCGCACACCAGATACTTGTTTGCTTGTCGGCATGGGCAATTTAATTACCAATTCCCAGGGCTAATATACAATACCAGCAATTACACTGCATTGTATCGCGCTTACTGAATAAGATTACATGCGATTTATATTTAATTTCAACTCCATTTCTAATTTTGCTGTGGCGGAGTTACGTGATCAAACAGGGCTGGGGACGTTATCTAACATCTTTGTGCTGCACTGGAAGATTCCTCGTTCATTCTCCGCCTGTGTCTCCCCAAGGCTGCTCTGCTGCTTGTGTCCACACAAGGATCTCCAGGTAAATATTTGTTAATTGGTGTTCTTTGCCTATCGCAGGACAAAATGAGGCTTCTTATTCAACCATTTCACAGCTAATTAAACTACAAGCAGCTATGAAGGGATTTAATCTTTTTCTTCCTATTACTGTTTGGTTGTTCTAGATTGCTGCCCGAAGAGATATTAGTGGCCTGAGGCTTAACTTGGTGTTTAAAAAGAGGATCTGTAAGACTGAGGCATGGCATTAACTGAGCTCTTTAAGAGACAGAGGACAGATTTAGAAGACCTGAGTCAGTGCTGAACTCTTGCTACAAGCTACCTTAATGGCCTTGGTCGAGTCACTCAAGCTAAAAAGCTCTGTGACAGCTCAGGAGAACTTTCAAGAGTGATGTCACCACCTAAGAGTYCATATGTCTTTGGAAGTCAGTGGGGTCACTACCCTAAACCCTAATCCTTCATGGACTGAAACATATAAATTGCACTTTTCTTCAATGGGAATATAAATGTTTGGTCAACTGGATTCCTGTTCAGATCTCTGGACATGGAGGTCTTATGGCCCACGCTATGTGGGGCTTGTAGGAGAAGACTAACAGCAGCTCTGTGTTTTACAGGTGTGCTGGCCGTGGGAAGGGAAGGATGGTGGCAAGGTGCTCCTGAGGGCCAGAGCCTGATGAATTGACTATCCCTGGTAGTGCTACAAAGCCAGACCTTGCTGCACCTCTGGTGCATGAAACCAAGCAGGCTAGTGTTTCCAAGGAAGCTGAAGCCTAAACAGATAAAGCAGAAAAAAATAGGGAAAAAGCAGGTAAGGATGAGTTTCTGCACACTCAGCACTGCCTGTGGGAGCTGCATTGCCATGAGGCASCTCCAAGTCTTCAGCCTTTGAGGAGTTCTTTCAGACTTCATAGACCTTGTGAAACCCCCTGTTTCCCTCTTGTCTGAATCTCTTAATTCATGTTATTTCCAATCCTCTGTGCAAGGGRGAGTGTTTGTACTGGACTGGGCGGGAGCAAGGCAATTGCTGAAAGGGCTTCTATAAGTATTAACAGTAATAATGCGCTCTTTATAACCATGGTTAGTAATAAAAGACATTTGACAAACATGACTTGGAAGGAAAAGCTTTTAAAGCCCCAGACAAACTATTTGCAATTAGAACACAGTAATGTACATTCATTTTGTATGTAAGTTGAGCTCACAAAAAATCTCCTTTTTTGTCCATTAACAAAACCACAGTATCCCCATGAACAAGTCCCCTTAATCTCCCCAGTGCATAGCCTGTGATCTTATCCTTAGAAAAGCTGTGCAATGTCATGCAGCTCCAAGAGAAACAGTAAAATGGACTCTCTCCCAGAACAAATAGCACTGATTTGGGGGCACACCAATATTTGAGGGTTTTTGCTGGGATYTAAATACCTTGTATGCTTCATTCAAATTGCAAAGTGCAGAGAGCACAAGTTCCTTCTGCTCCTGTATGAAAGGGAGCAGAAGTCAAAATGAAGGCGTTTAGCATGAGCACAGTGGTAACTCCATTACCTCTCCCAAGCTTAAGTGTCTGCTCACGTAGGCTCAAAAACAGACTAAGAGGCAGAGTGCGCGGAGAACAAGGCTTACGACATTGCTGCTTTTCTGTTGTTTCACCCTCCTTGTTATAGGACTGGTAATTCTAACTGTTCTCAGAGGGCGTTTGAAAGATGCCGTGTCAGTCTCTGCTCCCCAAGTGAAGCACCATGGATGCTCCTAGGACCCTTTGGACGGTCTCACTGAGCTCCTCACCAGCTTGGCGCTGGTGAGACTGCAGGAGCTGGGTTGGGCTGTGGTGCCCAACCTGAATAGTTCAAAGCAGCTCTGTCCACAAATGCAAAAATGCGTCTGCCTCAGCCTGCCCTCGTGACCTTTGTGAAGAGGTCCCCAAAGCTCTACCCTTCTGTGCTGTAAAAAAGCTTTGTCATTTCCAAACTAAGTTTGCACTTACTGGATCTCRCACCAACTTTATCCTTTAACTCTTCTCATACAAGGTTCACTGTGCACTGAGGCACTGGAAACAACTACATTCTGCTTAACTTTTCACTTTTCTTGACCTTTTTCCAGTGCTTTTTATCTTCCTTTGGAAAAATGGACTTCCATCCTCCCTTTCATAAATTGAGATTCCCAGATCTAACCCTTGACTAAGTGATGCCAGCTGCAGAGAGCYCAGCAGCTTCGGCAGCAAGGCTGCAAGGACGGAGAATGAAGAAAATATGAAAGTATGTGTGTTTGTGTTAGGTATTGTGTGCTGAGAGCTAAGACACCCTGGTCTGAAAGAACCAGAAAAAGAAAGAAAAAAGATACCAACTCCTCCTCCCTACCTCCACAATCATCAGAAAAGTTAAAGGTAGGAGTTTCACAGGTTGGTATGACTCATAGCACCATGCCTGAAGACTCAGGGTGAAGAGTGGCCTAGATGGCCTTTGCTAACAGTTGTTAGACCCCATGTCTTGGACCTCTGTAATGGGTTCTCCTCTGCCRCCTTTACTCTCTGTCCTTGGCTACCTACCTGATTCCCATCCTTAAGCAAAACATCTGGCTTGCCATTGTCAGAGGTAATCAAGTGTTTACTTCTGCACATTAAGAAACTTAAAGGAAAAGTCCTTGTGGGGAGGGCTGTCAGCTCCCCAAATAAGTTATTACGCTGAACTTAGAAGATTTTCAGGGGAAAAAYGTTCTAGCAGCCCCCAGAGCATCATACTGGCCCTGGTGGTGTTCCAGTTATTTTATCTGACTGTCTTTACAGGTATCCCAGGTAATTTACCTGCACAGCCAGCCTCCAGATTGCTCTTTCAAATGCAATTGCTGTTATTTGTGAAAGCACCACTCTCAAAAGCAATATTTCATCGTAAAACATAATCCCTGCAATTATTGGAGAGAGCGTCTGTAGGAATCTTCTGGGAAACCTGGTGACGCCTGAAGCACGCCCCAGCCTGGCTCTTGCTCTCGGTGGTGCCATGCCAGCATCCCACCCCGCACCGGGGGAGCGAGGCTTTGCCTCCGGACTGCGCAGTGAGCCATCACTGGATTGGCTCAAATGATGAGTCTGGCAGCTTAAAAGCACAGTGCTTCTGGGAGAAAGAGCACTGCTTTATTCCAGCATGGCTACAAATGACGGGYGCTACGGGGCGAGGAATTTCCTCTGCCTCGGAGCTGGCTCTTGCACTGCCTGCCTCTTTCCCCACTGGCTCTCGCCTTCTGCGAAGGCTTTGCAGAGCGGACGTTTAGGCTTGTGTCTTGGAGAATCACCCGTGAAACCCACCTGGCTGTTTCCGAGGAAATTGGAAAGGCTGCGGCTCTAGAGACATCGCAAGGGAGAAATGGGCAAGGGGGGGGGGTCCAGCTGGCCATGTGTGACGTTCGCTCCGTAGAGCGCTCTGTCACAACAAGGTAGTTGGAACTGCTCATATTCTGCAGCTAAAATACTGACTCTTTTGTAAATTGTAAGCAAAACCCCCAAAACAGTGTGTGTGTGGGGGGGTTCTTTAATTTTTTTTTCAGTTTTCCTTCCCTATCCCTCTTGTCCTCTGGAAACAGTGAACAGAAAAGCGAGAAAGCAAGGGAGATGACATCTTTTTTTAAAAAAAAAAAAAAAAAATAAGAAAATGAGAAAATATCCATCAAAATGGAAAGAAACATCATACTTCAGGAGGGAAAATAACAATTTAAGTTGGAAAATCACCTTGACAAACTTTGACCGTCCATAGCTGCTGCCTGAGGAAGCTTGCAGGAAATCCTTTGCCCGCTATTAGATACGTGTGCAGAGATGTCAGATCAGTTAAAGACTGGAAGGAGCCTTATCTAGTTACTCCCAGAAGTGTTAACTAAAAAGGGGCTTGGTCTGTTTGCACTCGGGGCTGATCTTCCCYGAAGAAAGGGCTTTTAGATGCAGAGATTTTTGTTTCCAGATTTCTTCTCATTTATCTTTACAGAATGACTTTCCCAAATGGGAAGCGTGTGCGACGCTTTGACCAAATGAGAAATCCAGGTAGCCGGAGTCCCGYGCTGTACAGCGCGAGGAAGGAAGGTTATGGAGACATCGCCGGTGAGTGCAGCAAACCTCAGCAAAGCCTGAGTGACATCTTCAGCAGCTCCTGTGCTTGAATGAGGRCAAGATGTAGATACGGTAAAAGCCCCCGAGTGAAGGTTGCTGCAGCCCACGTCTCTGCCRAGTGCCGTAGGCGGGATGGCTGGCCCTACCCAGGGATGGTCCTCGCCAGGCAGGTGACTTGCTTCTTAATCGTATGCAAAACTGTAAAAATYCAAACCACTTTAAGTCACTAAGAGYAGGATGAAATGTAAAGCTTCCTGTGACTTTTTCTTTTTCGGGAAAGGATATTATTTTCTGGGGCTGCTTGGTTCACATATCTTATTTTTGAATGAACTGCGCTGCTCCGTGTCGCCCGCTGAGCTAACAATTTGTGACAATTACAGTAATTACTCYGCTCCAGCAGCAGTGCCGCTGCCCAAACGTGTTCAAGGAGTGGCTTTACTTAAATGAACGGGAGTACTCTGAACCTGCAAAAACATTTGTGGATATTGAATAATTTAATTTTCTGATTCTACTAATTCAGGGTTGAAATGTAGATAATCTCCTTCATTAAAGGAGCTTTAGGAAAATGGGGAAGGATAGACACTTTGTGAATGAGCGAAGGCTTTGTAGCCACCCTACGAGAAATCAGTTGTGCAGGATGTGAACGTAAGTCTCCTCTGCAGTCTGCATATAGCCCCAGGGCAGGACCCAAAGGCAGCACAAGAGCAGGTCACCACCATCCTCGTATCAGCAGCGTGTCTTCGTGGCCCTGTTTGCTTTGGGCATGCTTCCCCACCAGCACCAGGTTTGCATCTGCTGGTGAAGAGCCTGGTGGAGGTTGCCCACCATAGCTCACCCCAGCTGTGAGTGCACCTCCAGGGCAGGGTCTTTCTACATTTGTTCGCCCTGCAAAAGATCGAATAAGCCTTTGCTTTAAAGGAGGCAGTCAGAAAGTGCTTCTCTTAATAACCAGTTTCTTAGATGTGCTACTTTTTGTCTTGTAGTCCTCTTTCACTCTCTTCACAGCAGTTATCCATCTCTGAGCAGAGCCTGTGACTCCTCTACTGATGGATGTTTGTTCTCGAGGTCGTGATCTTTCAGCCGCGATTTTACACRGAGCCCTTTTCTTCACTTGCACCTTCGTATTTTGACAAGAAGTTGTTGCTTCAAAAGGAAGAGTGAGAACAATACTGAATAGTCCACTTAATAAATGGAAGTGCAGCAAGGGCGCTAGAGGACATGGCTACGCTGGAACTTCCAAATTATGCTGGATGTGAAGCAGGGAGATTATTCTGGATGGGTCCACTTGATTTTGCACCAAGGTCAAGACCGTGGCTTTCTGATGAGGAAGTGGTTGCTTGAATTGCTTCATCAACTATTTACTTCAGGTTTAATGACATCTCAGTATTATTTTTTTTCCTCTGTCTGTTCTGGAGGCATTTGCTGCTTGTCACTCCATTTGCTGCTGCAGAGGTCACCCGCGTAACTCTGAAAGGCAACGTATATTCAGAGTTCTGGCAAGGCTGTACCACGCTTTGCCTCTTAATCCGTTAGYGCTACTTTGCGATTTTAAAACAATTATTTCTCTTCCTCGGTGGTGTTTGCACTCTGGTTTGTCATACAGCAGTTCCCTTTCTGCAGTTAAAAGCTCCCTTCTGATCCAGAGCTAAAAAAAAATATATATATATATATTCTTGCAAAAATAGACTCCTCATGAGGAGTCCATCTTCTACGTGACCTTAACTTTTTATTTGTCTCTGCTTCCTTTCTTGGCCAAATATTAAACCAGTTATAAGATGGGTCCCACCTCCATTCCTACACCAGACTTCAGATCCATGCGGTAGACCCTGTTCTGCTTACTCTCACTGCATCAGCAGGCCTGGCAGTGGCTGCTTTCATGGTAGCAATTTATGTGAAGCTAACCATATGGTAATTTTCCCCCCCCCTTTCTTAAAAATAAGAACGTGCCCCTTTTCTCAGTGGGGCGCCATGGAGTGGGGTGCCCTGGATGCTTGCTGGCTGCAGTCCCGCACCAGTGATGTTCATGGAAACCCCTCCTGCGAAAAAAGCAGAGCGCGGGGCACAGAGCAGCCGGGCGTTGTGGCCGTTGCCCCCTGCGATGCGGGTGCAGAAGAGTTAAAGCAGCACCGTGACAAAGCTTCGCGGTGCCTGCCGTGCTTCTCCTCCCACCCACGTGCGCTCCACATCCCTCATCCCTTGCAGCCTGCTCCTGGCTGCAAGAGTCCTGTGGCCTGGGAATATTTATTTGTCCTGCACATGACTAGTAAAATATACGTGGGGCAAAAAGTGGGGCTGGCTGCAGAGCATCAGCTTTTGTCCTTGAAGAATTCAGAGCTTTCAAGCTGATATTCTCCTGCTTGGGATGAAAATGAGCCCTGCAGAGCTCACGGTGCACCTTCCCAGCTCCCTGGCCTCCTCCACCCATGCCCCAGCCGCCTCCGGCTCTGCTACRTGCCCTGAGCTTGGCCAAGAGTCCTCCTCCACAGCCCTACCGTGTTTACGTTCGTTTTCCTCATCATCTCATTGCATTTCGTTAAACTCCTGGTCAGGCCATTTGAACCCTTGTTTTCAGGTCGTGTTCCTCAGGTCAAGAACTGCTCAGGATTTTTTTTTCTTTCTTTCTTTCTTTCTTTTCTTTTCTTTTTCAGTGAAATGTAAGCTGCTGTGGTTTCTTTCCTTTTAGAAAAAGTGCAATTTATTAAAGCCAAAATTGTTGATGGGAGCTGATTTGACAAATTTCTCAGTTCAGAACCATTTCCTTGTGGGGGAAGCACTGAAATTGTTGAAACAAGCATGTYTGCATTTTTTTTAAACAAAAAATGTTTTGATTTAGAGTTCAAAATAAGTTGAAAAATAAGTAGGGCAAAGAAAAAGAGACTTTTTTTTTAAAAAAAAGATAAAACATCTAAATCAAAATGAATCCTACTTTCACACCACAAAAACACAACAATTTTATAGCCTCAATCTGTATTTTTTAACCTTTATTTTCATTTCAGGCCATGAAAAATCCCTAGTTTTGGTATTTGTCATGATTGGAAGGGGGTGTTATTTGGGGGGGGGGGATCAGGTCACTGTAGTCTTTTCTTCCTCTCTGGGGAGACTTTGCCTGTACATGCAAAACTACCCATTTGGGGCAGCAGTTTGGACCATGCTGCTGTGAGATCTGCAGAGCAYCTGTGGACCCTCCTGGCTCCTCCCTGTCTGGGAAGAGGAGGAAGRATGGGACTCCTTGGAGATGTCCCCGGTGTCCCAAAGTGGCTGCGTTTGGGTCTGCAAAGGGCAGTGAGGAGCCTCTCTCAGCTGGGGAGGGGAAGGGCTCCTCTCTGTAGGGAAAGGAAGACATGCAGGTGCTGGTCCTCATTGCAGGAATAATGAAACAAAACTGGGCCACCGGTGAGGAGGCAGATGCCTCCCATGCCAGCAGTTACAGGAGGATCCCAGGAGGCGATCAGACCACATCCAGGAAAGGGTGATTGGGGAACAGCAGAGGGATGAGGCAGGGTCCAGGCTCTGACTCCAGGAACGCTGTTCTCGGATGCATGTCTGTGCTGCGTGGAGGGAGGCACACGTGCTGGATCCTGCTCCTTGGAGAAGCAGGACCTCATCCTTGGCCTCTGCTCTCTGTGTCACAACGAGCTCTCTACTTTCCTCCTCATATCCACTCCAGGGGTTATCTAGGACYACTGATTGATTAAAGCAACGAGAAGACTTCCGTTATACTGAAGTGACTTTGGAGCAGGTATCATCAAGTTATGCCTTAATAACACTACCCTGTACCAAGTGCCAAATCGGAGACCTTTAGGAACAGTCCCACTTACTTGATGACTTCAGTGATATTTGAATAAGGCTTGTAAGCCTTGATGAAATATTTTACTTTCCAGCAAAATGTAGCTCTTTGAGTTGGACTCTGACAGTAAATCTGCTACCAAATTACCTGCATCACTCAGGCTTTCTGCTGATGAAAAAGGAGCCTCTCTGCTTCTGTCTTCCCTCCTTTCTGAATTCCTGATAGTCTCAGAGAAGGCGAAAAGATGACGGTGAGGTTAGGCAAGGCAAGGAAGATGGCTGATTTGATGTTTTGGGTCAGGAGCCAATAGTGTATTAATAATCTTCTGTGAATGAGCTGCACTTCTAAATATTACTTTAAATGTTACTTTACTTGAATTCAACAAGGGCAACGCATTGACCTTGTCGAGGTTAATGGCTCAATGATTTACTAAGACAAAGCACATGCAAGATTAAATCGATTCTTGTATTAATTATTTCTCTGGACAATATAAAATGTAGTTTGATGCATCTTCCATGATAACTGGAAAGACATTTTTGCTCATCAGGTTGTAGGTGTTCCAGACAGTGACAAGAATAGGGGAGAAGCGTGCGTTGCTCAGGAGGGGCTGGTCAGGTGAGAGCGTTTATTTCACTGCATCCTGCATCTGCAAAAAAAAAAAAAAAAAAACAGTGAAAGAAGTGTAATTCCCATGAAACCTAATGAAAACTGTTTGCTTCTGCCCTGCATTACTTTACGTGCAAAATCTTGGCAGCTGAGAGAAAGCGCAGCACAGTTCAATTTATGGAATCARTTGGGACAGCTCACATGGGTCCGAAATTTAACTCCCTGGAAATCTTTGGCAAAACCTCTGCATCTCCTGGTTAGCATATGCAAATAAGCCTGTGGATACGATCGCTGCCAGAGCGTCAGCGCTGCCGGAGGGTCTGCCCCGCACTGCCCTTCAGGACGGCTCCTYGTCCCACAGCCTTGTCGATACTCGTATCGATGACCTGGAAGGAAATCTAGAATCATTACTARTAAAGAGTGCAGATGGCAGATTGGGAGAGCAGTAAATAATGACGAGGATGGGCCACAGATGCAGAGTGAGCTCRATCGCTCGGCAAATGAGGTGCAATCAAAGTACATCTTTTTTAATGCAGCTAAATATATAGGTACGGGTACCTAGATGAATGTATGCATATACTCATGAGAAATCAGTGTGGCTTGTAAATGCTCCATATGGGTAAATTATGCATTTTGCTAGCATAAATACTTCATTGCTGCCAGRCTGGTAGGTTAGTATAGCTTGAAGGAGAATCATCCTGATCTGTTGCCAGTGTAGTGAAGGTATTCAGCTCCTGTGCGGTGCATCTCCCACCGCAGCCCAGGGTGGCCTGGCCACCAGGGACAAATCCTGACAGAATAAAGCTTGTTTTGATTAAAGGTTACAAGAAGCTGTTACCATCATCTTGAGATAAGTGGACATCTTGAAATAAGTTTCCAGTTTGCCACACTTTCCCCCCAGGAGTTCTTTGCCCAGGAGAGTGCAATGAGTAGCAACTAGGGGTTCTTCGTGCACGGGCAGGGCACAGCATCGCCCTTATCCAGCACCTGCCTTAGCACTCTGCGGTCGCATTGTGTTCATTGGTTGGACAGTGTGGGAGAAAAAGGGCTTGGTACCCGGGAATTGTRCCTGGGAAGGTCTCAGATAAGGTCTCAAAGCTTCTGAACAGAGGCAGCCAGCTATTTGTCTCCTGTCCTGCTGACGGATTAACCAGGGGTGGAACCATTTACACTCACAGCCTCTGCTAGGCCCAGGTTTATAGCAGCCGCGATGCAGGAGCGGGGCTGTGGACAGTGCATGGACAAGAGCAGGCTCCGTCCCCGTTCCTGCCGCTCGCTGCCTGAGGAGCCGAAAGGACCAGCAAGCAGAGGCTTAGCGTTCACCTTCTCTCTGGGTGCATTCAAAAAGTGAGACTTGGCAAGCCGAATCCCAATTTTACCAAGGGGGAACAAYGGGATAAAGCAGGAAAGAGGCTGGCAGAGAGCCAGGTGGGTGACACCGAGATCCCAGAGCCTGAGCTGAGCTRGCGGCAGGATCCTCCGGGCGAAACGAAGCAGCCGACCCTGCGCGCCCCAGCTCTCCCTGCCTGCCTCGAAGGAGAAACCCCAGGGCTGTTCCAAGCTCCGGGTACTTAGAGGCAGATTTCCAGTGAATTTGTCTGGAGACACACGCAGGAGGGATAAACCTTGCAGTGATTTACACCCTATTGCAAAGGCCAGAGTCCGGGGAGGTGTGCGTGGAGATGGCACGAGCGGGGCTGTGAAGTTTGGGGCATCCCTTCTCGGATGGAAAGCATTATCACAGCCATTAGTATAATTCTGGAGCTCGATGGGATGTGCCAGTGAGCAAAGTACTCAGCAGACCTGCCTTCCCCTCGCGGCTTGCTCCCTAACCCTGATCGTACACCTGTGACCACCAAATAAACACTTAACATGCTTCATTTTCCTCCACGTGATGTTGACAGAGCAAGAGAGCTTTATAACGGACTGATCTGTGACGTGCTTCATTTTTTGCCCCRAAATGGCTGTGCTGTTGGGGAGAATTCAAGGCAAGATGCAGATAAATGCAACTGTGTTCCCGTAGGTTCATTACTGCTGCTATGTTAGAAAAAAAGGGCAGAAAAAGATTCAAGGGAAAAAACAAACAAACCACCAGTGTCTTCGTGGGCAGCCTGGTGTTCTGTGCAGCCTTCTCCCTCGGGCAGGGAAGCGAGTTGGTGTAGATTCTCTGGTGTCTACAGTGGGGTTGAGCTCTCACTGATTGAGGCTCTTCCTCAACAGGGACACAAATACCRTGTTTTCACTCTCCTTGCAGCCTGTTTTTATGAAAACTATATTCRTAGGAGACACTATCTCTAACCCTGCTGCCTAATTCAGGTGCAAATGATCAACAGGTTCAAAACCTACCAGAAGGAGACTAATCCTGCTTCTCACAAGTACACACACGAACAGAGAATAATCACGTAAGSCTTGTTTCCTTGGGAAACCAAGCTAAAAAATAGCAGTAACAAAGTAACATACTGCAAGATGTGAAAACAGACCAACAACCCTTCCAGCTGGGGAACGTGAGAGAAGACACCAGCAAAGTCCCCCGAGCTAGCAAGGTCACCGCATGTAGGCTGCCGTTTAGGAAAGGGAGCAGGCGAGCACCTCTCCCCAGGCTGCAAAAGCAGCATGTGAATGTGTGAACGCTTTGCTAGCTGCTCTCTTCGAGCTCCACTGAAGGCAAAATTGCTGTTAATTAATGCTTCGCGTAGCAGTATAAACGAGACTGCCACGGCAAAGAGGGATTTGCAAACGGCCAATTAGGTGTGAAAGTAAACTGTGGATGCCAGCACATGCCCTCCGCAGCGAGGGATCCAGAAGCAGCTGCCCGAGCCGGCGACCCGTGTGTGCACACAACATTCGTGTAATTGCCACCCACGCAGATGCCACCTGGGAGACTCCCAGGGACATCCCAGGGTAAATACCTGCCTGGAGAGAAAGTTTCTGTGTTAACAAGGGTGAACCTAAACTGAGATCTCTCACCTCTCTGCTAAAGAAAGTGAAAGCTCGGCTGCAAAGGGCTTTGCTGAAGGGAATCCCAGCAAATTCATCTAGAACTTGACTCAACAGCTCCCYGTTGTTTCCCACCAACACTACAATGCAATGAAAGAGGAGAAAATTGTGAAATCTGCAGCTTGGCTCTCGTCACAACACCTGCGTTGTCTACATAAAGCAAATGAGACATCAAGCGACAGGCCAGMTGCTTCCATGTCGATGGCGCATGGAGTGATGCCCACGGGGAGCAACCGAGATGTTTGCCTCCTTGGGGGAAGCCTGCCCCTTTCTGTCGTGCCAGTCTTACTGCAAGGCACTGAACGTGTGGTTCAGCACGTGCTGACTTTCAGCTGGGTTTTGTTGACCTAGGCGAGTCATGCTGAAGTTAAAAGTTTTGACATCGCACTCCTTGATTTCTGCCTGCCATGTAATTAATCCCACAGAGACAAAAATAAAACAACTAGCTGCCTGCAAAGTGATGAGTTGAAGATAGCTCAGAGGGAATCCAAACACCGTGCTCTGGCCTCTTTATTTTGCTTTCATCATTTATTTGGCTATCTCATTTCAGCAGACACACACACACACACACACACCCCACATCCTGTTTAAGAGTACACAGCATTTTCCTCAGAAAATGATAGAAATCACTGTTCAAGATCAAAGCAAAGGCCAACTTATAAACAAGCTGAGACAAAAAAAGGCAGAAGTGTTCTTCAAATATTTCRTCTGAGAAGTTTGCTCACTGTGCGAGGGACTGATGGGATTCCCACTGGCAGCTGTGCAGATCTGTCTGAGAGGGAATTTCAGCTGAAGCAAAGTATACGAGCTCGGTGAGGAGCTGATCTCCAGGAGGCGATAAACAGGCTGTTTCATCAACCAGTAYGAGCACTGCAGAGGCATAATTGCTCTTTATAAATAGGTGTGAGCACCAAGGAGGGAGAAGAACTTTGTAGAAGTGATGAAGTGGGATAAGCTGGTTTTGKAACTTAGGCTGGACATTAGGCAAATGTTTCTAACCGTGGAAGAGCAAACTCTGGGAGATCTTTCACATAGAAAAAGAAGAGCAAGAAGTCCATCTAATTTTATAATGGAGCTTGGCACATTTATGACCAGGAATTTGTGAACTGTGGTTGTGCAGGACCAGTGATCCAAAGGGTCTCTTCTAGCATTATGTCCAACAGTTGTGGTGGTTTGCTTTCTAGTATTTCAGTAATAAAAAGCTTTTGCTTTTGGCGCTGATGGAGGAACATAGCAAGGCTCCAAAAGCAGTGAATAAGTGAGAAGTCTGTAAAATAACTATTGCAAGGAYGAGGGAAAGACCTGGCAAGATCTGAGCAAGGACAGATAAAGCAATGTGGACTCTGCATACCCTAAGGTATTGATTTAATTGGTTCATAAATACGCTTWCTGGATGTCAGTCATTTCCAAACTCAGGGCTGGATGCAGCCATGATGGAGGTGAGGAGATGAAAAGGAAACCTGCATCAAACCAGGTGTTGCTATGAGGAAAGGGGAGAGAAAGGCTACCTCCTCCTGAAGACCTCTGAAAGGGGAGCAACTGGAGAAGCAGCAGGACAGTACAGAAAACGTAAAGCAGAAGCAGTGCTGTAAAAGGGACAAGAGGAGTTCTCAGTGATTAATACCTTTTTGAACTGAATGGACTAAAAAATAGAYGGAAAATGTCTGTGGCTGGCCCTGCCTGGGGTGTGGAGGGGGGAGGAGAGGAGAAGGAGCCTGGCCTTGCACGACAGAGGCCAGGAGGAATTGCAGGTGCACCTCCATGGCTCTGAAGACATGCAATGCCTGTAAGGGGACCTGAAAGGAACAAGTGGGTCATGAATCACCTTGCCACTGAAAACACCTTGTGCTCAGGCAGAGTAAACCTCTACGGGAGAGCGAGGTCCACCCACCGTGTTCTCATTTGCCACACTAGTACAGTGGTACTGCCTGGCTCGCTGGAGGTGCTGCGCAGAGCCACGCACGAAGGGAGAAGAGGCACGCCAGCCCTGACACCTTCAAGAGATTCACATGGGGCTATAGGGCTCGAGCCCAAGAGGATGAAGTGGCTACACCTTGCTTCCAGGTGACATAGTTACAGAGTCAACTGGAGGAAGGGAAGAGAGCAGAAGTGGCTGGGTATAYGCTGGGATTTGAGTAAAGCACTTGGTATCAGGCCTCATAATTACGGTGCGTTCAAATTTTCCAGTCGGTGGTAGCTAATTTTGCAAGATGACGATTTTACTATCAGAGAAGCYGAGCATAGCCACAGGAAAGGGACAGTCCAGGTAAGAGAAACCCATCGCTGTCTAAGAGAAGAAGCACCAGTGCAGGGTCTCCCCTCTGCCAGGCTCTTGGTCGTAGATAGAGCCCTTAWCACCACATGCTGGAGTTAACACACTACTGCTATTTTCATGCTGCCTGAAATTAAAGGCAGTTATAGTCCTCTTAAAGGAAAATTTGGGTCAGCTGCTATGAATCAACAAGACTCCATGGAAGCCCGTGGATTCCTGCTGATCTACACCAGATGGATAATCCAGATGTTTTTGATTTGCACTGGGTTTGCCACTTAGATTTTCATTGCTAACCCTTCCACAAGATTGTATGTAATCCATTAGGATCCACCCACTGCTCTCCAGATAGTCTTCAGAAGCCGAAGGTGCTGTTTGTGTTGGGAGATTGATATCTTGCTGGCAGCATGAYTCAGGTTTCCGGCAGCAGGTATGAGGTTTAACTGCAGGAAGTGAGCTTATTTTTAGCTGATGCATTCACTGGAGGTTTGTGTAAATGGATTTTTTTGCTGGGTGTCCTGTTTCTTAGGTAATTGAGTATAAAATTTTAACACTTGCTTTTAATATGGGACCTACTTTGATGAAATTGCTACCAAGTGGATCCAGGAAATTTCATATCCAGGTAAGTATCCAAAGCTGGAAGAGAAGCATGGACTCACAACGCTGGAGACGGAAGAATTAAGATGTCCATGGGACTTCCCAGCAGCAAATGAGTCTTGGACAAAAAAAGAATGATGGTTTTGTTTCAGTTTTAGCTTGATTCTTGCAGAGATCACCTTGTTCTGATTTTTCTGATGGCAATTTGGAAAAACAGTGGAAAATAAAAAAAAAACATTCTGATGGAAGTTTGGGTTCTGCAGAAGCTGAATTCTCAGCTCAAAAATCAAAACAAAGTCACGATGACAGGAAAACRGCGATCAGCCCTAAGCACTCTACTCACTSGTCTGCARGAGCCTGGAGCACGAGCTCCTTCCYTCCRCGTGCCTGCGAGGGGAAAGCTGAGACCTGCCCAGCTCATTTCACGTGGAGCGGGGGGGGGGAGATCCCTGCAGCCCGTCGAAGGGAAGAGGAGAGGATTAGCACCGCGAAGTGGTTTTCATGGGGGAGCAGAGCAGCACTCAAACCAGCGCTGCACACAGATCTCCGCGAGCCCCTAACTCAGCCCGTTCTCCTGCTGATCGAGCGTTCAATAAGCTTTTTACAGCTGCTCCTTTTAGGGCACTTTCGTGCAGGGGGAGGATGGAGGACTGGGTTGGGGGGGAAAGGTCTTGCTGGAGATCTTGGGGTGCAAAAAAGGGAGCCTTAAAGCTTGGATCCTGTTCGCGTTCGTTCCTCCGACAGCTCCAGGAGGGGGAAGCAAGGACCCCCGTCCCCGTCCGCGCCGGCGCGTGCCCGGGGGGGCCCTCGGAGCCCGGGGGTGCCGGGACCACGGCGCCCGCTGCGCTCAGCCTGTGCACGGGCAGACCTGACACGGCGCAGGAGACGTTCGCCCACGCGGAGCTCGTTAGCCGTCTTGAGCAGGGAAGGGAACGGACATGACCGACTGGAAAAGTCTTAACCCTGCTTTCTTTTTCTTTTCTTTTTTCCCCCTCCCTCTGTTTTGCACACACATGCAGAGGGGAAGGAGAGGAGGAGGAGAGCTCTGGGCAGGGGACAAGGAGTGTGGCTGTGCTACAGGGAGGAATTTTTCCCCCGGTCTGGCGTGTGCCTGTGACGCCCGGGTCAGTGCSTTGGGGGAGTCGTTTGGTTGTTGCTTTCGGGGCTTTTTAGTTATTGATGCACAAGGGGAACAGCAGCTGGGAATGGAAACCCTGAGCAGACCCAAGGATGGAGGGGAAAATCCCCCCCCCTCCCCCCGATAGTATTTAGTGATTGATTGCAATCAGCAAGGAGGACGTGCTGCGAGGATACGGAGGCTTGCCAAGACGCCCGTCTCCTCGCAGCTCGGGGAGCAGGTATACCGGCAGAAAATGTTCTGCAGCCGGATGMAACGCCTTCTCCTCTACACGCAGCTCTCCAGTCCGGCCCAGAAATCGAGACTGTAAACTTACAGGAGTTCACAGGGATGCAGCGTGCAGCCACAGACCAAATCGTTTCTTTGCTTTGCAACCTCGCAGCTTCCAAATCTCCTCCCCAGCATAAAAGCACGCTGTACTGAGCAAATGCTCATAGCTGAAAGCGAAAAGCAAAGCATTTTTTTWAATCCACATTATAGCCAACCCATGGGAAATCCTGTTAAAAGATCAGTGAGGATTTTCTGAGTCTAGGAAAATGTTACATCTCAGTCAGAGAGTCATTTGCATCGGCTGGGCTCCTAGCGGATGGGAGCCCTGCAAAAACTCCTAGCAAAAGGCAAGGTGTCCGTACGCTGATCAGTTCCTTGTCCCAGTTTTTCTTCCAAAGGAAGAAAGAAATCCCTTTCTAATGCACTGAAAACATTGTGTGCTGCTTGCAGTTGCTGATTTTTATGTTGTTCATTTCCTCGGTGCCGTGTTGCTAAGGGGGAAACACCTGCCCTGGCAAAAGGACAAAACTCCGGTGATGGAGGAATGATTCCAGCTCCCCAGCGTCCCCAAGGCTCCGATTCCTTATGCTGCAATATTGACAGATAGCAAATCGAGGTAAAACATCCTTTAGAAACCTAAAAAGCCATTGATGAAGCAGGGCATAAGCAAGGAGCAGGTGGGCACCCACCCATCGAGGTGAAATGGGCTCCCGCGTTCCCCGGCGGGAGACGGGGGACCGTGCCGGGCTCGCGAGGCTTGCTCTTGGCACTGCTGCTGAAGGCTGAGGTGGGAGGGAACATGCCAAAAAAACCACATTTTTTTTTTCCTCCCTTTCTATTATTTTTCTTTATTTCCTTGCTCTCTAAGCAAGGTTTGGTTGCTCAGCAGCCTCTTGCTCTGCAGCATTCCCCACCATGCATGGGGGGGGGATGGAAGAGCACAACCAGCTCACGGGGATGAGCAGGGGRAGCTGGAGCCTTTCCCCTCCGGGATGGGGCACAGACCAACCCAGGGATGGGGCTGGTTCCTGGCAGGGCGACGTGTGGGACCACCCYGTGCACCCGGGGCAGCACCTTCTCCTTGCACTGACCCCTTCTCACCGCAGCCCTGTCGTCAAACAGGASCCGCAGTGCTTTATCCCGCTGTCCGGGAGCATCTTTTTGCTGTCTATGGAGCATCCCTTTGTTTTCCGCTCTGGGCCTCTTAATGCTAAAATTAGCAGTGTTTCCCTCTACAAAGCAAGTAATTAGCTCTAGAGAGGGCACAGGGAGAAGCACGAAGAGAAAGGGAGCTCCCCTTATAAAATATTTACCGCTTCAGCCAGCACCTCCTGAGAAATTTTGGAGAACCGTCTAATTAGGCTTCCAGCTCYGCTTCTGGTTCCTGCATCTCCTGCCCTCCTCTTCACTCATCCTTTATTAATGGGSCCTTTGCATGACATAACAGGATGCTCGTTCCTAAGGGGCTTTTTATCCCTTTGTTCTCGCACAAGAAGGGAAAACACCRTTCGCGCTAACAGAAGGGATTTTTTTTTCTTGAAAGATGTGCAAAAAATGTATTTTTAGATACATTTCTATATACGTAAATGTATGCATAGGTCCGGCACCCCCATGTTTGCTGCCACGTCGCCCRCTCCAGGTGGCCCGTGGTGATGGTTGGGGCAGGAGGGTGCAGGGTGCCCTGATTGGCACTGGGTGATGGGCGCTTACAGTGCCGTCGCTTGCCCTGCTATCTCCCCTAAACCCCATGTCTTGGTAGCCAAAAAAAGAAATCCGTTGCAAAAGGCCTCATTCCCCATTTTCCTCATATTTATTCTTTAACTTAAAAAATTCCTTTCTTGCAATATCACAGTTTAATACTAGAGGATCAGTTTAAAAASGAAATACGTCAGATCTGAAAAGCGTCCAGCAAAGTCTTATGTGACTTAGAATCTCTTTAATGTCGGAATCAAGTAATTGTTTTATAAAACTAGAATTTGCTAGAAGTGCTTAATGCATTTTTTAGTGGGACTGAGTAATAAAGTAATCGTAGATTTAYTGCCCTTCTTAAACATCATTATGGGAAAGGTACATTGTTCCACTTGGGACTAGTTAAATATATAGCGTTTTCAAGGATACAACTGGGCGGCACAGATTTATTAATATTTAGAAAGGTGTTGATTCCCTCTCTCTCTTTTTTTTTTTTTTTTTTTCCTCCGCTTGTATTTTGCAGAAGGAATTGAAGGAGCTGTGCACTGCCTTACCCAGGGCCTTTAGGGACAAATTGCTGCCTTGGTTCTCCTCGTCACCCAGCGCCGCTGTGGCAGCCCCAGGCAGACGACTGATCCCCATCACAGTCCCCTGGCACTCGCTCACGGGGGTTTTTTGCCTTTTTTTTTTTTTTCTCCTCCAGTGTAAAGTGAGGCAAAACACTGCTCCAAATTTCTTCATCTAGTGAGCAGACTGCTGAAATAATATTGTCTGGCAAGCTGTTATGTATTTTTTATTACTAGGATAGTAAAATATTGAAATGACTTCCGACAGAAAGAGAAGAGCAAAGGAAAACACCCAGGAGAAATGATTTTATCTCAAAGGCTTTAATTGAATGGTGTAAAACATTTTTATGGTAAAAGAAAGATGATTTATTTTGCTTTGTAATTTGTCTGTACTGTGAAAAAGAGCTCTTTTTGGAAAGCGTTCACGTTCCCGTGTTTACCTGCCGTTGTGCCAATGATTTCGGAGGACACTTTTATTCTTTCCCCTCCACCCGTTTTCTCGTATCACTTAAAAATTGCATTTGTTGACATTATTGACTCCCAGGTGAACGGGATTTTCCATCTGGCCACAGTTCGTTAAACGATTTTGATAGTTTCCCAGAGAGTCGTGGCGACACCGTAACTCAGACAGTGATCCTTGCAGAAGAGCCGCTCGGCCCCGTTTCTCTCCCCTCTGCGTGGCGATGCCCGTGGGTGGAAAGCAGATCTTATTCTGAGGTCTGGACYGGTCCGTCGGTGCACCCAGGCCTCCGCACGCGCCGTCGCGTGGGCTCTCGCCGCRGCGTGGGAGCTGAGGCCGGTCACGGGCAGAGCCGAAACGAGGCAGAAAGCAGCCATGCGTTGCAAAATTGAGCAAGGGTTTCCCTCTTCCTGCAATCCCTGTAGGAGGGTGGAGGAGAACAGCCAGGGCACCGGCTTGTGGGGTTAYCCCAAAGCAAACGCAGCTCAGGGGAAACGCAGCGAAAGCCGCAGACATGTCCCGTGGTGAAGGACTTCCACCTCCAGGACGGAGCAGAGTAATCGTGGGCACAAGCGGCATCATTTTGGGGGGCTGGAGAAGTGATCCTGTGGGGTTTGATGGTGCTGGCTGGATTTTTTTTTTTTTTTTTTTTGGCTATCACCAGGCTGGAGCAGGAGCAATCTGAGGATCTGAGGCTGCAACTTCCCCATGCTGGCCCAGGATGACACCAGAAAAGGATGCAGGGAGAAAAGAGGCAGAGAGACAGCATTGAGTCCCACCCGGGGCCACCAGGCTCCCACCATGGACCCTTTCCRGCTCCAGGGCTGCCCAGATGGGGCCACGAGCCACACCAAGCTCGGTTTCTGCTCCGGGCCTCGGGTAACCTTTGCTTCGTTGGCACTTCTGATGAAAGCAGCTGCTCTCCTCCTGCTGCAACAGCCTCCTACAGCGAAGGGAAGATGATTGCATTTCATACCTTCCTCTCTCTCATTTGCACTTCTTTGGGGAGGTTGATAGGGCAGGTTGCATCAGAGCAGCTGTGGTCTTGCTGGAGCTTAAAAGAAAGCAAACCACTACCCTGTGCATCTCTTTTGAATCGCTTTAGTGCTTGTGACATGGGCTTGGCTGACCTTGGATGGCTGAGCATCTGCGTCAATGGGAACGGGCTGTTAGCAGCAGCCAAGGGGCAGGTTTTGGGGCTCCATCATCCTGCCGTTCTGATATATGCTCCAAAGAGGGGCTGCAGTTGCCTGGCAAGCCAGTTCCCACCCAAGTACCTCCAAAGTACCTGGGGTCTCCTTCCTTCATCCTGCTGGGGCAGGAGCCAGTACAGCCAAGGACATCTTCTCCAACTAACCTGCCGGTCAAAGGTGACTCTGCATCTCTGACCGAGGGGACAACCCGGTCCCCGTGACCGGGCCAGGGCTGGGCCCATCTGCTCAGATTGCGTCGGCTTGAAAGCTGTTGTAATCTTATTGTCTTGCCTGGAGTGCAATTACAGGTCCCGCAGATGGTTTTCTTAGCAGCCTGGTAAAGGCAAGTACGTCCACGACTGAAAAAACAACCCTGAGATGAAATTATGCAGATTTTTTTTTTAAAAAAACTGTGCTGACTTTTTAAGAACATGCACACTGCATAGCAAATGAAACCTTTGACTTCCYAGGAGTGGCTGAGCAAAACCAGCAAACTGGGGTCATTATAAGGCTCTGGCCCGTTCCCAGCCCAGTCCTGGCAGTGCCCTTGCACCAGTCCCGGCAGGAGGCAGGGGCCGCTCCATGGGAACGAGCACAAGCGCCTGCACACAAGTTTGGGGAAGAGTCCCCTGATGTGCACGCTTCTTCATCCATCTCCCTCTTCCTCTCCACCAGACCAYGGTCTTCCCATCATGTTCGTGCAAGTAACTCTTGCTTGCTGAAGCAAGTGTTGCACACATTCCCATAGGGAGAGTTTTGAGGGATTTCTAAAGATTTTTTTAAATTTTCTATCATCTTCCTGGGGCCTGTGGACACCTACTAGGGGAAAACCAGAGGATGCACACACAGCTAGAGATTCCTGCACTTTATTTCTATTGTTTTTTATGAAACACTGCCGTTAAAACTCATTTGCTCACTGGGTGAAATACATGCTCTGTGTTGCTATAGCAACCAGCCAGGCTGTTGGTTACCGCCGGAGGATTCCCAGGCTGACCTCATCGGAGCATCCCGCTGCGCCGTCTCTCCCACACCCCCCCCCGCCACGCCGCTACGTGTGCATGCGTCGCACGGCTCCGGGTCCGACCTCCCCGGGTCGCCACTCACCCTCAACCCCCTCCTCCGTCCCCCGGCTCCCGACCCCAGGTCCCCGAGCATGGAAAAGGGTCCCAGYGCAAAGGGTCTGTGTAAGAGCAGGCTGGTCTTTCGCAGAAAAGCACCATAACTGTTGCAGGAATGATTTCTATTTCCTTTCTTCATCTAACAGTTCTTTGTCATTTATTTGATGAGAGAGGAAAACTACTCTCTTAAAACGCTCCGGAATGGATTACCATTTAAATATTCCACTTGCGGATTCATGTACGCACATTATACGCTCAGTAAAAAGAGAATCCCTTTGACTACCTCTGACTTCCAAGTGTAAAATCTGCGCATTTTGCAAGCACGCTGCCTCTTAATTAGCAGGAAGCATCTGCATAAATCATAACGCTTTCTTTTCCTGGCTTGGCTCAGCACACGGATCAGGGCAGCATYGCAACAAGACCCTCCGAACTGACAGCTGTCAGCTCAGCATCGAAGACACTTCCAGTCACCGGTTTTGCTTGTCCTTTCCCTGTGTTACTTTGATACTGCACTCTGTTTTCCCACTTCTGGGCGATGTCTCCCCTGGTGAGCAAAAGGTCCTGTTTTACCTGCCTTTGCGCCCAGCAGACTGTTTCCTCCTTCCCGTCTCTCTCCATAAATGAAGCTAGACTCCAAGACGAAGCAGGGTATGGAGCAGGTCGCACTTAGAGCCCCTCGAGGCCGCTCCTCGGGGAGGTAGGGACACAGACTTTGTGTCCGTGCATTGCCCTCATCCTCCTTTTTGGAGGAATGTGCAGCCTCCCTCCTTCCTGCTTCTGCAAAGCAAAAGACCTAAACCGCTGCCGCGGTCCAGTTCTGGGGGATGTAGCACTGATGGTGGGCTTTGACCCGTCTCGAAACCCTTGATCCCTAGACTTGGACTCAGGGGATTTGGAGGATCTCTACACATTCTGGATATGCATCCAAAACGGGGGGATATTTTAGCTGATCGGGGATGAGCCCACCACCCTTTGGCAAGTTGGAATATCTCAGCTACTCCTCGATCGCAGCTTCTCTTTTTGCCGATAATCATTGGTTCTCCTGTTTGTCCTTGGCGTAAAGGGCATTACAAAACCTGCTGTTCAGCAGCTAGCAATTTCCAGGGCATGCGTCAATCATTCCCATTTCCTTTCCTCAGATGCCCTCTTCATACTTCATAACTTTGCGCTGCTTCTTTCAGCCCATCCTATTTTGCAAAAGCTTATTGTGAAGGGTGAAGTAAAGGGCAGCTTCACCCTTTCAAACTGATTGACAGGATTATTGTCATTTCTGCCCAAGTAGTTATCCAGTTTTGGGGGCCTGGCTCATTTTTTTCCCTCCATCAGGAGAAGCAGATGAAACAAATCAGGTTTATTTAGAGAGGCAATGTGGCATTTTTCTGCAGAGCTCCTGATTTCCTCAAACAGCAGCTGGAAGGTCTCTCGTTTCCATTCCCAGGGCTATATCYATGGACATTTCTGTACCCTAAGGAGCTCAAGCCCTTAGCAAGACAGGTCAATGCACTCCTGCTGTGCTCTGCAGGGTGCATTGAAGCGTCTGCTCAGCTGTAAGTCGTGATCCCGGACCCATTTTCCCAAGCAGCCAAGGCTGCATGTGTAGCCAGTCCCAGGGAGACTCTTGCTTACTTCTGTCTCTACCAGGTGCCTGTAGTYAGTAGCTCCTAATGGCTCTAGGTCCCTTCCTTATAAAGGAAGAAGCTTAATTGCTTTTTCTCTTATACCTGCAAGAAAGCTAATTAATACACCCATTTCTTGCTTGCCCAGGTGGTGGTTGATGGTGACTATTAATAGCCCTGGACTGCAGCAGGGGCCCTGGTCTGTGCTGGGGAGCTTGTGTTGGAGGGAGACAGCTAGTAGCAGCAAGGACCTGATGTTTGAAGAGAAAGGTAGGGGATTGCTAAGGAGGGTTTTTTTTTGGGGGGGAGGGGGTCTTACTTTGTGGTGGTTGAGATTTGATATTTGGTAACTGATCTGTTCTGTTTAAATTCAGTGCGAGGGGGAAATAAAGCTCTTTTACCTGTCTTTAGTCACTTAATTCAAATGGTGTTGCTGTGGGCTGTTAGTTGAAGRCAGATCTGCTAGATCCTTATAGAGCTAGGAGGCAGTGAAGCAGATGCCATGAGGGCAGAGCTGCTGCTTGGTGCAGATGGACTTTGGGTTCTACCTCTGTCTGCTCACCAGCCTTTCTATAACACTTTTCCCCTTGCTGGAAGAATATGAACTCCCTTCACTTGCTAAATTGTAGGTGCATCCATCTACTTGCCGCTTGGGAGCACAGATGAAAAGAGATTCAACAGTAAAGGAAGGGACAAATTAATCAGCTGAAAAGGAGCACTGCACCTTAAAAGTTTAAGAGCTAGAACCTTTTCTCATGTCCTAGTTCTYGTTAAAGAAATAACACTGAAGACTGAGTTTATTGCTTTTCAATGCTATGTACAAGCTCAAAGCTAGCAGATGGCTTTGGACAGGGTCGCAAATGCAAAGCAATGCTGAGATCAATATTCAGCTGAGTAACTGTCAGGAGATACTCAAAYGACCTTCTAGAACAAGAAGTGATTTATATGAGGAAACCACCTAGAAAAGACAGCTACTAAGAATTGGTTAGTAAAGTGGACTTAGTTGTCTTAATTGTGGTAAGAGTTATTACTGCTCTGAGGGAATAGACTAGTGAGAAAGGAAACAAAGTTTGAGGAGACCAGATATGCAGGTAGGGGAGAAAAAGGAAATGTAAGGGATGAAGAGTAATTTTTCAGGAAGGTGACTCAACCCATGGAGTCAATGTATATCTGGGCATTATAYGTTTAGAGGAGGATCGTTTTGACTAAGATGCTGGCACAGAGGAACAGCAATGGTGTTTTAAACACCTTGAAAGGAGATTTAAGAGGACATAAGAAGAGCTAGCCTCATGAGAAAGGACAGAAATGGGACAGGAACTGTGGACTTCAAGCACCTCAACCATGAAATGAAAAATAAACAAATTGGAAAAGCGGCACTTAACAATCAAGTAGTGAATTAAAAATAAAGCTGCTTCCTTTGCTGTGATCTGAGGCTGCCTTATCGTTCCCTGCTGTAGTAGGGGTTTGCATGTGCGGAGTGTAATAAAGCAAGCTGTGCTCCCAGGCCGGACAGCGAGCGATGTGTGTTGTGCTGCTCGGCAGAAGCCAGTACGCTTAAACAGAGATAAGCAGAGTTCCTAATAACTAACCCATAAATAAAAGGCTTTCTGCACAGGAGTCTCTTTATTGTRGAAAAGAAACACAGAGCACCTCCTTTATCTTGTTTTTCAACTACCCTGCAACTTATGACAGAGGCTCTTATTAGAGCTGAGAGCTGCCATGACCCATGGMGGAACAAACCTGGGATCCCTTGAATCCCCTTTCAAAGAGGGTTTGACAAGAGACTATCACCAAGTGGCTGAGCTGAACCAGCTGGCTTCCCATCAGCAGCTGCAGAACTTGACCTGAACTCTGTTACTTGAAAGTCCCTGAGCTTTTCAAAAAGATTCAACTTCCTTTTTGTTCCTCTGTGTAGCAAACCCAGCTGTGGGAGTGCTGAAAAATTAACATCTTATCACATCTGTGCACACGAAAGCTCTTGGAAATGCTCTCATCAGTATGCCACGGGCCAGCCRCAAGTGCTAATAGGCAGAAACAGCCAAGTATATTTTTGCCCATATTCCAACTGTGCTGTATCAAAATATGTCAGCCCCGTGCCAGTTTTCTCTTGCATTTCAAACCTGCTGGAATCCTGGTGCAGAACACCAACAAGTAGAATATGGCAGATAGCAAAAAATCCTGTTTGTATAAATAGTCCATTAGACCGCATCATACAAGCAAGCATTTTTGCTCTTGCAAGAATCCCTGGGTAGCTGGAAACCCAGGATCTGAATTCCAAGTTTGGACCTCACCAAGTGCAATTTTCTGTGATCAGAGAAAAGCTTTTGGAGCTACCTCTGTAAGAGGCCTACAGGAAAAAGTAAGTCAGCCCATGATATAATGGTATTAGATGTCTTGAACAAAGAGAGAGTAAAGATATTTTTCCCCATGTTCATGCCACCTGCACCAGAATAACRTGGGAGGTGGCACAGGCACATGTTGGCCCAGATCTCCATGAGAGGAGCCCTGTGTAAGTGCTTCTCTATGAAGCTATAGATCTGCAGCTCTGATCCTGAAGTGGTGGTACTGCTCACCAGCTGAGTTACCGAAGCGCCTGTGTTACTGCCATGCACTTAGCAGCCCTCACGGGTGTGCTTTCCCTGTACTTCGTCCCTGAGAAAGGCAGGTTGAAGAAAGATGATGTTGCCTTGCATTTGCAATCACTGAAGACCTTGCACATGGAAAGATACTGGAGGTCAGCTGATATACTTGGTCGCAACAACCCYATCCCACTGAGAGATGCCTCAAACCAGGCAATTGGATTTTGCTAGCTCAAAGATGCTGTTTGGGAGGTGTTGCCTTCATGGAAYAGCTAACTGTGCTTCCTATTGGGATTTTAACCTGGATCTACTCTTATCTCCATATAAGTCTGCTGGCTTAGTTTTGGGTGTCATTTAAGTCTGCTTTCAGCTGGAGATGTATGTCAGAGCACTGGCCTGACTCTGCCTCCAGTGTACCCACTTCTCCATGAAGGAGCAGGTAAACAGATTGATGACTTGGTTGTGCTTCAGCTTTGCAGGTTTTTTTCTTCTTTCACAAAGGTTCTCCTGCAAGTGCCCAGTTTAATGGGCAAGTGTCTCTGGAGTGTCTCCACACCAGCGCTGCGGAGGTGATCCAAAGTGTTCGGCTCCTACTCTGGGAAAAGCAAGGGAGTCTCGTTTTCCTTTGGGTGGGAGAGAGCAGCATACTTGAGAGKGAGAGATGGAGAATGAAGTTTACTCCCTTCTAATTCAGGCAATATAAACTTTCCCATTCCTCTCTGTGTGGCGTAAAAATGACTTACTGTCCTTTAAACGTAGTGGTCCTGCAGCACTGAGTCCCACAGGTTACTTGAACACGACGTATTTCCTTCCCTCTTCAGTTAGCTGCCTTTAATCTCATGAAAGCATACAGATCTACCGAATGTCTTTTGACTACCAAAAAGGGAGGAAAAATACTTGTTCTTTTATTTAGTTRCAGGATGTTCCAGGGGGGTATTTGACTAAGGAGGGGCTGCCTCAGTGCTGATTACCAAATCTGATCTTGAAATCCTGGACAGGTCTGATGACYTGTTGTTTGAAATATGATAGAACTCAATTTGCTGCTCAATTCTCAAGACAGAGGGGACAGTGCAGTCACAAATCCCCAACAGACCCTCTGGATTAGGAACCAGAGGACCCAGTCCGCAGCTCCTGGTGCAGACGGCTCTCGCTGAGATAACGCCACATCCCTGGCTGGCAGGAGGGAGATGGTTGAGTGGAAGCAGAAAGCCGAATCGGAGAAGCAACCAGGGCTTGCCAGGCACAAGTTGCTCAACATCATCATATTTCAATATTTATAGAATGCAATTGCCTCTGAAATGTGAAATTGTGCTGTTATCTCCTTATGTGCAGATTTTCTATAAATGCAGATATACTCTCCTCATACGAGAACTCCTTAAATCCCTTCCGTTATTTCCTTCGTAATGAAAGCAAATTCTTTATGAGCTTGTCTTCATTCTCCCTCTTCCATTGAGGATGGATTTCCCCACCCCCTTCCTCCCCTGCCCAGGTGAGAAAATCCCAGGCTGCACACCCCAAAGCACTGCTTCCGAGGKTACTGTTTCACAGGTTTGTCAGGACTGGAACTCCTCAGCGCCATCACCGTGTTTGACAACCTGYGAGGTTCGCATCCCTGCTAACTTGCAAGGTACAGTGATGCCTTTTCCTTGACAGACCCACCACAGATTAATGAGAACTTCCATCTGGAAAGCTGAGCTTCCTAAAATTAGTTTCCAAAATTGGGACTACAGGGGGAAGGAGGTGTTTGGCAGGAGAAGCTGTTGCTGCATTATGTGCTGATCATCRGCCCTGCAACTGCTGTCTTCAGGGATGCCTTCAAATGATGAAAGGGGCTCTATTTCTCCCCCAGGTAACCAGAGAAGCTTCACTGCTGGAGAAGCATTGCAAGTTTGAGGTGAAATAAGCACCACCCACCCTTAAATCCACTTACCTGCCTGCTGATGAGGAACTTGATGGGGTTTTTTTCCCCCTCAGCCAAGGATTTTTATCTTTGCTTAAAAAAAAAAAAAAATGTTAGGCTCATGTGCCCTCTATGTTTTGTGATAGGAAAGATGTGTCTTGGTTTAATTATTCACCCAGTGAAAACACATTTCACCCCAGGCAGACGGCTGCTGGCTGGGACAACTTCTCATTTTCTGGTAACCTCAAGACCTATAGGGACTRTATGTGATGTGATATATAGCTTCTCCTAATCAATCTTTCCGTGCAGGAACAGAGCTGATTTTAATAGCATCCCTGTCCTTGTTTTATCAGGGACTGTCAACAGCATAAAGAAACACCTTAATAAATAGAGATACCTAAATACTGAAACCTGGTATTTACCACATTCGGTGCGCATTGCTGAGCTGTTCATCACCAAATGTTACTGAGGTTGCGTAGCAACCAGTGTTTAAAGGTTTGCTGACTCAAAGAGCCACTGTACTTTAAAAGGTTTGGAGTATTTATTTGACAGCCTCTAGCTTCAATGGGTACTTTTTCATCTTCATGCATAGCTGACATTCGTAATGATTATGCAAACAATTTAATTTTGGTTTCCATAAAGCATTTGAATTTTTTTATATTATTATTATTACTGAGGGGAGAGGAAAAAAATTTAGGCCTCTCAACAAAGAGGTCCCAGCGCGTTTGTTACTTTACCGCTGCATTTTCAATCATCCACAATTGCATCGTGCTGGTCAAAGCGTGGCCTTTTATCAAGACCGGCGGTTCAGCGGCTGCAGACTCGCACACAGCTGCCTTTGGGGCCCAAGGTGAAGCTGCGCCGTGTTGCAGGTTGCTCTGCTTTGCGGGCTCCTCTGCCCACTCCCTGCAATGAAGAAGGCAAAGAAGAAATAATTAAGGGCGATATAAAAGGTTGGCTCGTGGCCGCGTGTTTCCAGGGCTGCTTTCCCAGACACCCCCAACGTTGTTCTGCAAACAAATGTCACCAGAAAGGCAGCTGTCAACTAGGCAGAACAAATTGGAAATAGCTTTTTCCAAAGGTGCTGGGGATGAGGCGTGGTGCCCCCCGTTAGAGGTTTCCGGTGAGGCTGGGAGCCACGCTCGAGGCACGAGCCCCAGGTGGAAGCAGTTCTGAGTTTTATTCCAAGCAGAGCAAAGAAGCTGTCACCATAAAACTGGAGCTTGTCATTAATCACAAACCCAAGCAAGTTTCTGGGGGGTTGAGCTATTGTAGCTAAGATTTTTACTAGAGTGAAAATACCATTGAATAAGATCTGGAATTACAAATTCCAAATCAAATGGTACCATGGCATTTTCCAAAAAAAAAAAAAAAAAAAAAAAAAAAAAACAAAAAACCCTTCAGAGGCCCCTAGCAATTCCCACGTGTGCTCTGCTGTAGGTGCAGCGCTCAGATGCGTTACGGGAGCTGGCAGCCCTTCTCTTGCAGTATATTGCATTATATTATTAAATCCCAAACACTCTGGCCAGCAACGTATTTACTTATACCTATTAATGGAATGAATATTTGATTGATACTCATTTCTGAAGTTAGCTTGTCCTTTGCTTCCCCATGCTTTTGCTGAAAGGTATTGACAGTTTGCAGTTGGTATATTAAGATGATAGCAGAAAGCCAGACCTCAGTGGTTCTGCTTACCTGTTCTGAGCTCCTGTTTGGACACTGAGGGAGTTTTCCAGTGGACTTAGCCCGTTTTAGATAAAGCCCTTAGGGAGAGAAAATAAACAGCACAATTTTTATGCTGGCTTTGGAGGAGGTTCCCTGTAAGCTAGGAGATGGATGACCTGCTCGGGGSAAGATGGGGAGCTGGAGGGGAAGGGATAATTTCTTTATTCATGGGAAAGCCATGGGGATGATGGGCATCTTCTCCGCGGGAAAGCAACGGCAGCGGTGCGCGGCCACGACGCCAGCCTTTGTGCTGCACGTATCTGCCCATCGCTCCCTGATGTCCTGTCCGTGCCACAAGAAAACTAAGCAGCCGCCACRGGTCTTTTCTCTCTGCATGTTTGGATTGCAAATGACATCTCAGCTGAACTTTGCAAGGAAAAAGAAAAAGCAGCCAGAATATGTAGCCACTAGGAAAATGGGTTTGCAGTTGGGCTTTTCAGGCACCRTCAAGGCAGATTTTGCCTCCTGCTGCCAGCTTGATGCACTGTCAGAGAATGCCATATTTAATTAATATTGTATGAAAGGTTACTGGAGAGGACAGTGTGAGTTTTGCTTATTAAAGAAGACTAATTTCTCAAAGTAGATATATTTTAATTAAAGGAAAAGTTACCCTTATGTTCCCTATAGGCAGGGAGAAGCAGTCACATCTGTATTATTTATGTGGAATTTGCCACATCTGAATGCTTTGAATTTTCTCTAACAATTTTTCCCCCTACATTCACCCTTCTGTTTTCTTGTTTCGTTTAATGATCTGAAGCAAGACTCTGCACGTTGAAAGCGCTTGCTGCTGTCTGAAGTTTCAGTTGGCACCAGGTTTATTGCTGCAGTTTCTGCAAAATTGCTGTGTGTTTCAGGGCTTTGCCCAAGTTACTTTCCCTTACTTGGGTGCTCTGTAGTGACTTCAGCGCGACCAGAAAAGATCTCCTCTTTGCAAGATATAAATTAAACGAGAAGGGCATCCCCTGTATGTAGTTCACTGCTGTGCAAACCAAATGCTGCAGCATGAGGATGCGGCTCAAAGAAACCAAAAAACCTGAGAACCAGAGAAGGCCCTGATCTCCACCCTGCACCCAGCTGCTGCCCCGTKCGGAGATCCTTGGGCTTAACCAGCCAGCCAAAAGACTAGGCAGCTCGTTGGCTCTGTGCAGGAAAGAGCTCTTGACCTGTATTTTCCATTCTTGCCAACGGGGTGGGCTGAGCCATATAAATATGTAGGATTAGAGCACATTTCAGGAGAATTGATCATAGTTGCAACACTCTGCAGGTTATTTCTAGGGTTTCCATTCAAGAGGAATTTTTATTTATTTTTTTTTTGCAGAACCTCCTGCTTGAGACTAAGCAGTTCTGGTACACCACGCAGTATCGAGGAGTGCTTCGTTAGGCACTTGTATAAGGAAGGGAGAATGAAGAGGAGCCTGGAGGTCAGTAATTCCCCCAGCAGCTGCTTCACCTCTTTCAGATGCAACACCAGTAGTCATTTCTGACAGAAGAAATGACTTSTAATTATGCTGCATTATAACACATAGTGCTATTGCATCCAACATACACCTTGACAATACTTCACAGTTAACCCACATAAAAGCACTCAAGCAAATGAAAAGGTTGCCATAGGCAACCTCCTTTTGACATTGCAACATTAATTGCAAGGCTCCCTGAACGGAGCAGGGATTCCCTATCCAATAACTAACCACATTGACAAGGAGGCAGGGGCAGTCAAAATTGAGAAACTAGGCTGAACTTTACCCTCAAATGGTGGTTAAAAAAATAAAAAAATCACAAGCTTTAGCCATTGCAAATCATGAATGACTTTAATTCTATGAAAAGCATAACAASTGTTTTTCTAGCAAGCAGTGTAATGAGCAGAAATGGTAATTGAACAAATGAATTCCAATAGAGACATAATTGATTCTTCAACTCAAAAAGTAATCTTGTAATCCATGTGTTTTTTTTTACTGTAATAACTTACAGAAAGCTATTATTAACAGCACTCTCTAACAGTCAGTCTTGCTCGAGTTCTCACACTTCCAAATAAATCTCTTCATTAAGGGTAAATAAACTATATTTCCTTTTGCTGGAATTCGGTGAGGGCTGACATTTACGCCATGGATGTGTTTTCTGCTTTCCCTGGGAAAATCGTCTCGTTTTACCGAGTTACAACCTTCAGAAAAATTGCAGTTTTCATATGCTCAATAAAGACTCACTGGAACATTGCAGAGAAATCCCTGAAGATCATTTATGCAATGAGCCTTGTCAGAAGTCTGCAAGCAGCCAAGAAATGACAGTTCTGGATTGCAAGGTTGACCCAGACAGCGGAAGTGAAAGCAGGAAGTCTTTCCTCTGCCGCCAGTGCTCCCCTGGGCTGTGTCCAGCAGGGAAAGGGAGGAAGGTGCCAGATTCCCWAAACAGACAAGAGCTGAATTTGGAGAGGAGGTGGATGGATTATGGACAAGCAGGAACAAGCACGAGGAGCCTTTGGAGATCTCTGGAAAAGGCAGTTTGGTTGTTTTTGACCAGCAGTTAAGATGTTTGGAATAGTGGAGAAGCATTTGTTTTCCAAGGATTATCGCGCTCTGTCTTGCAGCCTCTACGTCCCYGAGTCCTGGATGAGAGTCCCAGGGTGGCAGATGCAGTGTAGCACAAACCAAAAACTCTGCTCTTGCATGCAAAGTATTTGTCATCTAACGGATAGTTACCTAATTTCCAAGAGCTCCGTTCCCATCCATTTGCACGGTTGGCTTTGCATATCTCGAGGGAGCAGGATAAGCCAGCTGCCTGAACTTGCTGCAAGGATCCTGAGGCTGAGACTTTTCCCACTCAAAATATGGCCAGCTGGAAGTTCAGCACGTGCCTGTACCTCTTAAGAAAACGATGAAGTTTTCCCTTTTTGAATGCCCTACCCCTATAGCCCCTGCTGACAGGAAGAACAAAATTCACTATAAGCCAAATTTCCAAGAGGGTATATAAGCTACTGAAGCAGTGGGAGGGGCAAGGAGAGGAATTTAAACTGTCAAAATCCATATTCACTCTGTTCCTTGATCTTTCTAATTAAAATGTAAAATTAATCTTATTGGCATTAGAATTGGGATTCCCCCCCCCTTGCTTAGGGTAGGAATAAGGACACCTATGTCCATCCTCTTTGTATTATTCTAATTGCTAAATCTAATTAAAACTAGGGGCTGCTAATAACATTTTCGAAGAGGTGGACAGGGCGGCTCTGTGTGATATCAAGGAGGTCGATTATCAGCGGATATCTGAAAACTAGATGCCCAGTGTGTGCTAGCTACAGCTCCTCCTATTGCTCCTGCGGTTGGGCTTGTGACCTACGAGCAGGCGTCTGCCGGACGTCCCTCGCTGCAAGGCCGAGCAAAGACGTGCAGGAGAGGGGCAGGGGAGCAGGCGGGGTGCTCGTTGCCCTGTGGGACCCAGTGGCATTGCCCTCCTCCTCCTCCTCCTGCCCTGCGGCAGCCCTGTCCAGGGCAGAGGAGCCGCACAGCGTTCCTAGCCCGCGACGCGGTGGGGTTTCGTGAACAGCGAACTGCTCAGCGCCTGGAAAGCTGTAAAGCTGTTCCTGTGGGATGAGAGGTGAAATGTCCCCCTGCCTTGCTCCAAACACAAATCCTGCCTTGGGCCGATGCCGGCAGCCACGCTCTGGCCCTGGCTGTCCAGCCCAAGGCTTTGGGGTTTGGCCGCAGTAATAGCAGAATATGGTCAAATGAAACGTGCTTTGTAGCTTTGGTCAATCCCAGCRTTGCAAATTTAACTTAAATGAAGGGGAGAGGGATGGGGTGACCAGCTAAAGCTGGTTTGAGGAAAGGAAATATTCCCAAATTATCATCAGCAAAACAGAGGAAACAAGGAAAAAGAACCAGGCARTCTGCAGCACTACAGACAAAAACCGAAACACCTCAGCCTCCCCTAGGTAACACACAACTTTTCTGTTTTCACCGTTCTGATGAAAAAGGTTATGAGATCATTCAAAAACAGCAGGGCATGAAGTTCTTGCCTGACTTGCTTGACAGCACCTAAAAATGCATAATTTTCCCTTATCTTTGCCCGACTCTGATGTCATCGTGGGAGGGTATCCCTGGCCACGTGCTCCTGGGATGGCTCCATCCTGCTCCGCTGCGCAGAGCCTGTCTTAATCATCTCCTGCAATGTTTTGCAGGGAGCTGCTAAYGAAAGACAGAGAGAAGAAACCCGTCTTAGCAAAATCCACATAATGAAATATGACTGAGCTAATGTGTACTGCCACCAATTTCCCAACTTAACGCCTGTGAGCAGCCTAATACAACACACCAGTTGGCAATGCTGTATTAAGTGTTACTTCTTCAAGTCATGCAGCAAAGGGACTTGTCACTTCCATTTCCTTCACGGGTGCAATATTTGCTTTATAATCACATCAAATATGGGAGGCAATTTTTACTTTATTTTATTATTGCGCCGGTTGCACGGGGTTTCCACCGGCTTTAAGACTTCCAGGGAGATGAAAAGGATGAGGCAGGCGCACCGGCCGCCCACGCTCGCGCATACGCAGCACCAGCCCTTCCAGCATTTCACCAGCCGACTGAAACATATTTTTTTTTTTCGCTTGTGTGAAACTCCCTGCCCACCTTACAGAAGGAGGGGGAGAGGTAGAACTGTCTCAGACAAGCCAGCTATGTGTTTGCATGGAGCTCGGCTTTTAAAAAGTGCCCTAATTAAAGCCTGGGAAATGCCTTTCCCTCCCTGATCGCAGGCAAAGAGCAGCCTGCACCTTGTGCACGGCCCGGGCGCTGCCTGGTCCTCAGCACCCCGGGAGGTGCGTTTCCCTGTGCGCGAGTTCGGATCTACCCTCGGCATCGCACGTGCAGCTTCTGGTGTCTACAGCCTTCTCCAACAAGGGAAAAATGCAAATGCTTTTGCTTCCTTTGATCGACACGATGTTGCATGAAGCATGGACAGAAGCAGGGCTCAGCAACCCGAACTGGTTGCCTCAACAACTCCATGTCCAGGACACATTATCTGTCAAAACCACCCTCCAAAAGCAATTTCCTGTTTTTTTTTTCTTTCTTTCTTTTGCCAGGGCTATTGCAGTGAGAAAGCTGTTGTAAAACCTTTCTCTGACCTGCCAAACTGGGGAGCAATAATTGCGATGGCTATTTCTTAAAGGAAGAGTAAATGGAAGCCTGCAGGGCGCAGGGCTGGAGGCAGAAAGGACCGAGGTGAGCACATCACGGGCTTGAGGAGGGCTGAAGCTGTAATCCCTGTTGCCAAGGATAAATTATGTCAGCTCTACTGTTTTTTTTGTTTTTTTTTTTTTTTTTTTTTTTTGCTCTGTTGAGCATAGAAAATAATACTCCTTCAGTTGTTAACAGTTCCCACTAATGAATTCTTGTTACTCCTGTGGAAGGTAGTAGGTGTTATGTGTATAAGTAGCTTTTGATTAATATGAACATTCAGACAAGACTTGAACCCAGCCCTGGGAGAGGGAGTTTGAAAATCTGGAGCTCAATACTAGTTCTCGCCCAATGTTATGTCATCTGCTTTCATTCTGTTCACTGATGAGGGCTGGAAGTGCCAAAATGCCCAAGGAAAGCTGTTTTTGTGACCTCTGCAACCTGACCAGATGTACGAAGCAGGAGGAACTCACCAGAAATGCTGTTTGCGTTGAATTTCCTGCCCGATTTTGCAAATGCAAGTGGCAGAACCATCATTCAAAGATCAGCGTGGGAACTTTGAGTGCTGAGAATCTCAGCTCAYAAGAAGAGTGAGTGAGGACAGACTGATAAGTCTGATATGCTGTAGGGGCATTCAGAGACCAAACCACACAGCAGGTCCTTGTGCCAACAACAGTGCAGTCAGGGAGAATCCAGTTCACTCCTGGGCTGGGGAAAGTGGTAGAGGTACAGCAGAGAGGAGGCAGTTTGTTCTTGCTTTTGCAGGCAAGAGGGGGCTTGGCACAGACTTTAGGGCTGCTCCAACCTGCCCCATGCCATAGAGATCCCATAAAACCCCATGCACAACATTCAGCAAACCTCACTTCAGTGGTGCACTAGTGCCTATATCTGCACCAGTCATCCGAGCTCCCCATGGAAAAGATGGCGTGAAATAGGTACCCAAGATGGTGATTCATCTTGTCCTTATGGTGCTGTCTAAAACAGGTCAATGAATCATGCTCTAAAAATGCCTCTTTCTCCCACAGACTAGCAAGGGAGTTTCAAGKATGAGCTCAGCTGTAGACATCATCTACAGGACTACAGCATAGACATCTAAAGATGCGTTTGCCACCCTACCTCTCTATTTCTTACTTTTGTGGGGGCTGATCCAGGCAAATCATTTCAGAAGCCYGTGGGGAAGGAGAAGCTTTGCTACAGGGAAAGCCTGCAGAACTGTTGAAGGATCCTGATATCTCCTATCAGACAGGTTGAGCTGATGAGCAATGTATCCACATGGTTCTGTATTTCATCGTAACATCCCTTCCAAAMCCAAATGGAGAGGGTTATGTTTTTCTGTAGAGCTCGTTGGGCTGCTTTGGTGTTCCTTTGAGGTTTTGGTCACTGYAGAAGAATTTGATCTCTGGAAAACTTCTCCTGGCATCTTCTCAGCACTTTGAGACACGATTCTATGGTATAAGGCCACCTTCTCCCAGATTGCCTGCTGTCAGCTACTCTCCCTTTGGTGCCWTAGGTCATGTGGACTACTCTTCAGAGACTTCCAGATAGATTCAGCTTTCTCCACTATTTGAGGCTGGGAAAGCAGAGGAGTTCAGGCCTCCTGTGGATGGTCCTTCATATGTCCAGGTCCAAGTGACTTCCAAACGTAGTGAATCCCAGCTTGATCATGTCCCACTAACAGCTGGCATAGTAATGAGGAGAAGGTCATTTCAAGAAATCTGTTCTGCAGACTGGCACATAAACAACAGACATTTGGCAATACAGCCAACGTATTCCTAAGCTCTTATAAAAGCTATCAGTGGTGTAAATTATTTTACCTGCACTGGCTTCAGTGGAGTGTCAGAGCTGAAACTTTATTACRATGTTTATTCATTTATTTTCAGGTTTGTGTCAACCTAGACATCTGTCTTTACACAGCATATTAATGATACTGCCTATGGCTTCAAATTTAATTTTATGCATGCATGRAAAGCGTAACTTCAGTCATGCCATACACTCCTGATTTACAGGCAGAGGAATAGCAGCTCTACCAGTTTGCAACTGCCTGATTGATGCTGTGGTGTCTGTAACATAAAATTAAATTGAATGGCACTATCTCTGAGAAGAGGACCGTGCAGGTTGGGAAATGCCTTCTGCTGCAACTCTGTTGGAGGGAAGTAGTGTGGGCATCTTGCTGTGGCAGGTCTCCTGACTGAACGGYGTCTTCTTTTATGGCTGCCTTGTCTTTTCTTCTGAATGTCTCGGACCACTCAAGTGCTTGTTTTCAAATGCTTAAAAACACAACCAYGAACAACAGCACCATTTTCTTGTTCAATCAATGAATCTACTTTTTAGAAGAGCTGTCTTCTTCAGATGATTATGGAATTATCTCCCATCACTGATCTCTGCTACCTAGCACATCGTTCAAGCTTGCAGTCAGCCGCAGGGCATATGAAGCTTCCTGGGCTTCCCCCCAGCCATCAAAGGGCCACCTTGCAGTGGGCAACGCACAAACCAGCTCCTCTGGCCACGTGGGGATCTGTTTCTGTTCCACCTCAATACACTCAATATGGATGACAGGATCCTCAGGAAAGCCAGGCAGAAGTCTATCACGAAAGTGTAAAAACATCAGGACCTTTAATTTTTAATTTCGCCTCATCAGCTAGCATTGGGGAGGACTGTATTTCCTGAAATTTTAATTGTCAAACCCATTGACCCATTTCTTTCTGTGTCCCCGGGTGGCAGCGCACAATATATTTTTTGGCTGGCAGGGGAACATATTTCATTCAAGTAGTGGAGTTTTGGGGCTCAGAAAAACAACCCCAGATCCTTTTCAGAAGGCACATGTGGTAACAAGTGAGCACTGATCTTGCATGGGCCAGTTGCTCTCTTCCCTGCTGAACTCAGTGGGTCTCTTCAGTCACAAAAACCTGAAGAATCTGCAGGACAGAGCTGGAGACGCAATGCTGGAAATGAGGGACCTCCCCACATCCCTGCTGCACATGAGTCAGGTTCCCCGACGTCGATCTTTCCGATCAGCCAGGAGTCACTGGTGTTTTCTTACGGAGTGATGGCACCCCTGTTCCACACAGAAACTGGAAAAGGAATGAAAAATGGGAAATCTGAGAGAAAAATTATTTCCTCAAAAGCAAAACCAAGCCGCCAAAACTTTCCAGACAGGGTCAATTTGGTGAAATTACTGTGTGAGTGGTTACAAAGTTCTAAAGCAGCTTTATTCCACCCAAAACGTGTCCTGGCAGCTGAGGCTCTGCCGTTGGCCATTCAACAGCTTAAACAAAGCGCTGAGCAGCAAAAGGCCCCGGTGGCTTCTCAGCTCCCTCGGAAGATGGCAGAACCAGAAATGCTTCTGGGAGGGAGGAAGTCAGGAGGAAATCCTGCCAGATGAGATCCCTAGTGCTATTGTGCAGGCTCAGGATGCTCCAATGTTTTGGATTATCACAGGAATTTGGGGCTGGGYGCAGAATTGGTTGCACACGGCTGGGAAACGGATCCCAGGGCTCTGTCTGGAGATCATTTCTCATTAAGTACCAAGTCCTGCCTGTCACCCGTGTGATACGTACCTTGTTCAACATGCATACCCGACTAGTCTCACAAAATTGTGTCAACTTGCCATCATTTCAATGCTTCATTTTCATAAAATATACAGTGTCATTTAACAATGAGTAAAATTCTGCTTTGAAAGAGGCTGCCAATCACAGAAAAAAAGTCCTGAAATCCTGTTTTACATGAATATGAATTCAGATCCATATATAAAATAACGTTCTTGTCAATCAGAAGCTGTGTTATAGACACAAATCTGATGTCAAATCCAAGCATAACAAGGCAATGAGCTGAATGACAGATTGTATGGAAGAATTCCAGAATTTGGCTTTAAAATGCATTTGGCCAGACACAGGATTCAACAGCATTTGGAGATGAACTCACCATTTAAAGTTTCGGGTTTCGTTTTTAAAGAAAACAACTCGCTCTACTACCCAGATGGAGGTTTTCTTTGAAAAGATGTCATTAACTTTTAAATTGGCTGATGTCATACATCCCGGATGCGTACACACACCTACACGCAGAGAGGAGACAAAGAACTTCAGAGGAATCCACTTCAAGGTGAAACATAACGCCTTTATGGAAACAAAAACAAAAACCCGGAGAACTCCCCAAAGCAGTCTGGGTATTTAAATGCAGTTTTTAATCTACACATGAAACTCAATGCGGAGTGGCAGCACCGAGGAGATGCACCCAGCATCTTCCCCAGGAAGCAGCAGTGTGTGTTGCCCTCTAGATGACAGCAMCACCACCTACTATATATTCTCTATGGAGATGCCTGCTTTTCCCATCCCACCTCTGGCAGTAATGCTTCACGTGTTTGGCCCTCACTACTTTGAAAATTAAGATTTAATAAGGATTCAGGAAGGTGGCTTCCTTACGCCAGCTTATTGCTAATTAATTATTCAGATATGTGTGAGAGCAAACCTTGAAAAAACTCAGCCAGCATCTCACTAATCTGCAATAACCACAATTATTTGCAAATTATTTGCAAATAGATGCATCTCCTTAGATTTAAAATGAAAACTCAGTCCTCTGAGTTAAACTCCAGTTGAGATTATTAAAAATATCTATTGGGGTTTTAGCATCTCTGCAGTAAAACATTCTTCAGTCCCATGCTTGTTAGCACTCGATAGCTAGGTAGATATATTTTTAATAATCAATTGCAATTTAAAGTACCATAACATCCAACTAGATTCAAATTTAAATATCGCATATAAATTAATTTTGCATTTAAGGTGTTAATTGAATAAAAATGTTTAGAGCTTTGAAATACTGTTCCTGCAATTCATACTTGAATAAAGGCGTATCACACTACATGAAATGTTGGTTTAAGTGCTCGTGCTTTCTGCCTGGGTTCTCCATGTGCTCTTCCACAGACTGTTTTTAAAGCAAATGAAAGGGCCATTGCCATACACCAGGAAACTGGGCCAATTAAATAAATCTAATTAAATTAGCTATTAACTAAATCCAATCACACTCATGCCCCTGTGATCTGCCAGTTGTTCTTAGTTAGTGGCTTCAGATTTACACTACCTTGCAAAGGCAGCAAACAGCTCGCAAGACCAAGCGGCAGGACATTCATCCCTCTGGCCCAAGACCTGGAAAATAGGTAAGGAAATCTTTCTTTTCCAGAAATTACTTATTTTCTGCAGCAATTGAGTCATTGCTGAGCCAATRCTGACAGGATTTGATAGTTATTTGGGTGCATAAAGGGAAAGAGCTTCCCAAGGGGTCATTGACATCGGGAACCCTCTCCACCACCACTGGCACCAGCTCGTTTCCTGGTCAGCAGTTGCAGCTAGAGGGGAAAGTAAATGGACTATGAAAAGATAACAGCTCTCTCAGAGCTGGGGTCTGCCTTTCTCAGTCTTTCAGTGGGGAAATAGATGTTTAATTCTTCAGTTCTCCTCTCGATACAAGAGTTTTCTACAGCATTAGATTTTAACCAGAACCCCTGCTTTGGCTGTTCATGCTCGCTTTGCGTTTCACTGTCTTTTGGTAGTGCACGCAGAAAGCAGCTTTCTCTGTTGCAGAAATCTCAACACCTTGTAATTCTGTAACTCACTTCCAGGCAGAATTTAACTCTTTTCCTTGTAAATATGAAATTAATATCCCTCTTTGGGTCTTGCTGTCACCAAAATAATCTCTCCTATCCCTAGCTGGCAAGAAGACAACAGCAATTCTTTTTGTGCAGTTCTGCACTTCATGGCTTTTCCTCAACCAGAGTGGACTAAATATTTAAGAGTTTAGGGAAATATATATATATATATATATATGTATATGTGTGTGTGTATGTATGTATGTATATGTGTGTGTGTGTGTGTATATATATATATATACATATTCACAGAGTAGCTTCACGTCACTTGTAGGAGTCAAATCAAAGGTCAAGCATCAAATAAGGTCTTGGTGCTCACCTCTGAACAGGTAACGGTTGCCAGAATCTCAAATGCCAGTATTCCTCCTTAGTCTCTCATGACTTGCCCAGATTTGAAGGAACTGGGGAYATAAACTGGATTCTCTGGAATTCTCTACTGAAAAGGTCACAGTTTCCACATCCAGAATTGCTTGTTCACCATCACAATTAGCAAAAGTACGGAAAATATAGCAGTGCACTGGAAACAATACACCAAAAACCAGGGGCTTGACTGTCTCTTTTGTTTGTTTTGGATTATCCTTATTGTTATTTTATAATCCTCTGAGTACRTCTTCTTGCAGAGAGGCACTTTAAAAATGCCGACACTGAGCCATCAGCAATGATCTATCTGAAGACTGGGATTATAGGTCACATCATTTAAATAGAGAAATCAATTGAGATTCATTTTCTGCTTTGCTGTTCTGGGTTCTCTATACCGTTATTTTTATCTTTGTCACACATTCTCAAACCTTCCTGGAAATTAGGGATAGAAAAGGCCTATTAAGTCATCCAACCTCTCTCACCAGATGTAGTACAGGCATGATCCCAGGTGGTTTGGTTTCAGATGTGCCAACCTGCAAGCTCCTGCCATTTGCTCAGTRCTCTGCTGTGCAGAAGGGCTGTTCCCCATCGCAGGGACGCGGCAGCAGGCACGTGTGCWCGCCTGGAAGGTATGGGACGTGAGCAAAAGGTAAGGCAGCAAAAGAAGAAGCGCTGAGAGTCACGGTGAGCTTTAACGACATGGTTGGAAGGAAGAGTGAGCCAGCTTACAAATGTGACCGTTACGGGTCTTGTCACAGTGATGGAAAAAGCAGAGCAACAGCAGGTCTGGATGGGAAAAGAGCTATGAGATGGGATTCCCTGTAAGGGAGCAGTCAAAGCACCCAGAAACACATYGAAGCAGAGGCTGGTTTTCCCTTCTGAAGATCTGAGGCCTTTTCTGGCCATGGGTGGTGAAAGTGTAGCGCAACATAGGGGTATTGGGTTTTTGCAGTGGGAGTAGGGGAATTTGGTGGCTGGTGGGAGCTGGTGTGCCATAAAGAGCTACAGCTGGCTGAACACTTTCCATCAAAATTGGCTTTGGGGTAAATGCGTTTTTCTCAATGACTCAATGCAAAAAATAATCACTTGCAAATCATCTTGGAAGCCCTCCAAAGCACATCCAGCTCTTTTCACATACCCTGTTTGGGTCCGAGTGAGGGATAAGGCAGCAAACTGCACCCATTTTTAAATGCATTTTATCTGGCAGCCAAACAGTTAATGAAGTATTAAATGCTGAGACAGAGGCTCATGCCCTGCTTGCAAAATGCTGCCGTGTGCTAGGTGTACCCTTGCTGATAAGGCTGAAGATACGCTCTCATGAACCTGTTTAGCCTTTGTCAGGTGAAACCTGTACTGTCGTTTTAAATAAGGTTTTTGCATTTTATCTTCTGTATTTAACAGTGTACAAGTCCAGCTCAGTTGCTAGGCAACATTCCCACCAGGTCCTGGGTTTCCTTCCTTTTACAAATGAGAAACAACAATAATAATAATAAAAAAAAATCCCCCTGTGCTCACCAGGATGAGGTAAAGTCCTCTGATTTAGTGATCTTAATTGCCTCCTTCCCTCAGAGGGCTTGATCCTGGTGGGAAAGGAATAAGATCTGTAACTCCCATCACGATTAACAGGGCTTCAAGCCGTGAAAGTAGAATACACCTCTGATACGGAAAGTACTATAAGGGTGTGCTGAAATAGCCCAAACAGCCCCGTCACTCACGTAAATCAGTGCATACACCTACACGCACCTGCCCTGCAGTAACCAGACCATTGTAGTTAGTGCACAACAGTGTCGCAGACTTGATGCGGATCAAACAGACTCTTAAAACCTCTCTCTCCCTACGGGGTACAGGTGAGGCTTTTTGGGGTGCTCCAAATCTGCATTTTCACACCTTGGTATTTAGAGGCGGCCTCCAAGTTACTCTGAAYGCTCCGTTACTCAGAGACATGTTTGGTTTTGCAAAATCCCTGCAATGTATTTTAGCTGTTTGCCGCTCGTGCAAACTTCACTCCATTCCAGCAGAGTTTGCTTGGTTTAGGGTGGGGTTTTCTGCTGGTTTTTAGTAAGTAAAAACTGCAGCTGTGAACAAAAAACTCCCAACACTTGTGTCATCATGCAAAATTTCTAATGATTAGACATAGCCGAGTTTCAGAAGCTTAGGAACAGCTTCCTTCCCATGCCTTTAGCTGCTAGATACRTTTTTAAACTCTTTGTTTTGGGGAGCCTTGGTGCATTCCCGCAGGCCCTTCAAAGTGCTGGAGGTTTGCAGCTCCTGCCATCTTCAAGTGAAAGAGTTTCTGCCCTCCCAGAGCTCAAGATCAGAGCTCTGCAGGCAGACAACCCAGCTGCAAGCACCCAAAACCGGATGCCACAGAGCCCGGATGCCTGAATTACCTTGAGCCTAGTGGTGAAAACGTGAGAAGAAAAAGCTATTGCAGAAATACCAGCTACATCTGCATTACTGTGGAATGCTTCCTGGCTAAATAGCAGGGCTTGAGGCAACTGAGGCCGAGAGGAATCAGGGCTGATATAGCCCCAGTACAGTCTTCTTTCCCATGTAGCTGGACCAGTCACACACCAGGCTTTTTGCCTAATTTTCCCCAAAGCAGCAGCTCTGCAAAGCCAGCGACAAGTCGAGGCGCTTGCAGGGAGTCGCCTGGTACCGCATCCCTACAGACGATGGGCGAGCAAGTAGAAGAGAGAAGGGAAGAAACACTATTTTAACGTGGAGATTTTGAAATGAAACAATTTGCACGCCTGATCACAGCCTTTTCAGGGTGTCTCCTCTGCAATAAACATGTTCACACACGCTCTGMTCTTGGTGCGAAGCTGCCAAGAAAGCAGAGCCCCGGAAAAAGGAGCTGAGACCAAAGGGAGGGAGCAAAGGTTTGATTTTTGCTATCCTGCTTTCCGCCGATGGAAGATAAAGCCTTTCAGGAGTGTCTTTGATGAAGCTGTTTTCTCAGTAAAACGTGATGAATTACAAACTCTGCTGATAGCACTAGCTCGTAAGAGGTGGCAGCGCTGAGGCTGCAGACCCGCTCCCGCGCCCCGGCCTTTTGGGCTAGGTGCTGTTTAGGCACCAAGCAGATAATGTTCTCCTTGCTGCAGCTTTTATATACATTAATTTTTTATTTGTTTTATATAACTCACTTGTGGGGTTAAGCTAATAGATGGAAAACAACTCCAGATTGTCCAAAAATTGCAGATATCATTAGGTGATGAATAATCATAATTTCTTTTAATGATTTTAATTAATTTTACTTAGTGACATTTTCAATAATTGTGCAGCGTACWCACTCTGTTCCTCCCCCATCGCTTGGGAGTTTTGCCAGAGGCTTCATTACTTTCAGGTTCCCTTCGGCTTGTCTGTCTGAAGAATGAAGATGCTATCAAAATAAGAACTTGGAGTTGCCATCTGTATCGCAGGAAGTTGTTAACAGCTCGTCATTTAATAACATGCATGGTCTCRAGACACAGAGCCAAGGTTGGCAGGTTCCCCTGAATTCCAGGGATGCAAGCAGGTCAAACTGAGCTCACATTTAGGTTACTGTAAAACCAAGCTTTTACAGAACTTCAGAAAAATAAATGCTTCCATAAAATGTGAGCACAACAAAAAAAAWAATGTTGTTCTGTTTTTTCTAAGCAAACATTTTTCCTGCCTGTCTTGCAGCTGAGATATTGCAATTTTATGCTAGTGCATGTGGCCAGAAATGATACTGAATAGGAACAGATGGGCAATGTATGCAAATCGCTCCAACAAAATGGAGACTAACGAGTTCCCAGTGATCCAGGAATTCCATCCCGGGAAGCCACATGGGTGGCTGGGCAAGCAGCAAAGCTTCCCAGTGCTCTGGATGAGGTTGCTAATGGATAGATGCAGGAAAAAGACCCCTCAAGGGGCTTTGCACATAGCTCATTGGTACCCCAAGGTCAATGYGCTGCTCCAGATGTGGCTGGGAGAAGACCCTCCTGGATAAAAACCAGAATGAAGCTTGAGCAGTTTTGTGGCTTGCAGAGACTCTGCCGCTATCGTCAGCGCGTGCCAACAGCAGGCTTGTAAGGCAGAGCTCCACGGAAGCGCGCTCAGAGCCTTCAGGATCTGACACAGCGTGATATTTGTTTTACGAAAAAGTCCCAGCTTGACAAGCCGAGGGCTGGAATCACCTTTTGCTGTGCCAGATGTGCTTTTCCATGTCCCCAGGTGCATTAAGACATCTTGTCTTCGCTCTAGATCTCTGCTAGCGGAAGGCTCTTGACCGTTCTGCTAAAGCAGCTGGAGAGGACAGTGGTTTATACGACATGGCATCAGGGCTAAAGAAATGACCCAAGATGAGGAGCTGCTTCTCGAGTAGTCTGTTCCCCGTTGGAGTAAGACGGCAATGACTCTGCTACCTTTCACATAAGGCTTTAAGCCAGCTCCAACTGAAGATAATAGTAATTCACCCCCTAATTACAAAAAGGAATTTGAGCAGACCCACTGCTGGCAAAGGGCTGATAACCTCGAGAAAACAGTTAAGGCCATCTTATCGGCTCCTGAATCTCCATTTAAATCGATCGGACTGCTGGTGTGCATCAGCCGAGGCTCTGACCTCCATGTTCGCAGCACCTGCGTCAGCTCTGGGCAGTACAAGCTGGAGAACTCCAACTCTACCCTGMGGAAATGTTATTTTTCTAAAACTGTCCGTTGATCTAGCCATAAAATAGAACAAATCCTTAAACTGCTATAAATTGGGATTTTATTATTCCTTATCTACTTTGCAAYTTGATTAGTAAATTTATTTGAGCCAAAATGTTATAAAAATGCTCTTTAAAACCCTAATATCATTGGAGTTTGCATTATATGCAGCTAGAAGCCTTGGGAACTGATTACAAGGCAAGGGAATTTTTTTTCTAACTCCCACTTGAAAGCCCGTCTGTAACTAAATGGACCCTTCAACTTGTCTCCCACACAACCCTGGGCGCACGAACACAGGTGCTTTGCAGGGAGCTCAGCGGCTGTCTGCACACGCTGGTGTGCCTGTCCAGGGCAGTGGATCTGCCTCAAGCACCACGAGCTTTCTGTYGGAAGAGCGTATGACTGCTGCCGGCCTGAAGTGGGGGAGAGTGAAGGACACAAAAGATGGATCAAAGCAAGAGCCACTGAGCGCTCTTGTGCTGCAGGAACCAGGGAGCAGAAGGGATCTCCTGGGCCTCGAAAGGCAGCTCCTGTTGCTGTGTCCTACAGTCTCCTCCACAGCCCGTATTAACCTCCATTGCCAGACTGGTTCGTTTGTGCATCTCCACCCCAGCGCTGAATAGCTTGTCCACAAACTCCCCTCTGTGGAGGCTGAAAACATCCTTTTAGCCTCTCGACAGTTTATACTTATTTGCTCTCATGCCAAAACTGTCCATTAGCTTAAATAGCACTATTCTCCCTTTAATGTTTACTGCTCTGATATATTCATAGAACAATCATTTCCCTGCTTTTGGTGCACCTGAACATGTCTTTTTTATGTCTGGTATCGTAGCAAATGCTTAATGTTCCACTGTTTTCTTTATTACTGTAATTGCTCTGCAGGTTTGAAGTGCATACACTCATCATTCAAACCTCTGGATGAATATCCATCATTATCTTCTTTTCAGATCTTGTCTCCTATGACACAGCTTGCTGGAAAACCTGGCAGCCCTTCCACAGCACACTGCATGACCTTGCAGATGGTTGGTTGTAGGGCAGGACATCAGACATCTGGGGCATTTCCTCCCARTTTTGCACAGATCTTGGGTCAGCCATTGAGCATTAATTCATGGACATTTGACCTTGCAAAACAGTTTCAGATTTCAATTGAAATCGCTTTTCAGTTACTAGTATCCTAATACCAGATAAAAACATCTAGCATGAGAAGTAAGAGGTTACTAAATCTGAACCTTTCACTTTTATGTTAGGGGCACTAGAAAGAACAGAAAGTGACACAGTTGCTCRAATGCCTTTAATTTCCATCTAGTCCTTAGAAAATTTCAGGGACCTAGGATAAGTCTAAATCATAAAGTTCTTTGGCTAAACAGCTGTTTTGTCAGCATTTCTCACCATTCACCAGCGCTCTGTTACAGGTCCCGCRCAATACCCTTTGTTTCTATGTGGGCGCTGCGTCACCTCGTCTAACACCAACAGTCCTTCAGCCACCATCCTGTGAGTCCCTTTCTCTGTGACAGCGACCACTGTCCCCTCTACAAAAGCACCTTTTCAAGTGCTCAGCTGGTTTGGAAAGGCCAGCACGCCTTTGCACACACACCTTTGCTGACTCCATGCCAAGGTGAAGCCCTAGGTAAAGCTGTGCCACCATAGGGATAAAATCTTGAGCTGTCTTCTTTCGAGAGGAAAGGGAAAACGTGAAGCCAAACTGTAGAGCTGACACAGCGCTAAAGATTTGGACATTAATGAGGTAGTGGTAAGGAGCCCAAGGAAACAATCAAGGAGGATGCAAAGGTTTACCAGGACTGTGCACCACCAGGAACCCAATGCAGATCAGTCAGCCCCAGATGGGTTGGACATGGACACCATTAATGATAACAGSGGGAAGAAGGCTCAGCTAGATTCATCAATGAGTTTTTTCTAGCTCATTTGTTTGCTTAATAACTTTCTTCACAGCCCTGAGATTTCCCCCATAATGCGGGAGTTAGTGTCTCCCTTTCCAAAAGGGGCTGTTGAACATTTGCAGGCAGTGAACGGAGGCTTGGCTCACGCACAAGCACAGAGGCCAGGAATGAGTGAAAATACTTCTGGCAACCAAAGGCACCACTCCCAAGTTCCCCCCCCTTTGCTGAGGAGATAAAATTTCATGCAACCTAACAACAACAAAAGTATCCACTTGCACAGAGAAGAAGAAACATCCCAGCCCAAACCTGAACCTGCAAATGAAAATACAACCAAAAATTCAAAAGCATCTTTGCAAGCAATCCAAACCATAGCCACGGGGAAYGCAGGCTGCTAAAGAAACAGCTCAGTAACCTGAACGCTTGGTGTAAACATCCCAGCGAGTGCTTCGGTTTCTCGGGCCGACTGAGTGGAAGGCAATGTATCTGCATGCTGGGCTTGGTATCAAAGTGACTGGAGGAGGTCGGAAGGGGAGTCAGCTGGCTCAGGAGCTTTACTTGGAGCTGAGTTACAGCTTCAGGCARCAGAAATGCCTCTCTGAGCCTTGCAGAGTTTCCTGTTAAATTTGACATCTCATTTCTATTTTGCAGACGACACTCCATCAGATTGGGATTTTTTGACAGGAGTCCACAAAATCCTTGGAAGTATTGCTTTTCCTTCCCAGTACTTCCCATGATGCTTTTTATTTAACTCTAACCCTAAAAAGAGGCCCAAATAACCGTGAGATACCACAAGTGCTGCCTTCCAGTATACTCTCCATGGCATTATCCTGTCCTTGAACATCAGGTCATCAAGAAGTACAATATTCTGGCTTTTGTGTYCCACTTGGGACTTGTCCACAGAAAAAAATTCCAATTAAAATATTTTCATGACATAGATGTCCACTTGGGTTGTACTTTCAAGAGGCCTCTCTTACATGAAGTGTCAAATGGATCTTCAGTTACATCCCTGCAGGAACACGGGGCTGAGCGGCCACCGAGTGCAAACCCACCGGCAATGGGTGCCTTGCTAATGCAGCACATTGGCACAGCTGATTTACACCAGCTGAGGGTATCATGTCTAAACTAAGAATTAGCGTAGGAAAAGCTCACTTGCTGTCATAGTAATAACCATAAAAATGACAGACTAATGAATYTTGTGACTCCTGCAAAAGATTTTGCACTGCTGGAAAGCTAAAGCAAATTTCATTTGCCCCCAGTTCTTTGATACAGGAGAGATTTCCCTTTAAACCTGCTATGGCCAGGAATTTCATTCACCCTTTTGCCAGGAGAGCACTATATCTCTGCTGTGATGTGGGAAGACTGCATGTAACAATTAATAAATAATCCTTTAGTGACAGATTTTCCGTAACTTTTTTGTAACCCAGTGACCTGTATAGTCATTCACACCTACGCAAAGTCAGAGGAAGCCGTGGAGGTAAGACACTGATAGGAAGGACAGTTTTACAGCCGTTTTGCATGACTTTAATACCTACACAAAGCACATGGTGACAGTGAACCAGCCCWTTAATACTCATAATCATCCTTGATCATGGGTTCTCCGCTCCAGGATAATGCTAATGCAAGTACAGTATTTTGGCAGCCTAGAAAGACTAATGACTGTTCTGTGCACTGTAAACCAACCCAGTTCCTAAGCGTTGGCCTTGCTTTGCTTGCCAATAAACATTTCCATCACAAAGTTTGAGGCTGTCTGAATTCCAGGTCCCCAGTCCCAGCTCTGACCTTGGGCAGCCCTCAGTTCCTCAGTTTCCCTGTCAGTAACGCAGAAATGGTGCTCATATACCCTTTTTTGGAGCCCTTTGAGACCTAGCAGAAAAGCACTGCTTAAGTGCACTTATGATGACAATGTATTATTTATTATTCCCCTAGGAGATTGTTCCACAGCCTAATACATCTCATTGTTAAAAAGCTATTCTTGATATTGAGTATGATTTCTTTCCTTCCCCAATTTCATCCCATTACTCATAGTAATATCCCTTCTCTTTTTTCCTTTCCCAAGGGGAAAGAAAAGGGTTGCATTTTTAAGAAGTGACATTCTGGGGCTTGTTTTTACATCAGTAAACTTTTCTTGAACACAGCTGCTAGGCACCCCCAGTGGCCTTGAAAATGATAGTGAAATCTGTTCTGGGAAAACTACTCTGCCCCTAAACTGGCCATGAAAGTAATTAACTGAAGGGATTAGAAAAAGAACAGAATGTGCAAAAATTCATTTGCTTCCTTCTTGGTTTTGTTTGAATACAAAAACGATCAGCCTCCAAGGTCCTCTAGTATTATTGCACATCCTCATTCATCTGCTAAAAAGAGGCAAGGACTTTGGATGAATTGTACTGTTACTTTTTTAATAAAAATAATATTAAGAGTAAACACTCATGTATTAATTAAATAAACCCTCGACTACTTCCCTGTTATCTTTTTTAACACACTTTGCACTCATGTCCCCAGTGGCTGAGTTTCAAATGCTCATCCAGTAAAACTCTGTCTAGGAGTTCAGCAAACTGAACAGACATTTATTTTCTTCTGGGACAACTCAGTGAAACAGGGAACACATATAAAACTGTCCACAGTGAAAGCAGAAGCATGCAGTACAAAATATGCCTTTTGGCAAGAGGTCAAAAGTGATCCAGTAAGAAATAAATTTTCATATTGAGCAGAAAGGACATTTATCCTCCCTATCAGGCATGCCACCAATTTTTGCAGCCTTTCTTCAGGACACTTCACCATCAAGACCCTTCCCAGCTTGATCTGCCTCTCAGCAAGACTTGAGGCTGCAAGGCAGGACTCTAATCCTGCAAATAACTTCAGAGGGCTGGATCCCTAGTCCTGCACTTCCCTAGAGACTCGGTGAAGGACCATCGCTGGCAATTCCAGCCTCTGCGCGTGTGTGTCTGTGCATYAGTATTGCAGGTGCAAGGAGACAGTATCAGTAACTGGAGGATTCAGTTCACGCACGTGAACTTTCCCAAAGACAGGAAAATTCCCTGCTGGGGAAAGCRTTCAGATCCTTTGATGTAAACCAAACAAGAGACATGTCCCACAGGTCCTAGTCCACTGGGAGAAACTTTGTTGTGGAGACAACAGGAGACTTGTTGAAAACACTCATGCTGGAAATACTGTTTGGAGAACCAAATTCAAGCCACAAGTTTCTGATCTAGGTCTCCATCAGTGTTTCAGCTCCCCCATGCTGCATGTGAATCAGTACGGGCAGATGATCCAGTCGGCCCTTCTAGTCCCACTGTTCAGTCCCAGCTCTGAGAGAAACCCAGTGCCCTCCCGTTCCTCTCTTTCAGGTGAAATGACTGATGAGGAATACAGAATTATTATATTTTATTTGTTRTTGCTACAGTAGCACCTAAAATCCTATCCAAAGCAGAAAATCTCAAGCATGACTGCAACACTATAGTGCCAAGTACTAAAAAGTCAATCCCTACCCAAGCCAGCATATGACTGAATCACTGGAATAGACAATAAATATGCACCCAGTTACACTCAAGAAAATATAGGAAAAATTCTCTTAAGTCAATGAGTTTTCCAGATTCACAGCAGTTTTGCTGCCTGTCAAGACTGGTGTCTGCCTTGGGTACCTCAGCAGGAAAGCAAGTGTCCTACAGCAGCGGTGGCTCAAGTCCCTTATCTTTCGTTCTTCCTTCCAAACACCTAATCCACGTGCTGTTGTGCAGAGCTCCCAACCAGGTTTCCTCATGCTGGAAAGCAGAGCCAGAACTCGATCCTATCTCCTTACCACGCAAGATCAGGGCTGGATTTTTTCCCTGAATGCCAACAGGTCTTTTCCACTTTTCTGCTAATACTTTTTTCTTYGAGGAAGCACTTCCTTTACGTTGTAATATTTGATAGGCTTGTAACAGAAGGCCATTTTTAAAGACTTTGAAAAAGTCTGAAATGCAAATGTTAATTGTGTCTGGGCTAAGAGGGACATGGCAGTTTATTAACAGTTTTGTCTCTCCTTTTCTACACACAATTGGATAGTGGCAGCCTGTGATTATTTTAACTGACTAATGTGCGTGGAAATCCTTTCATTATGGCAGACTAGCAAAGAAAGAACCTCATATGAGCAAGTGAGCTTGGAAAAAAACAGAGACATGCATGCCATTCCAGCATCCTCCAAACAAGGCAGAGGAGGAAAGGAGAAGGTGAGCAGAAGCCAGGAGGGGACATTAAGGAAGGATTACTGCTCTTCTGAAACAGCAAACAAAATTAAATGGAAATAGAGAGGGAGGTTGAAAACTCAGCTGCTAAATGTTCTGCAACTACATGTTGTTAAATATTTAAATTCCACAATCAAGCACATTTTTGTTTATTAAAAAAAAATAAATAAAATAAAAGAAAGAGAGAGAGAAGGAAAGAGAAATGCCCAGGAGGAATCCTTGGTTGAGTCATTAAGCAGGGTAATGACATTTCTGCCTCCCTCCGCCCTTCTACAAATGATCATAAGTGAATTGTGTGCAGAGGAGGAATTTCAATTGCTTGGCAGGAGTTGTGCAGGTACGTGGTGGCCTGATCGCCCTTCCTCAGCCCCAGTCAGGCACCGTTGCACCCACCACACCAACAATTCAACCCGAGAGCACCAAGCTCAGGCCTTCCTTGTAAAATGATGGAGCTTCACGGGGACGGGTCAAAAAATGCTTGTTCCTGGTCAGGTGTGCAAGGATTCATTTTAACAGGCGCACTCAGGATGATCCCATTAAGCCGTATAGCTTATTCCAGGGTAGTTATTGAAGGCAGGGACTAAAATAAGCCACTCTGAAATCTAAGCAAGTGTGCTCACGTTGGGCTAGGTAATGGTTTAATGCAACTAGTTCTGTTTTAGGAAATTAAACATGTATGCATCCGGTCATGAGCAGGCAGATTCATGCATCTTCCCACCCTGGAGTAATAAGCACTATGTCTACTTAACTGACTGGTACAAATAYGGAATAAAATAGGCACCAGGAAGATGGTTGCACCTTCATGAGCATTTCTAAGGAACTACCAACGCCCAAATTGTCAGCGCTGGGTAGCTCTTGGAGCTGACAGAGGAAGCACATTCCAGCGGGGATTTTTTGCTCTTTCAATAGTTGTTTCTCCTCTCAGCTGAGAATGAAGTTACAAATACATATAAAAATGAGTAATGAACAAGACTGAAACAACTTGTTTCAACATTTCCAATTAAAATAAAATGCCTGGGGCTGACCTGAAATTTGTTTTCTCTTTTCATGTGCTTGCCATTTCCCAGTGGAAATTTCAGTGAATCTGATAGTATCTGATAGGCCAACGTGGTAGGTGAATCTTTTTACACAGTTTGATTGTTAATTTGAAATATTTATTCTGAGGTTCTATAAAAAGGTCCTGATTTTCAATATTCAGAACTTTCCACCAACATCAAGTTGCTTTCAAGTCTCTAAAGTAGCTGCTCAGTCCTGAAGAATTCACATTAACCAGATCTTCCTCACAAGCATGTTAAATGGTTGCACCTCCTCAGAACTCTAACAAAAGCAATAGCAACACTGAAATAGGCAAACACTAAAATAAAATTGCTCATAAACTGAATTCCTCAACCCAGACTCCATTCAAATCATCATTTAAATACAAATTTCCAAACCTATCTCCTGCCAAAAAATAAATGCATTTAAACAGTCCTGAGATGTATGTACAATAACACCTTGTTCGCCCACTCTAATGAGCCTGAAAAGGAGATAAAATCCTTAGAAAACATTCAAAAATTCTCTTCTATGCTGATATGTAGAAGATGTGAATCTTTCAAAAGAGCTGCTTTTGAAAACCCTGCTCTGCCCCCTTCGTCTCATAGTGAAACTCTGATCATAGTAGACTCATGCCACATCACATGCAAGAAGGAACTGGCTAGTACACCAGGGCCCTCCCACCCAGCAGCATTCAGCAGGTCCTCAGGAACCTCTGATCGTCTCTGGGATTGCTGAGAACTATATTCGCTGAGGAGCAGCACGAACCAAGATCYGGAGACACCACATTGCTGGCTCCAGGCTCTGCACTGCCTCTGAGCCTGGAAAAGCCACTTCTGTATCTCTTCAGCTTCCTCGCGCTCCCTAAGAAGGTAATTTGTTGAGAACTCAGTGAGCAGAACTGCGAGGAGCATCCTGATCCCCTGGGGTGAGAGCAGCTGCCTGGGCTGCACGCACAGCTCGTCTTTCCCATGCAGTAGGACATGCTCCCTTTCTCTCCAACTACACTTGAATATGTTTCTGTGCCTTAATATTACTATTCATGCAYCACGCAGAAAATATAATCTACAGGAAAACTGCCTGCATTCAAAGACATTTTCTCAGCTGCACCTGTATATAGTTAACATTATTTTTCTCTCTGTTTAGTAACACTGAGGGAGAACAGTTGGTTTCTCTGCTCACCCAAAGCAGGACGCTTTGCAGGGATCTGGTGGTGCATGAATGAATTTGTTCCAGCCTCTTGAGCATGTCTCCCACAGGCAATATTTTATTTTCCACACGGAAACAGCTTGCTCTTTGGAGATGATCAGGCCACTGATGTAACAGAGCRATTTTGCTTATGACCAGAGAAGACTGCCTGGAGGGGTTCCCTCCTATCAATGAAGTAATCGATATGGGAATGTTTCCACCCCATGGGCAGCTGAGGGATGCTCAGGAGCTCTGCAGTGCCAAACATGTTGCACACACCTAGGGACGGATATGCAACCAGTGTTAACTTCGAGGTCCAAGGAGGGCTGTTTTGGGGGAGTTTGTCTGTTGCCAAAGAACACCCACGTATCTTCTTGTTCAACTAAAATTTTCCCTTTTCTGGTGAGTTTTCACATCCTATTGATCATGGCATTTCACCAGCATGGCTAATAGCTAATTATTTTAGCTTAGAGTGCTGGAGAGAAAGTTCCAGGATTCTATTTTTTTCTCCTCTGTTTGCTCCTAAGRCATACTCAGCTCTTCTCTTTCTGTCTGGCTCCACTCCGGTCTTCTCCTCTATACTGACTGTGATCACAGCATCGAGTGTGTCCATCACGAGCGCATCCCACAGACAGTGGCCGTGGCTCAGCTGATGGGCGCTCACTTGATAACTCCATTGGTTTCAAAGCTAGGACTGTAACCCACATGTGTCCTGTAAGCAGGCAGCAGCGAGGCTGCAAAGCAATTAAAAGCCTATAGCTGTCACTGAGCAGAGTTATTCATTTAGGTCAAGCCGGAGAGGTGAGTGCAAAGGTACACTGGTACAACTTTTTTGATGTATTGAGGGATCTGAAACATTTACTGTCCACTGGCAAGTCCTCAGATCAGTGTTCCTTACTTTATTCTTCTAAATCTGCCCATTTTCTCAGATCCCTGGACCTTTACCAGGCCAAGCTGGCCCTTTGCATCTCTCAGGCAGGGGCCATCCCACACTGTGTAGCTGGTGGCTCAGAGCCAGGGCAGTGCCTGTGATTTCAGCATTCATCCGTGTTACGACAATGGTTGGCTTTGTTAGCATTTTCTAAGGGAAAAGCTGCTAAAAAAACTCTAATATTGCATGCCATAGCGGAAAGTTTCAAAATATAGCATAATTAGGAATAGAAAAAGCTCTCTGGCTTTCCTTATATTAGGGATTTGCCACWGTTAGCTTCTCCTGAACCACAAAAATTTACTCCTGGAACCGAGTGAATAGTAGAAACAATTTTCCACAATGAGGCACACACTTGACACCCCAGGGCTCATAAACAACAATTCTTATGCGATAAACCTATTTCTAGGGTCTGTAAGCTCCTCCCTCCAGCTGGCAGAGCCTTGATTTTCCCTTTTGCGATTCAGCTCTTCAGTAATCCCTTTAGTGCATTTTAAGTGTTAATAAACCTTCAGYGAAAATGCAGGAATATGGAAGGCAGGATTAAGAGACCTCTGCAAAATAACCATGAATCTGCCTGGGCCAGTTTGGGCCAGTTGTTCGGCTCCCAACAAGAACTACTGCTTGAGTCCAGGGCTCAGCCCTGATGTGCACTGYGTGCCTTCCCATGGAAACCAGCATCAACTACAAACCCCCAGGGTCAGGCACTGTAGGAGCTGAAGTTCCCTGGGCACCAGGGGTCAGTGGGCTGCTGGGAAAGTGGGAGGGGTATTTAAGGGGTTGCTGGTGGTGCTGGCAGAGCTTTGCAGGTAGAGAGCTGGTTCTGAGGTGGGTGGTTGTGGGCTGGCTTGCTGCTGGGCACTTCCAAGGGCTGCAGTGTGGGGGTGAGGGCTTTCCTGCAGAGGSCCTTGGAAGGGCAGTGCCTGCTCTTGCTTGGTATGGTGGAATGGAGCTTTGCTTTGCCTCTTAAATTAGGAGATTCTGAAGAGGATGAAGGGTCCCCAAAGGGAAATAAAGGTTGGTGTGGTGCCTCCATGGCCAGTGTGAAAGGTGCAATGTAAGGTTGGTGAAGGCAYGCTTGTAAGAGGTGCCTTTCAGTGGTGGGATTGACTTTGCAGTGTGCCCAGGTGCTGTGAAGAAGGGCATTACAGCTGTAGGGTGTCCTGGTGTTAGGTTGTGGAAGTCTGTGAGTCTTTCACCTGCACCAGCTTTGCTTYGGCAACAGGCTGGTGCCTCCCTCTTTCAGGAAAAATGAAGTGCTTGATGGGAACATCAATCAGTGGATGTTCATGGTGTGTTTTTGAACCAGAAGGGCTCTGAAGTGAGGGCTTTCTGCTTGCCTAGGGTCCCCCTGCATAGAGTTACACAAAGAAACCTGGGAAGTACTCTGGGTCTGGAATGCCCTGGCTCTGGTGAGACAGCCCAGGTGCTCTTGAGGCAGCAGGCTTCCCATTTAAATGGGTCATTGCAAACCCCTTTATCCCCATCCAAAATATTCCAGTGGGAGTATCCTGCACCAAGATACTCACTGGTATATCCCAAGCTTCCTTGTGGCTAATAGGAAAAGGCAGACAGCTGGAGCCTGTTTGGTGCCTGATCCAACAGGCATCTGGAGAGCTCTGCAGTGTGAAAGGTGGGTCTTTCAGACTGCAAACGTGCATTTTAGTAAGTGGGACAGGGTGCGGGGATAAAATGGACTGTCCCAAGGACACCAGTTCTTCTCTCTGGAGTTGTTGCGGTATCCTGTGTTTTACAAGCTGGAGTCTGGGCTCTGGCGTGGGGTGTCTGAGAGCTGGCCCTGGCCTCCTGTGTTCCTTGCTGCAGTCAGAGCTGGCCTGGAGGTGGGTGCTCCAGACACTCAGTCAGGGGGGAAACTAACTGTGGGTCAGCTATGAGATTTTTAACGAGTCTGAGAAGCTATGGCTTCCTGGGAGCCTTCTCTGAATCCAGACGAATCTTGACTGTTGGGCAGCTGTAACCCAACCTATGCTTTGAGAATAGTGTCCATGTGTGCTGGTATTCTTGATAAAATGTTCCTGCATTCACGTTTTCCTCTCTGGTTCTCTGTACGCTACCAAAAAAATGAATGATTCTTGTAACATTTATGTAGTAGTAGCAGCTGAAGCCCTTGCCTTCCTGCTCAGTGCTGTGGCTGGGGAGGAAGGTGGCTCAGGGAATGGTGGAATCTCATGTTGCATTTCTGTAAATCGTGTTACATGTCTCTCCATGCCATATTTCTATCTCAGTGGCTTTGAAGGCTAAGTGCTTTTCCAAACAGATCCTGCTTGCATCACTTTGAGTGTATTTTTCTGACTTACAGGCTTCACAAACACAAGAAGCTTAAATTTTTATGCATTCACAACGAGTTTTCTTCCCATCTGCCAGTGAACTTTGAGCCAGACATAACTGGGCTTAGACTGGAGTGCGTTTTTTCTGTTCTGTATTTGAAAATGGTTTTGTTCAGGTCACTGATGGCTCTTTGAGCCAGAGTAAATATTTGATGGTGGCTTGTGCTGCATTTTTAGCTGTGAAAAATAAAATTATTAAAAGCAAGCAAATCTTAACATATAAAATGCTTACTGGAGGTGTATGTTAGTAATAGTTTAAAAGGTTGTCAGCTGAAGTAGAAAAGGTGTCCAGAGACTTGAGCAGGTGGGTAGTAACTATGGATTTCCTCATTGCAAATACTAAGGACCAGTCTTGCTTCCTGCCCTACTAAGGTGTCTGTCAGCTGGCTCCAGGCAGCTTCTCATTCATCACCTCGTGTAGACCCTGATCCATCTGCGGAGGAGCTGGTGTTCTCAGCTCAACAGGTGCAGGAGCTGGAGCACAACATGAGAATTCACCATAAGGTGCACATCGAAGGCAGTTTCTGTTGTCATGCTTTTACCTTGACGGTGATGTGCTGAGCTCCCAAACTCCCTGAGGATGCTCGACTGGGACTGTGCTGGCAGGGCTCTTGGCAGCAGAGGAGTTTCGTGTTCGTGCTAATGGAGTTCATGCRTTGCAGACTCTTGTACAGTCTTGTCCAACTTGTGGCTGTGCCAAAACTTTGCACTTTTTAACGCCTGGCTATGAACACCTATGTCTGCAAATGGCAGAGCAAATTACAGTCCAGGTGTTCCTCCTTTCCTTCCCAAGCTGGCTCGGGAGGACGCCTCTGGCTGTTGCATAGTGACCGATTGGAGCTCATAAGGAATACAGAGTTTGTCCTTTCAGTGTGGAACTTCTCTCAAGCACCTGTACTCACYTACCCATGACTACCTCTTGTGCAGTGCTTCAAGCAGGCATCTGTCTTATATCTTCTTTTGGGTCTTTAAAGCTATTCTAGATTCCTGCATCCCCTTGTGACACTCTAGTTTGGGAACAGTAGCCTGTAATTAAAGGYTGTTGAACTGAGGGTTTCGGGCATCCTTTYGTTTTCCATTACTACAGCATGATCKRGAAACTASTGAGTAATCAGKCTTCTCTCTCCRTATCAAACCATCTTACTGTTTCAAGATGTTTTTCTTTGACTTCAAAACSAATTTATTGCAGCTGGAGCTTAATACTGCATTAAATGAGGTGTAAAGGTGGGGAAAATGTTAAATGAAGTCTAATCCTTTCCTAGMATATATAAATATTTTAAAGTAGCTGAGTATTTTCATCAAATTGCTTCCCTAGAGACCTTCTCCAGGACCATAGTCACATATACATTTCAAAGGTTTCTAATATCAACTGAATACTAGAAGAAGAGAATCTCAACCTGTGAGAAAGGGGGTACCATGATGTTTAAACTCAGCTCACTACTTGAGAGCCCAAACCTGYGTGTGTGCTGCTCACTTGAGCCTTTCTAGCCATTGGCCTGGATGTATATTCCAAAGGGGTGGTTAATGAAACAGAAATCAGTGGTATAGTACCAGAGCAGGAAGTTGCCCAGAGTTGCTCACTGCGGAGTGCAGGGACACAGGCAACTGCCTGTTGCCTCAACAAGCTGGAGCAAATGAAGTGTAACCACATGAATCGCTTTGCCTCAGCTAGCGTGACRGATTACCAAAGGGTGGGAAAAATCTCTTCCAAAAACCTGTTGATACCCTTGTAAAATGTTATCCTATATCCCTAATCACTTTAGCTGTCTCTTATCTGCAGTTATTTGTCTCTTTGCCTGAAATGGGGATATCCTGCTGTTYAGTCCAGGACCAGGCTTGCTTTTTGGCAAAGCAAACTGTTAAATTGTGCCTATATCCTCCCCCCTAAAGCTGCTCTCTCCCTAAAAGTACACCAGAAGTATTTCACAGTTGTAAAAGGAGYAGTAACAGATACAGGTGCTCTCAGATTATCAGGACAAGCAAGCTGCTTCCCAAAGTGCAGGAAGAAGAGCCATGTGTGTCTCAAGCTGGGGAAGGAGCAGCTCCAGTGAGAACAGYGTGGTGACAGAGACCTGGTGATGAGTAACAGTGCATCTGAAGAGTAAATGAGACTTTCAGAAATCAGTGTGCACCGATCTGAGATTGAACCGGAAGAATTGTTCTCAGGAAGCTGTTTTCAAAAAGTGACAGCCGTTGAGTTGTATGCAGCTTGCAGCCCTACTTGAGGAATGAAGATCCAGCATGTCTGTAACACTGAGCTGTGAAAAGCTTACTTGAACTGCTTGTGGTTTCTTTACTTCTGGGACTTTCTGATGCTTGCTGTCAAAATGTATGAGAGGGTTTTGCGTGCAGCTTTCTCTGGCCACACGAGATGCAAGCAGAGGTCTAAGGCAGGAGAGGCAAGATTCTTCTGCTTAAGCAGCTATATGGTGGGTTGCCTTCAAGGGAAGAAAAGTGTTGTGAGGACATGAGCAGGGGGATGCAGCTCTGCATCTGGGGAACTCTTCCACTGGCTGGCAGGGAAGACCCATGACTGGAACCTCTGGCTTGGTCTCAGCTCCTTTCTTGGGCTGACCGCTGATGTGTCCCAGAGCCATCTGGTCTGGAAAAGGTTTGCTTTGTAGAGTGTGTGGCATGGTAATAATCAGGTTGAACCACTACCTCAATAACTAATTAATCTGTTAGACTGATACATGGGTTTTTATTCTTTCCATTTAAGAGTCTCTCAGACTACAAAGAAATCTGCAATGATTTGATAGCTGAGGCTTTCCTTGTCATAAGAACAGAGGGTAAGTAGCTATTCCTTTCAGCAGCCTAGGGAGGCTTCTAGCCAAGACTGAGAGATTAAGAGAAGCTACCTGGCAGGCAAGTTCCCTTTTAAAGGGGAAAAACAGGCTTTTAAGCTTTTGTAGCAAGGGAGGACTGAACAGAACACACAGGAAACCAGAGATGTTTAATATGCTTTCCTGGTTGCAGGGGTAATAGAGTAGGAAAGAATTAGGAAAAAAAATCCTTTGTTTTACTTTTTGAACTATTGTAGCATGACAAGTAAATGTTGTGTAGTACAGGCATATTCTAATTGTGCTTAATCACTTCTGGCTTACTTGCTGTCTTGGCTTTTTCCAAGATTGCAGTGAGGAGTTTACTTCTTTAAGTGACCTCAGAGGTTCCTCTGGCTCCACCTTTATTAGCACATAAGTATTTTAGGAAGATCTGAGCACAAAGCCTCAACTGAAGTGATGGATATAAGATCYGAAGTGCCAGAGTAACTTCTCCATAAGCCTTGTTTACTTTTAGTTGGCTTCATGCTGCAGTGTCCCTTGGATGCTCTTGGTAACTCAGTGGGTGTCCTCTGCTCAAGATCAGAGAGAGGCAATGTGGCTCTGGTGAGGAAAGTTGTTTCTTAGTGAAAAACGCGAATTTCTCAGTATTGTGGTAGTAAAGTACTCTGTTCATCTGTGTGGTTTGAACTCTTGGTTAACCAAGACTTTGTGCCAATCTGGGTTGGAGATTCCTGTTTCAGATCCCTGGTTGCATCTAGAGTTCTTGTTCTTGGTCTGCTTTTGCCCTCAGTACACACTGGTGACTATCAGATTGACCGCTCTCAGTATTGCGAGGCCTGGGTGAGTATGGGTACGCATAACTCTCCAGAGAATAAGATCTAGAGCCATTGATCCCCATGGGTTGGTATCGACCCCTCTCCATCTCAGCTGGCATCTATAGGTTTTTTGCTCTGGGACAGGTTTTGCTGTTGGTGAGGCATCAGCACCCACAGCCACAAATAGCTCCCAAAMTGGTGAGCCATCGATGCCTATCAATTTCCAGACTTATTGAYAGGGATCAATATCGATAGGTATCRATCCCTCTCACTAGGCATGGATTTCACTTGCTCTTGCCTAGCTTTCACTCTGAGAGCAATTTTACTCTTGGTAGGCACCAGAGCTTATAAAYTGACTGTGTTCGGTTTAACAGGTCTARATGAGTATCGAGCTACCAGCCCTCCCCCCCAAGACTGCCAGATTAAACCTGAAAGAAGCTGATGCATCTACAGAAACTGGCTGCAGAAGTCGTCAGCAGGCAATGCTTTAACCCTTGAATTTGTATCAAAACACAACTCTCCTCCYGTCCTCTTCTGGAGAAACAAGGACTCTGCTGGACATGGACATTTGGGTGAGTGCTATGACAGCACCTCCCTGGCAGTGACTCTTGACACAGTAGAAACCTTGAAAGGTTCTCGTGTAGTCAGGTCTTTGCAGTGAATGCTGACAGGCTTCCTGCTCCCACAGCCATCTAGTTGCTGTTCTACAAATCCTAGTCTTTTCAGGATCATTTACGTTATGTCCAACATGGCTAGTCAGTTTGGGGAGCACTTGGAAGGATCTCAAACAGTGAGCTACTAATTAACATCCTCTCCCTGGCTGAGAGGGGACTGCAATCTCTTGTTTTTCTCTTAAATTAAGAAGCTGAGGAGCCATGCAGGGAAGCTGTGCTCTGCTGCCTGCAAAGCTGGCATACTTTCTCCTGGGGCATCCTGTATCTATGCCTTGCTGCTCTTCCTCCCATGCTAAAGAGGTGGTGTCTCTAATGCCTCTTCTGCTGCCTCTTATGGAAATGCTTCCTCAAAAGAAGAGTGAATCCTGTGTCTCTGAGCAGAAGGAAGCAGCACAGAAGCTAGCACAGTAAGTCACTCCAACCTGGGGATCCAGTTTAAATAATGCTTCTGAGAGTTAAACCCACTTGGTCATACATAAGAACTGAAGCATATTAGCATGAAGAGCTCTTCTCTGATAGCTAAACCCATCTGTCCTCTGAACAAAATGGTTTTGCAATATAGTCTGGTCTCCATGACTCTTCTGTGGTTCTCCCAGCTTCTTATTCTGCTACAAAAGCTGACCCTTAAGAAACTTTGACCTTGCTTTTAGTGTTTAGCTTCTACTACTAGATGACAGCAGAGCTTAGCCAGCTAGCTTGTGGGTCCAAGCACATCCCTTGGTTAGCTGGTCAGCATTGTGACCTGGCTGCTAACAGGTATTTTGGTGAACGCGGGGTTGTAAATGCTGTGGTCTTAAGCCTAGGTTCTTCAGTAAAAACTGCGTAGTGAGTATTTTTACATTTCTGGCTCTCTAAGCCTAGTGCCAATTTGCTATGAAAAGTACATTCAAGATTTCAGAGTTTTAATAAATCAGGGTGACACATGGAGGCTCCACTGACTGAACCAAGGGAAAGTAGAGATCTTAGAGGAGTGTATCTCACTGAGTTGCAAAGGAATCAACGCTGGGAGGCCAGTAGGCAYTTCCTGAGCAGCGTCTTGCTATTTAGTGACCTGTCTTAGATGTTTTATTGTACAGTGAAGAAGCTTTTGAAACAATCTTCAGAGCTGCTGTGAGCTGGTAGCAAACCTAGGCAACACTTTTAAAGGTACATCATACCCTAGAGGCCCAAATGTGTGAATTGACTTGATAATTGTGCTTGTTCCAATATTTGAGGCAGTTTAATATTAAACCTATTCAAATAGTGAGGCTCTCTTACAATAAGATAGATTTACACATGTCACTTTGTTCTACTGCTCCAGGATCCCCAGGGCTCTCTTGCTGTAGTCACGTTCTCCCTCTGCCATGGCCTTTCCTGTCAACACTGGCCCTAAATCAACACTGCTGCGGTGGTGGGATGCGCACGACACCATTGCCGTCTTGTGCTGTCACACATGGGAGGGCACTGAGTAGTGACCTCATCCAGCGTRAGTGGTGGTGTATGAATGAATGCAGTCCTGGGACACGTGGCACTGCTGTTGTAATGCTGCAGCTGACTGAGGGCACCCCTGGTCTGCAGCAAAGATGCACATTAGCACCTAATAACTTTCTTTTATGGGGTTGCAGGAGGGTGCTTCTATCATCTCCCACAGCGAGATGTGTTTAGTATGAGCTCAGAAGGAAGGTCTTACCTGATGAAAGGAGCAGTGTAAAAGTTGCATTTTTCTTCTTTTTGATGTTCTCTTTGGCCACCCTGGTATTTTCATGTTGTTGAGAGCCTTAGACCTGTACCCACACAGCAGAGTGTTTTGAGTTACTTCTTGCTGTTGCCTCCTTATYGCGGCAAAATTGCCTCTTGGATGTGTTTCCAGGTACTAACCCCTGCTTGGAGCCTCCGAATTAAAGGCACACTGTCGCATGTGGGTATGAGCATGTGAACTGATTTAATAACTGGGCTTCCTCTGAAGGAGGCTGATCTCTACCTGGTTGTAGATCCCTGCTCTGGGCAGCATGTTGATCCATTTCATTACCTGTCCTTTGGGTGGTTCCTGCAGGTCAGAGTCCCATTCCTGTATGTTGTTCTTSTCTTGCCTGACTCATGCTCTGGATAAAAATTGCATCTCCAAGGCTGTCAATCTGGCATCTCTCRGTAGTGCTAAATCTATCTCTAAGGCTTTCCCCACTCCCTCTGTGCCCCAGATATAAGCTGCCATCCATCATCATTCACCTTTTCCAGCAGTGTCTGACGTGCTGTGACAAGTTGCTCTAGCTGTTCGTAGCAAAGGGGAACCTCCAGAGCCATAAATATTGCTGTAAAGGGGGAAGGGTGCAAATCCATATTTTAAAATTGCCTTATATGGAAAGGCAGGGATGTGTATGTGGTCTATGTTACAGGCTGTGGAAAAGTAGAAAACTATAAGGCATAAAACCTGTGCTTAAAAAGCTCAGGTGTGAGTAGAGAATGGAAGCAGTGGTGTGGTGCAGGCAGATGCAACTTGGTGCTAAATTCATGGGGAGGCTGTGCCATGCTGTGGCTCGTGATAGATGGTCTTGCTTTCTTGGGCAGTGCTCTGGCAGCTCCGGGCTGTGCCTGCCCTGATGTAGCTCCCAGGCTGTCCTCCCTTCCTGGCTGTGGGAGGAGCTGGATGTTTCTGCTGCTGCCCGCAYAGGAAGCCCCAAAGTCACCGTAGGAACCATCCTGTCCATGAGATGCTTCAGCCGAAGTCAAGWCCGGAGTATTACTCATCCTTAGCCCTGTGAAATTGAAGTAGTTGGGAAATTTCAGCCAGATTGATGTCTTTATTTATGCTGAGTGGTACTTTATACCAGCCTGCTGAAGCAAATCACCATGATTAAATGTCAGAAGCTGGTTTCTTGTAACCTTTGGTAGGAAAACTTCCCTGTCTGGAGGAGTATTTCAGGGATGAAATACTCTCCAGTGCAGCRTGTGAGTTTAAACCCTCTTAAAATAAAATACATTTATGGGTTCCGAATAGGGTTTAATGTATTAGTTAGATGACATGCAGATAAGTGCAAGTCTCCTGTCTGGGAAGAACTTTCTCAGAAGGGTAAATAATCTCCTTTCATGCTGAAAATCCACTTTCCTCCTCTTCTTCCCCCCCCCCCCCCCCAAAGGCATGGCTTGTAAATGTTTTTGATAATCTTCAACAGAAAACTACAGTCCTTTCTTGGTTCTCCTGATGTCCAGAGCAGATGCTTGGTTCTCTTGGCTTTGCTTTTGCCCTGGTTGCCTGGACTGGCTGCTCTAAATACAAATAGCACTATGGAGGCCAGTGTAAATACATAACATTCCTCGTTGCAGTGGAGTTGTTATAGCCTTAAAAAGCTTTCAGTACTGCTGTGTAGATGCAGGTCTGCTAACATCAAAAGTGCCATCTCTGTGGACGATTAGTGGTGCCTGCATCGCAGTTCAGGCCCTGTCATCCCAGTCCGTGCTGAACCACTTAAACCGCTGATATGCAAGGTATTGCTTTGGATCGTCACCTCTTCTCTATCTAGTTTTTAACCTTAGGCATTAAGGATCTTAGGCTTTATCACATTCAGCTTTGAGTCTGTTCCTACACCTAACGCTTCTATAACACTGTACAAATGTTCTCGATGTCAGCCAAAATCTCCTTTGCCATTTAACTTCCTGTGATTGACTGCTAATAGGTTACAATTCCTTAGTAACAGGAAGTCCTAAATCTACCATCTCTTGTCCTTGCTGTCATCTTCCAGGAATCAAAAGCTATATCCTCAGGTACCATAAATCTGTGCAGCTCTGTTAGCTCCAGGCAGGAAAAACAAGCAGCCCAGTTCTTTAGCAGTTCTCTGGATCTAAGTAACAAAGACTGYCTTTGCTTTCAGGTCACTTAAAAAATAGCTCTTCTAGTCTCTCCAGGAGATTAATACTTAGGAGAGAGGCACAAAAGCTTTGCCACCTTCTAACAAATTACACAGACATGACAGAAGTTGTCTAATGGGGACATCTTATTTATAGGATTAATGACACATCTGAAACAAGCTGTCTTACCTGGAAAGAGCTGTCTTAGTGCTAACAGAGGATCTAGTGTGTGGTTTAAAAAGCCCCCTCAAATCTGCCATGGTTCAGTTGCAGGAAATATTTGCTTTAGGTAGGTTGTTCCCAATATTTTGACCTATTAGTGATGGTGATCAGTATTTAAGGATCATTGCTTGAGAACAAGTGTAGATTATATGGTGCCAGGCTGTCTCCAAAAGAGGTTTGAATAGGGAAGAGACGGTGGTTGAAAAACAAAGATGAAATATTGTGGGGAACATCTGCATCAGAGGATGTGCTACCTGTCAGTGTGTCTTTAGGCACATGTACACATGGGCTTTCTTCTCAGCCTCTTTCCTCCCTCCTCTCCCCAATCTTTTCCTGAAAATAATGCCACAGTGGCAATTCCCACAGTACTGCAGGAGCGGGCTCCTCCCATAGCACATCTCACCGTGGAGACTGCTGAGTGTGTTCCTGCTCCTGCCAAAATCATATGTAAGAATCCAGGGATCCCTCCTTCTTGGTCTACGAAGGTTTAACTTGTTCAGCTGAGCGACCTCTGTTAGTTTGCAGGATTAATTGGTGAATTTAACTAGAAGCAAAACAAGCCAGGAAGACARTTAAACTATTGATTCAAAATACTGCCACTGTTAGGAAGAAACCTACAGACAAGCTATGCTAATAAAACTACACGGATTAATCAATTGCTGTCAGTAGTCTCAGTCTAGGCAGGAGCTCGGTGTTTGCTGTTGTTTAAGTCGCCTTGGGTTTAGACTATGCTAGTTGTGTGTTGCTGAAGCTGCGCATCCCTGAGCGGGAGCAGGGTGTGGTGCACACAGCTGTTCTTGGAATGTTCCCCTGTGAAAATTRTTGCAGTTTAGGATAAGTTTGGCTCTACAGTTGTGCATGGATATCTGGGATCACCAAGACTGTCTATAAAGGGGTATATGTTGTTGCACACAAACAAGTTGCTAAGATATTGAGATATCAGTCCTAGCAAGAATCTGGGCCAATTCAATCATTAGCCACTGGATTCTGATCCTTCGATCATCTCTCATCTTCCAAATGGCTCTGTCTGAACAACAGTGGTGTCTGATGAGCTCTAAATCTTGCTTGACTCTTTCAAAGTGAGCTCTTGCCAGATTGTCACTGAAGAGGCTGSAGAAGCAATGAATATCCAGAGCCTCGATGTGGATTCTGGGTGGCATTGGTGCAAAGACAGACAAAGAGCAACCTCTGCCACAGAAAAAACACAGGCCCTGGCTGCACAGAAAYGGTAAGTTTAAGCTATTTAGAGATTCTAAGAATTTCCCTGTTATAACCAGTTCTAAATCTACCTGCCTTTAATTCTTTGGGGTTGGAGGAGGGCAAGAGCAATCTGGGTGTGCAGTCCCTGGGCCAAACTGACTCTTTTGAATTACTAGTAACCAGACCTGTGGATGACCACAGTCCATGCTCCACAGAACAGTTTGAAATGTGCAGGAAGCTTCTAACATTTGGTGTAAAAGGTCTTATTGTCTGTGTTATCATTCATCCAGGTTTTCTACTTGAGTAAGTTATTGAGTTGGTTGGAACTTCAGTTTTCATTACACTGAAGTACAGTCACCCTCCTCTCCTAGAGGTCTACAGCACTTCCTATCTGCTGAAACTCTTATGGGGCAGAGTTTTCCCCATCTGGACTGTGCTTTTGTTCACATGAAAATGCATCTTAAACTGGCTGATTTATGCTGAAATGTAACTTTGACTGCTGAGTTCTCCATCTGGACTTCATGAAGTCRTCTTCTATATATTCTGATAGTTAGAAGAGCTAGGATGTCTGTTACTGAATTGAGATTTTTGATGGGAAACCTTAGTGTGGGGCCCTGTTCCAAATAGGGCTAAAMGGGATTTCTTTTAACAGTAACCTGGGTTTCCTCTGGAGTGGAAACTCTGATGTTCAACCAGCTCTGATGAATAGGTTCTTGGAAGTTCAACACAGCGGGCTGCATTTTTTTCAGTGTTCACATGGGTGTAATACATTGTATTGCAAAGTAAATCCCTTGACTGCTCAGACTAATGTGCTCCAATTTCTTTAGCGTTTGGCCTACTATTTCAGAAAGAAAAATGTCACTGCTGACCTAAATAAGATTTTCTTCTAAGAGGCTCTGGGGTAAAACCTGCCTCTATTGAAATCTAGCAGCGGTTCTTGCTGGGATTACAGWGGAGCCAGCTCCATGCTTTCAGTGCAGCTGTGTGCCCATTACAGATAATAGGCTTCCAGAAGAGTGCAGTCAGCAATGAAAGGTGAGCCTCAAAGCTTCAGAAGGTCTGTTTAATGAGGCCCTCAAAATTTGGATGTGCAATGGGATTTCTTGTGCCCAGGCTGGAACTGCAGTGCAAATGAGTTTTCTTCTGGCTCTTCTCATCTGAGCTGGAAGCATCCTGGGAACAGATGCTGTGTTGCAGCTTCTCCAGTTGAAGCCAGAACCCCAAAGTGTGGCAGGTGGAGAAGATGTGGAATTGGTCATAAAACTAAAAATGGAGAGAAGGCTTCTAATTCTTTAGAGTAAGTCTGAGAAGAAGCACTTGTCTTCATACAACACAACTTTTCCTAGCAGGTCTTTTGGAGAAGCTTCCTTCACAAACAAGTACCTTTGCTATGAGGATTTGTTTCCAGAACTAGTTGGCCCTTTGAGCGTAGACATGAGAACAAGGACCCTGGGTTCAGCTGTTGTCAGGCTGAGCAGAGTGCTCTCATTCCTCTGGACATGTCTCTGCATTTGTAACTCCAGGACACGAAGAAGGTGTCCCAGAGCAGCAGGGAAATCCTTGTTGGGTTAGGAGGTTTTAGTGTGGTGCATGGGACAATGGGCAAGAACACTTTGAGAATACTTAGTGTCTGTTCATCCTCATTAATTCAAGGCTGAGAAATTGCATTTTGAAGGAAAATCCCCTCTGATTCAGACCTGAAGAACTGGCTTTCAGGCAGTGTCAGGTCTCCTGTAGCATAAGAACTGAGAAAACAAGGTGGGTTTAGTGGTTCAAAAGGGGGGGGAGCAACAGAACCCCAAACCCACCACTTCTGAGGTACAGTCACAAAACRAATGTGGGGAGTAGGGTGAAGGTAGAGCAGACGTTAATGCCAGGGATTGAAATTTGTTTTGTGTCTGTGCAACTCAGCTATTGCCTTAGAAGTGGTGGTACTGGTGCCTCTTCTGCAGCTTAGGGGAATAAGATCCCCAAAACTCCCAGAGCAAACTGCTCCACTGCATGGCAGGGACATGARGCATGAAAGCAAAGCAAAAATGAGGCTGCCTTGGGAGGGAGCTCCTCCCTGGAAGTGGCAGGAAGGGGCCAGGTGCATGTAGTTGCAGTTATCTCAACACCTTTCACTGGCTGGAACAACAAGCATTTCTTCTGAATATGCTGCACTYCCTCCTTCATCCTCTGTGAATAAGTTGAACTGTTTAAAAGCAGAGCTATTAATAAGACTATTAAATCCTGCCACTTCCTCTGTAGAGCAGGAAGAAGTCAAGATAGAGGACTGTGGAGAGGGCAGTGACTCAATGTGATGTTTTATTAAGCATTTCACCCTCAATCTGTTAATATGTATGAGGCCTCTTTCCCTGTCCTGCTAATGCTCCTTTAGACCGCAGTGACAATATAAAGGAGCTTTAAACTGGGTAGAAATGYATCCCTGCCAATACTACTTGTGTGGGAGGCTTTTTGGCTATTAGCACCCTAGCAAAAGGGATGGACACCAAGCAAGGCATTGCCAAAGCTGCTGCATGGCTTGGGCTACAGCTGACAGCATCAAGATTCGCCTCTGGAGCGGGGCAATATCTTATCTCGCTTGAGGCTAGTTTGATGTTGCCTCATCTTCTCCTTTCTGTGCTCGTTCTACCTGAAAGAAAAGGGTCTTTTGACTGAGAAGCAGAGCCGTTCTGCATGGCACATGTGCATGCACTTGCTGTGCAGTGTGTTTCAAGAGGGGACAGCCTTATAGGGGTCTTGCCCTATTTTTCTTTTCTTTTTTTTTTTTTTTTTTTTTTTTTGAGTCGCAAAACAATTTTGTCTCATTTGACCCGCTTTAACTCCCAGTGTTCGGAGAGCAGGCAGCTCACCTCACTTATCTGTGGAACACATCCTCTCCCCACCACCATCTCTTGCTGCCCGTATAACACTCTACAAATATTTCTTAGTAGCCCTAAAGAAATGATAATGCAGAACAGTAGAGGAGGGAGAAGAATTGCAGGCCAACAAAGATAAATTCAAATCAAATTATGCTTGACTTGCCATCCTGCTGCAATGCCAAAAACTTCTCCCTGAGCTCAGCCTTGCAGATTATCTGAGCTAAACAAAGTTGCCCAGGGCTTGTAACACTGTTAAAAAGGTTGTGTGACCCCATTTCAGGTTCATGACCATAGCTGGAGAAAGCTAAGTCCTTTAAATAAATTTTTGTTAGGGACAGTTTTCTATAAGGTTATATAAAAGCAAAGTTTTGAGTGAAGGCAACTGCCTCCATCGCTCACTCCCAGCTCCACATCACACCTGCAATGTGAGGAGGAATAAAATATTTCACTTCTTGCGGTGATGAATTTCCAGGGGTCCTTGGAACTTGGACATGCTCTGAATTCTTCCTGCTTTCCAAAGGGCTTTGGGAACTGTTGCTACAGTAGTTTCTACACCTGTGATACAAGCTCTCTAATATCCTGCAAAGTCTCCCTTGGTCCTACTTGGTCACCTTGGTACCTGTCAGGACACCCTAGGGAGGTGATGTACAGGGAGCTGGAGGGGAGCCACCTCCCTCCCAGTCTGTCACAGCTAGGAAAGGCAAGAAGTGGTGGTGGGGAAAATGTTGGAAAAGAGGTTTGCTTTTGAAATGCATCTTCCTCCGTGGCGCAGAAATAACCTGAGAGAAGAGCCCAAGGAGTTCAACTCGGCTCACGCTTCAGAGTGGGCAGGATAACCCTGCTTGGCCAGGACTCCACTGCCAAAGTACAAATTCTGGAGCCTTCCAGCTGCGGAGAGCAGTCACTGGTCAGCACGTGGGACTCTTCTGCAGTTAATTCTCACAGGTGAGTGCCGAACGTGTCCCAGAAAAGCCAGAAATGTTAACCTAGACATTGGCAGTGTAGCAGATAGGCAAACTAATGCTGCCTGACTCCAGCTGCCTAATGCAGAGCCAACAGGGCCAGGATGCATCAGCTTTTAACTGAAACGGCCAAAAGCTTGTGTCCACCATAAAAAGATGCAAGTGAGGGCTTCTGGGAAGCTTTCATAGACTAGAGGAGCTCATTCTGCTCTTATTTCATGCAATTTCTCTCTGCTGCTTAGTTCTTAATCGCTCAGACTCACAGATGTGGCTGGCACCATTCAAGAGGTTGCAGGTGTTAAGGGGGAGACATCTGGGGTGGTTTGCTCCCTTCCTTGTATCTGGGAGATGGCCTCTTCAATAGGTTTCTGGTCAGATGAGGTTTTCTAATGGATGTGGCTGAATTATTCATAATGCAAAATTAATGGATGGACACTGTCTTTGTCACCGTTAATCGTGCTAATTTCTTTGTTGGGGTGTTAGTATTTGCTGCCCAGAAACTTCTGCCAAATTTGCTGGTGTTTTGTAGCAACTTGCTTGTACTGTTTAAGGCAGAGGTTGGCCTTGGCCTATCCGGGATGGTTTTTCTCTCCTGTGGGGTGACTGGTATCTCAACTGGATGACAGCGTGCTGCATGGGCTTTTCCTCCAGGCTTCGAGCAGAAATAGCTATAGCAGATCGAAGAATTTCTTGTCTCTTTCCTTTTGAGAAAAAATAGCAAATGGCCGGGGCGTGTTCTTGGGGACAGAGACTCTAACCAGGTATGTCCCTGTGTGGGACCTCATCTGCAGTCCTGAGGCCTCCACTGCATTGCCCTTATGCCTGCACAAAAAACCCTTTGAGTTATTTCTGCAGTCCTCAGTTTAAACAGCCAGTAAGGAAGCTTTCAAAAATGACTGTGTATGCTTGTGTCTTGCTCGTTTGTTGTTTTCCTAATATTCAAGGGTCTCCTGAAAACTTAGTTCCAAGATAATGTTGTCATCCCTTCCATTCCTACTTAATGTCACCTTCAAAGTCTGTTCTGGTTTTCACACCTCTGAGGAGCTGTGGACTATGCTCCTGTCTGTAGCGAGTGTGCAGTCCTCAGCATCCTGGTTTTCTACACCATTGCAGCTCTAAGGTGTCCTGTACACAAGCTCCACTCAAAGTGGTTTCTTTTGGGCTGTGTGAAGGTCAGATACTTAGGTGAGTCTGGGATGTCACCTACCAAAATTCAGACCAGTTTTGGGAGTTATTAGGCAACTGCCACCCTATGCCCTTTGTAAGAATTGAACATATGATGCTTTGCGGGGCTCAGTCTCCAAAGTGCTTGAAGTTAGCACAGAGGCTTTCAACCACAGCTGCCCCCCCCCCCCCATTTCTCCACCAAATTATCTTGTTGTTGCATTGCCCGTGCTTGTTAAAGGTCACAATAAATACTGTGCCACTGTCGTGTGTATCAAAGCTGCTTTCTRCACCAGCTTTTCATGTTTTTCAGGCCATTAAAACAGTCTTGCTCTTTTGCTTTTTGCGATCAAAGAATCATTTATACAGTAATCTTGCTGCACAATGCACATTATCTCCCCCAACAACTCACTTCGCCTTTGACGGCTGGTCTCGGAGACAAGCTTTGCTCCGAGTGGTTTTTCCCGTTCTCTCTCCACGCTGCATCTGGGTGTGCAGTGCTCCAGCAGAATATGTTGGAAGGCAAATGCTTAAATGTTTTATAAGGGGGGGGGAAATAGTAAAATGGACCTTATTTGTTCTGTAATGGGGCTCCTGATACCACCGTAAGCAGTTACTGACTGTTTGTCAGTAAGCCTAGCAAACGGAAAATTGTCTTATAAACTGTTTTAAAAGGCTGAAAGACCGTAAAAAGGATTTAGCACTATAGCAGGAGACAACATTGTTTAAACTGTGCCATTAGTCTCCTCGTAGCRCTTTTTACAGTGCTTTCACCCTAGTTCTGTTGCTCGTGTTTTCTCCTTGTTCCATATTTGAGTTGTCAGGGTCTCATGAAAGTCATCACTAGTGATGGGAGATGGCCTGGATGGAGGTCTGCTGGGCGGCTTCTGCAAATATGAGTCTTTAAGGAAAATGCAAAGAGAAACCCAGTTTCAAAAGGAGAAAAGGTGATGTGCTGGGAGCATGAGTGGTGAGGATACCGCTTGTTTTTGGCCTGTGTTTCTCAGTCTGAAATCTCAGACCTCCTTTGGGCTTTCTGAAGGCAGTGATGTGGGAGAGGACCTCCCTGAAGCTCCCATCTTGCCTGAGCTGCTGCTGAACAGCAGGGAAAACTGCCCATGCCCCTCTTTCAATAGCAAGAACTGTGCTACAGGGAACACAGGCTGGCTGAAGAGTGTTTAAACATATGAAAATATTCAAGTTTGAAGCAGAGTCTGGTGTTTTGCAGGCCAGCAAATCAAGGATCTGTGTACAGGGCTCTGACAGGGCCGGTGCTGGCAAAAGAGTAAAAAGTCTGTTGGCAAAAATCTTTTCACAGATGTGTCATTCAGGAGTGGTTCATATAACTGAAGAAAGGCAAACAGTACTCCTTATGAAAGGAGGAGGAAAAGCAATCCAGGTAGTGACTGGCCTTTCACAGGCTGCAAAGCTTTAGACAAATTGTGAAGGAGAATAATGGGATGAAAATAGGACCAAGTCCAATACAGATTTACAAAGGCACATTGAACCTACTTGTCTTGATATTTTTTTTTTTGCTGGTCAGGGAGCTGGCTTTCTACACAAAAGAAAAATGCATTTCAACTGGCTTTTGGTTAAGTAACTGTTTCAGAGGTATCTCTGGATGAAGAGAAATGAATCATCCATGCTAAAACATAATGCTGGTGCATGAACAAGTAAGTATTAATAGGTAATAAAATAAATTCAGCCTGGAAAATAGGTTCAAGGCAGTCAGAGTGGAGCCTTTTGTCAGGGTGGATCAGTAGGTAGGTACATGGGTTTGAGGAGAGCTCTGTGATGGGGCCAGAGCTGTGGCTTGGGGTGGACAATCTGGGAGGTCCCACTGCTCTTCAAGGTACCACTTGGGTGTTGGCAGAGGCAGGCGGGTGGATCAGTAGCACCCAGTGGTGTAAAACTAAAGTTGCACAGGTTTTTCTTACAGAACAGATCTAAGCGCCCAAATACTCTTGGTGAGTGAGCAACCAAGGCAGAAATGTGGCTGAAGCCGCCTGGCTGGCGAGGACTGCTCGCTGGAGGTGGTGGGTTGTCCTTTGCCAGTGCTGAATGGGCAGCGACCCTGGAAGTGCAGTCACCCTCCAGCTACACAGGGCAATAATGTAAACCCAGCAACCAGGAGGAAAAATAGGAATTGTCCAGGATAGACTACTTTAATATAATCACATCCCTGAAAAAAAGAGGTCAAAATGGAGATTTGAGTGCAACATGGGAGGAAAATCAGCATTTGGTCTGCATGAGCCAAAGTGGCTCTGTTTGGGATTAAGAGCAGATGGGAAGCACCTGTGTCAGCAACCAATACATCCTGAATATGGTCAGAAGAAGTGTAATTTCTTTGCCTGTTACTGTGCAACATCCAGAGGAAACTCCTTTTTCTCTTGTTACTGTCCTAGTTTTATCTCATCACATTGAATTGTTTTTCAACAAAAGCAAGGAAAGGCCCAGGTCCTGCCTGGCCTGATCTGTGGGATTTTGCTGAGCTCCTGGAAAACCAAATTGCCAGCAGAGGGCACACAATATATTGATATGTAGATCCCAAATAGGTCTTAGTAGTAGCTAACTGTTACATGCTTGTCAGCGCAGACTGACTCCCTCTTCCCAAAAGGGGAAACTGAGGCAGGGAGCTAAGTGACTTGCCCAAGCCATGAGTGTATTGGGAGCAGAACGCGTGTCGYGCCTTGTAAAATTGAGATATCCACCTATTTTTCTCAAGCAGAGAAATTTCTTCCCTCAGACTCTTTTTGGTGTTTGGGGCTATCTGTTTTGGTGTGTGTGCTTTTGCTGCACTGAAGAGGATCGGGGACCCATTGCAAGGCCTATTGAAGTCTTGATTTTCAAAAGCAAAGAGGGTTTTTTGGGTGGTCGTCGTATCACCCGAGATCTGTCAGCCTGGAGTGTACGTTTGTCTGCTGTTACCTTTAGAGCTTTCCAAGTAGCTCTGACCAAAAGAAGTTTAGGGCACTTCAACCTTAGCGAGTGGAAATTTCCTCCATCTACTTCCAGGTCCTTAGGGCTTCCAAATGTTAAGTTTTAAACTGAAAATGGTATTTTTGAAAATGCTTAGCAAGTTGTAGTCCATTGGTATCAGTCGCTGAAGGTAACAAACTTGTTTTCTTGCTCTTATCTCTAATATTCCCTTCCAGCAAAGCCCTGGAGACATCATTAGGAGCGATGAGCTCTTTGCAGAGCTAGACTAGCAACTGCTGAGTAGGTCGTTCCTGTGTAAATGATTTCCTACTCGCTTTCTCTCCATGCCGTAATCTGGGGACTGTGAGCACCGCCTAAGCGACAGGTTTGTCAGTGGAAAAGATGACTTCTCTCACCCCATACGAACACGCGAAAATGGTGCTGCGGCTTTTGCACACTCTGCAGCGAGTGTGTGGGCCTGGTAATGTCCCTCTGACTTGGGACAAGACTTTTTTGGGGGTATATGTTCCTCAAGCCAGCCTGGCCACCTGGCTGCCTGCACAGCGGAAGAAGCAGCAGGGTCTGTTTGCAGGCACCCGAGTGCCAACATCCCTCAGCCCCACTCAGCTAGGCGAGGGATGCTCGCTGGCCCCGAGTTTGCAGGCTGGCTGGGAGCTGCTACCCACAGCTGCTCTCGGCAATACTGTTGTGGTACACTGACCCAAAGTGGGCTGTGGACCTTCACCTTGCAAAAAGGGTTAGGTTTTAGCTCTTGTGTTGCTAGCAGCGGGCTGAAGCCGAAGGTAAGGCTGCTGCCAGGGAGCTCGGCTTCTGCCGGCTGTGCTGCAAGTCTCCAGTTGCTCRGTGGCATTTAATCCCCAGAGCTGGTAACCCAGCCTTCATCTTCTGGGCTGAGTATGCTTCCAAAATAGTGATAAAGGGGGAAGGAGGAAATAATGATGCTTGCAGCTTTACCAGGAGCAGACCCTACCCACCAAACTAACGCAAATGCAACAGTGGTGGGCTCCACGAGCCTTGTATTCCTTCTGTGGTTGATACGGTAAGTTGTGTGCAACAGAGTGACTGTGCCAGTCCRGTAATACCTTGCATGGCATCTCTCAGTGCAGTAACAAGGCCATACTATTAGTGTGCTTTTCTATTTATGTGCCAAGAATTTCTGAGCAGGGTCTATTCCCCCCCCTTTCCCAGCACAATCCTTCTCCCAGGCTCTCTGCATTATTAAAAAGAGCCAATCCCATTAAATAGTTTCAAAAAATAATACTGGAAATTGCACCTCAGCCTTAAAAAGAAGGGCTGGAAAATGTCCCTAGGAGGTCCTTACACTTGTCACCTGAAAATAATAATTCTAATTAGCTTCCACTCCTGCCCTTGGGTCCATCCTAATAAATCCTAATGAACAGTAGCTGATTGAAATATGTGCTTTTGAGTTATTTAAAGCAATAAGTGTTTCATTTCAAGGGAGCAGTTATCAATGTTAGAGGGTCGCTGGTGGCTCCCCTTGGAATGAAGTAGAAGTAAGACTGGGAAATGGAGGTCTGCTATTTGCCATGAAGCCTTGGAGAACGTGCACTGTTGACTTACAGACCAGCGAGGAGACTAACTCAGAAATGTCTCCGCAAATATTCAAGGAGGGTTTTTTGTTTTTGTTTTCCCCCGAATTACTCTAACACGGATGTGATGTACGCTGTCAGGAATGCGCTTCTCTTTGGAGCCACAGACATCAGTGCAGCTTGGTCCCTGGCATCSCTTCTCCAGTGTGGGGCTTGAGCACTAGCATCATCAGTAGGGAAAAGTGAAACCAAAAGTCTTTGCTGGCTCCTGTTTGCAAACAGCTGCTGGGGCTTGGAAACAGCTCGAGTTTGGCTGATGTTACCTTTAGGTAGAAGATGTGTGGACTAGGCAATCTTTTTAGGTCCCCATCCATCCCTCTTTTCTACTACACTGGTAAACTACCTAAGGCTGGTGACAATTTTAATGTGCATAACCCCCTTAGCACGCYCTTTTCAAGCAAGGGTTTTGTTGCAGGGAGGAAGAGTGTGCTCCTAGCACAGGCTGGGTTGCCCCAGGGATCTGACTGCCAAAAAAAAACCCCAAACAAACAAAAAGCAAAAAAGAATGGGGTAAGTTGGATTTGAACTCACTTTATTGCAGCCAGGATATACCCGCTTCTCTCCCAGTGCAGAAGCAGTCTGGGGGAGAATAAACTATTGTAGCTTGCAAGATGGAAATGAGGATGAGATTATTGATCAAAGTAGGATAAGAGCTGACTTTATTCTTGTGCGTGACCCAGATGGCAGAAAATGTGAAAGCAAGTCTCTACACATGTTGACGGCTTTCAAATGACCTCCTTTTCCCCTCACAAAATCTGAGTTGCACCTTTTTTCCTGAAATCGCCACCACTTTTGAATTTTCGATTTTTCAGCAAAATGAATTTCCCTCAACACGAAAGGTTTTTGTTGGTAAAAATATCTGCTTTCGTTACAGGCATTTCTCCTGCCCTGCCTCACTGTACAAGAAAAAGATTGAACCAGCTCCAATTTACTTTGCTAGTAAAATGGATTGGAAGGAGACCATATGACCTAAAAGATGTTCTTCGCAGCCCAGGTGTAATGGCCCAAAGAAACCAACCTACAGCCAATGCCTCACAGGCAGCTCACAGGTTGGGAGATGTTTGCAAAAAGCACTCCTGGAACAAATACAACTAGTGAATAATATTTTGGGTAGAGGGATTTAGCTGACTGTGAACTGGAGCTTTTATTTTGCAAACGAGGTTCTAACCTGTGAATTGCTCACTGCCAGGTCAGCAGGAAGCCCCAGCAGAGCTTAAGCCCAGCTAGGGCTCTGCAAGSGCATGGCTGCTGGACAGACGTGGGTTCCTTGTTGCCCTAAACAGCCAAGAGTGTTATCTCCAGCTCAGTTGCCCCGGTGTGGTGAGGTCCTGAGGTGATATTATTTTTTTCTTTCTGCAGGGTTGTGTGGGATGGCCAGGACAGACCAGGCAGCACAGGGCAGGTACAGTCCCATGTTCAAGCACAAATTGACCCATCTTGCTGGGTGTCTGTAGTATGCTGTTGTGCAGCTAGACTGTATTAGTGAGAAATAAGGTTTTTGCTATGCATCTTGATGTCTGTTTAGCTGCTTCCACCAGGCTGTTCTTTGTCCTGCAGATACGTTTAACCTATTGCTTCTAGCTCATTTGTTCTTTTATTTACTTGCCTGTCTCCCTAGGTCCATAAATACAAACATTTTCACATACAGCCCTAATGGAAGGACAAAGCTGAGCTGGACTTAGACTTGAAAAAATCATTTACCCTTGGTTACCAGAAGGCTTGTGCTGCTGCTAAATTTTTGATACAGATTGAGCTGCATGACTCCTGTTCAAGCTAGGAAGAGCCTTATTTCCCTAAACATGCACTGTATTTTTAAGCTATGTACCCTCTTCTGTGGCTGTTCCACACACCTGCTTGGAGCACTGTGATAGATGGAAAACTGGCATTGAAAAWTTCCAGTGTGCCACTGATCTTGTACCCCTGGCCATCACAGGGTTGTCTCTCAAGCAAAACCACGGAGTATTTTGCCCTGTCTATTTCTAAATTACCCAGTAAGAGGATTTGCACTCCATCCCTTTTAGGATTACCTTAAACAATTCCTGTTCACTTAGATATCACAAGTAGCAAGGTGAAGAGACAGTTGTACAGATTTCAGCATGTGCTGGYACCTACCATATGTCTTTGCATGGCTGGAGGATTTGTTCTGATGAAGCCTTCTGCACTAGCTCTTTGATCCGGGTCACTGGAAGCAATGCAGCTATTTACACACATGCTGTGCATACACCTTTCTGTGTGGGTGTATCTTTACCCTTGCTTATTTAGCATGTTCACTGGAACAAGCCTTGTGTCTGCTGTCAAACAACATTTCCGTCAGTGTCATGGGGAGACTTTCCAGACCTGGTTCTGTTGCCCATAGACTACCCAGGAGCTTTATCTGGGCATAACTTAAGTTCTGAGTTTTGGAGCTACATCTCTGGTAGGATTGCTGGACATGTCCATTGCATGGATGTAAATCAGCTCTGCAGTTTAGAGCAGCAATGTCCTGGACATGCAATTTCCCATCCAACACTGCACCCATGTTCACTTGCATCAGCCTGGGAAGTCCTGGACTGGAAAGAACAGAAGCAGCTTCCCCAGACTAACAGAGATGGAATGGAAGATCTTGTGTTGCAGAGACTAAGGGAATTACTAGTATTGCTCCTCCAAAAAGTGTCATAGTGAGAGAGAAGCAGTGAAGATACCAGGCATYGTTGTCACCCTCAGCTGCTGCTTAGAGCTTCCACTGCACCTTATCTTTTCCAAGGCTTACAAGACCTGGGTGTCTTTCACTGGTCAGTAGGACAGCAGAGCTCCGCACCCACCTGCAGAGCTGTACAGAGGTCTCTGTACTGTCCCATGTTGTGCTGTTGTGTGACAGAGGAGGAAAGGACCAGGTGTTTTTGGCATGGTTTGCAGGCAGGGATGTGACTCAGCCTGGCCCGAGCCCAGCACATGCAGCTGTTCAGCATCTACTGTGCAGGACAGAAATAGCCAGACTGCTGCTCCTATTGCACAGCTCTCCAGCCTGCATGCGCGGAGCAGAGGCCCTGCAGCAGCCCCAGCTCTGCAGTCCCCCATGGGTGCGCAGCAGGGCAGAGTACCCCTTGGTACCCATACCTGCAGTTGCTATGGGGGCCCACATGCTCTGCTGTGGGGGCTGATCTGTGGGGTCTGGCTGCGGAGCCCTTGTTATTCCAGCTTGCTTTGGGGGAGCTAGCACAGTTTCAGGAGAATGGTTTATACGTTTGCTAGACACTTGGCCTGACTGGTTCTAATGGTGCCAAAGCAACTACTCAAGTACTGTGTGAAGATATTTTGATAGACTGAAGCATTGACCTCACAACAACAAAATCTCTTTAAATACTGCAAAAACTGAAATATTTATCCTTRGTTTTGTTAGCTGTCGGAGGTGATGAAAGGATTCGTAGGCAATTGTTCTTCATGTCTTGTAAAATCGGTTATTCCGCAGAAAGGAAGAAAACGTTGCTCTCCGAGGGTTTGCTGTAGTCTAATGCCTGCATAAGCACGGTCGCCTTTCCCTCACCACCTCAGACTGCAGGTTATTCAGATGTCACCAGCTTAGACCACCTTCTTGCAATGAGCCCTAATATCCAAGCAGTGAGAAGCTAATTTTGTAACTGAGGTTTGAGTAAGTCTGGATCCGCTCTTAGGTCTGCCACAGAGTTCTTGTATGAAGCTGGACAAACTATCTGGGATAAAATGTTGCCTCTCTGAGGATGCTTCATGCTTCCTTTTCCTGATTTCCCTCACCAGGCTGTCAGCCCTTGGGGARCATGGGCTGTCTTTGTGCCAAGGGCTGTGTAGAGAGGTACAAGACCAGGTTTGTAGGAGCTTCTGCAAAGCAGTAAGGTAGGGCAAAAGATAACAACGAGCCAGCAGAAGGGCTGACTCTCTGGAGGACCTGAGAAGGCAAAATCTCACAGCTGCACAGCATGGTTCTTGGTGCATTGGTCTGGCAGCGTTGGACCTTAGCCGGCCATGAAATGAGGGCAGGATCGGAGCAGCTCCATCTGCATACGTCCATGCTGTGCCCAGGGCGTGCGATGCTGGCTCGTTGCCTCTGCTCCAGCAAAGCTGGGACTACTGCGTTAGTCTCTAGGGACTCCAGGTTCAGCCCGCACGTGGCAGATGGCCCTGCGAGGTGCCGAGCAGCATGCAGGTACACCCGGTATGGACACCCCTAGGCGTGGACTGTGGGCTACAGGTGTCTGGGCTTTGATTAAAGACCATAAAGCCACGGCTGTTGCCTTGCCGTGCAGATTGGCAGTGCGATAAATCAAGATAAAATCAGCGAAGTGTTAAACAAGCCATGAGTGATTCACAATAAATTGTGTAAAGAACATTATATGACTTTCATAGCAGGAGGAAATTGCTGCTAGAAGAGGATGCAGTGCGGGTGTAGCTCGTGTTTCCTGTCGCATTTAGAGCAAGCCCTTGCTCTCCTCTCCGCAATTCCACGCCCTGCAGCGAGCGGAGAGGGAGGCAGGGTAGCAGGCGACGGCAGCTCGGCCCATCCCGCACTCGCAGACCCGTGCGACCACCTGCAGACTCGGGCACGGGTCCCAGCTGCTGCGGTTAACCAACTTGCCACTCAATAGCCAACCTGAGGTCTGGCTCTGCAGTAATGCAATTTGGAGCTATTTTCCCCTCTTTGGCCAGACTCCCTTGCCTTGCATTTGCTGGGGGATGGAGCATGCACTGAGTTATCCCAGCTGAGGTAGGGTACCTGTGTTTTGTGTTCAAAATGCACATAATGTGCACGGGTGCATGCATGCAGGTAGCTATGGTGAGTCTCTTCCTACTCTTAGTCCATGAGCATCCACATCATTCAGGCACCCTGGAGCTCAAGATGTGTTTTTCCAGGTTTGGGAGTCCTCAGCAAAGCTCTCCTGTGCTCAGCTTGAGGAAGAACTCCTTTCACCGTACAACAGTTGTCTGAGGGCTGGAAGGGAAATGTCAGATGGTTTAGTATGTATAATGTGTATCTGCTCGCTTCCCACTCTGTGGACACGCAACAGACGGCAAAAGCCTGTGGGTCCCAAATGAAGTTACTTCTCCTGCAGAGCATCCTCTAATATATTCAGTGYATACGTATTGTGTATATACCTCTAATATATTAAGTCCTCTAATATATTCAGCTTTTCAACATCATCGTCTTCAGTAATCAGTTTAAACTATTAGCAGCTATTTAAAAGGATTTTGTCCCATAAGATTTGATTCTTTGTACAACAAAGGTCATTTTGTCCGGTAAATTAACTAATCTGCACCATCAGCAGTTTGCCTCAGTGGTTTCAAATACCCCGTTGCACCATAAATGCATTAACCAACGATACAGTCAATTACAATAATTTTATCTCTGAAGGGGTCTGGCCTAGAGTGAAACTCTTTAAATGAACAAATTCATTTTACCCTGCTTTGGTGCCTCCTTGGTTAAATTGTGTTTTACTTTTCTGTAGTTTTCTGCTGCCTTTGGAGTTGGAGAGGAATAAATTTTCAGCGAGGAACCAGATTCTTGCAGCCTTTGAGATCTTAAACTGCACTAAACCTGTTTTTGGTACTGACAACAAACTGAAAAGTCATTATTTTGGTTGTGTCTTGCCCATCTTATAAACATGTGGGGGTGTACTGTGTGTCTACAAAAATGAAGCTCCTCTCATTCTCCCTCCATAAGACTATGGAGCAGTTGGTGAAATTAAAAGATATGAAATTCCAGTTCCATGAAAGGAAATGCTCTTTTACTAACTGGGGATTTCATAGTCACAGTGATTTCTTGCTGCTGTCTGTCAGTGCCAACCTGGTAGCTCTTCCTATGCCTTTCTGTGGCTATTGGCCAAGTACTAACTTCACATGGGAATTATTTTTAACAAATATTTGTTATGGAAATATTTTATTTACAGCATGTGGTAAAAACATAAAACATGAGAAGACAGATCTGAGAAATGTATTTTTTTTTTCCTCAAGGACTTTCAGAAAATTTTGCAGAGTTATTTTGACCAGTTTTTATATTTAGCAAGTCTAAACCTGATATGAGAAGTAAATAAATCAAAGAAGCAAATATAACAGAAGAAAGAGAAGGCACAAGGCAGTTCTTGAGCTTGTCCAAAACGTGTGGGCTTGAAATACATTCACTCAGTGAATGTGCTTGGAAATGTTGCACGTTCAGCCGTGAGAATAAGATGGTGCCAGGCACGTGAAGGGTTGTGAAAGTGGAGAGCTTTGTGCTTCTCCAGCACAATCCTCAGAGTTATTAGGGGATGCTTTCTCCTGGAAAAAAAGAAAGTTTTGGTTTTTTTATAGGATAAAATGTGAATGACCTCAAAAATACCATCTCAGTTGAGGCATTGTTTCATTTTTGCTTCAGCCCTACTCTGGATCCAGGTGGGACTTAAAGCCTTCGTGCTCTTTGTGAGGACCAAYGGGATGGTTCCTCCAGGATGTGTGCAGCAGTGATGCAGCTGCTTGGATGCAGAAGGCAAAATTTAGTGGGCTTGACTGTGGGTCTGCAGAATTGGTGGGACAAAACAGTGGGAGATCAGCGATGCTGGAGGCTGGAAAGCAGCTGGTACATCAAAGGAGCTGTGGTGGGTTAGTGGCCTTGGTGATGCCGCTAACCGTGTGGTGAAACCAGCAGTGGGGATGGGAAATGGGCCAAAGGCTGGAGGAGGGAGATTTGGGGGGTTTTCTTTGTTGGGTGGGCTGTGGTACTCCTTGCTAAAGGAGGTCACGATGATGCAAGACTTGGGCCCATGTTTTCTTTGCAGCATTTTAAGGGTGACAGAAGAACGACTGTGGTCTTCAGGTCTGCTCCTGTGAGGGGATGAGGATCTCTGTGAGAGCTGAAGCCATGACTACCTCCTTGTGTGAAACAGGAGAACTGCTTAGTCGTGGCTACAGCTCTGGAGCTGGGCTGGTGGATACCCAGCACCGCGGGCTGAGTGATGAGCCTAGATGTCTGCAGGTGCCAAAGTCCATGAAAAGTTTTAATCTTGCTCTGGTTCAAATTCATAGAAGCTTTGCCATGGGTTTTGATGGAAAAAGGAGCAGATGCCAAGTGGGAATGGAGCATGCCCTGCTGTCATCYCAGGGAACGTATGCAATTTGGCCTTCTGGAGCAATTGGTTGATGAAAATCTATTGAGTGGAATGGAAGAAATAGCCCTGGAGGAGGTAAGTCTTTTTCTGTTACAGAAGAAATGACAAATTATGACTTTCAAATTCACCAATAAAAGTAAAAATATAATGTTGGCTGGGGACCTATTTATCTATCTATTTTAAAATGCATTTTAACAGCCTGTGTATTTTAATTAAAAATACATTTTAGCACCAGCGCAGCCAAATTACCATGGTGCCAATCTCCTTTTTTGGAAATTTCTCCTTAACATTTTGAATTTATTACAAATTCATTGTTTCTAATACAATTTTCCCTTCTCTCGTCAATTTATTATCTGTTTTTCATTTCCCTTCTCTTTTGTTAATCTTTCTAAATAACTTTAAAGTGGTCCTCCATCTATTTAGCTAAATGAATTCACTCCACAGATACTCATTATTGTGAGAATGATTTATGCAAGCACTATTAGCTAGATTGTTCCTTGTTTGAAGGTTTTTCTGCAATCAGAAAAACCCAGATTTGAGTCAGCTAGAATTAGATCCAGTTTAAAAAAAAAAAAGTTACATAAAGTGCTCAGCACCTCTGTCAGACTTTGTATCTGAGAAGTCAGCTCGATAGGCACTGAAAACACACGAGCTTTAAACTGTGGGTCTGACCTACCGATCTCGTCTGAGCCTGGGCAACGCCGGCGTCCGACCCGCAAAGTCGAGTTGGATCTTTTATGGTTGTTACCATTTTGCAGCCGATCTCTGCGACGGTTGGGGGGAGGCTGTGCACCGCGTGCAGCCCCCGTCGAGGGCGTTAGGCTGATTTACTGCCGGGGTTTCGGTGGCACGGCTGGCACGTTTTATAGCCGCTGGCAGAGGCTCCCGTCCGAATCCCGCGGGCAGCGAGCGCGGGGGTCCCCGTCTCGCCGCGCCGATGACCTGGAGAGAGTCCGTTTTGCGCCCGTGCGGGGCGTCACCGCGGCGGGACGGCAGCGGGCCGCCTTCGAGGTGCCCCCCGCTCGGGGCTCGGCAGGCTGCAGAGCTGGAAGCGCTTTGGGAGGGTCGCTGTACGGTTTTAATAGCCTTGGAGAGGTTCTAGATGAGTTCAAAGCAGGAATACTAAGTAGAATTGGTTTCTTCATGAAAACCCCAGCTGTCRCTGGCATTTTTCTTTGCAAAATTCTATCTTGTCTTTCTGCAAAAATTACTAAATAGCTACTTCGCGCTAAGCCCAGCGAGCCGGCGGCGTCCTGGCCGCGGTGCTGGCCTGCGACGGGTGGCTTCTCCCACGACGGGTCACGGCAACGCGTGGCACCCGCTCGCCAGGGCGGTGCACCCAGCCCTGCTCCCGCGGCGCSAGCCTTCCTCCCGCACCCGCGGGCTGGAGCCTGCCCGCGCGCCTGCCCGCGGGCCACGATTTATTAGGGCCAGCTAAGAGCATTGCACATCCCATTATGTCAGCAGGGATTTTGCGAGCCAAGTGCCCGCTCAGGGTATGCCGCGCAGGCTCAGATCGGTATTGATCTTAACCTTTCTGGTGGTTTATTAGTGAAGATGTGGCCAGATCCTTCCGGCTAGCGTAAAGCCGAAGAGCTCGTCCTGCTGTCGGTGCAGGCTACTGGAGCTGCGTCTGGAGCAAACGGAGCAGAATCTGGCCTGCTCCASCCAACCACTGCATGTGGCTTAAATAGGAAATACGGGCGGAAGGAAATACTTTTGTCACCAAAAGGTTGTCTCTTTTTGACAGCAATTGCCTTATGAGCCAAAAAAGCCCTACTGCGGTCAGAATTGAGCTGCCTCTTTGCCAGGCTTCTTCAAAATCCTTCTGTTTTATAGTAAAAGTCCTTATCAGCTGTCGCGGTCACATGGAGTTTATTAATAAGGCTCTTGGCTTTAAATACTCTCCACCAGGCAACAGGTTAAGACCTCGAAAATGTCACRCTCGCCATGCTCTGTCTGGCTATGGGAAGGATGTCGGAAAGCCTGCGCCGGCTCTGAGCCTCCCCGCAGCCCCGGGCCGGCRCAGGACGGAGCCGGCGCTGGCCGACAGCTGCTGGGGGAACGGCTTTGAAGATGGATTTGTTYGACGCTGGAGCAAGCATCCCGCCTTCGGGAGGCAGCGGGGAAAGCTTACCCGGCCTCTCTGCTCGGCAGAGGGTCAAGAGGAGCCGTTAGCTCTGGAAACCGGCCTCTGTTTCTCCCTGTTCCCGTGTGATTATACCTCCTTTTGTTCCAGTAAAGGTYATTTCCCTAAGGATGATAATTTGCGAGTGGAAGACAGTTTGCTCGAGAAGAGCTACACCAACTCCCATACAAATCTTCCCTTCCTGTAGTAATTTATGATTTGTCCTAATTAGCCAGTATAAATGTGTGGAAAGTCCAGGTGCAATCGCTTCTTTGCACAGTTCACGTTTGCTTTGCAGGCTCTGTCCTGCTTGTCAGCAGCATTGTTTGTTCAATAATAAAATTGCCACATACTGTTAATCACAACCTGCAAACATCTAATAAAACAACCATTGAAAGTGTGTATGTAAAACCATCTCCTCACTAGCCCCATTAGGCTCCGCTCTTTCTGCTTTGAAAGCTGCATGACCTCCCTTTTCAATCAATTCCCAGTTATTAACCATGAAGAATAGCATTGGGAGCTGCATTTGCAAATTGAACGTGGTGGTATATAATGAACTCACTCTTTAAAAGATTCCAGATGAGGGGAATGTATCTAGCTAACATTTTTTAATCTCTCCCTCTCTCCCCCCTTCCTTTGGTTACCCCCCCCCAACCTGTGCTACGTTTGGATATTATTCACAGAATTTGAAATAACTCAAAAGAATAAAACTTCCTAAGCAGAGTTTAAGGGGATGGTGCCTGTAACAACTTTCTATTATCTGTTTATTCTGATCCCTCCAAGCCTAAGCCCTTGAGAAGATTAGCTACTCAGCTAAAATCACTGCAATTTAAGAGCCGATCTTTATTTATTAAAATGCTCCGACCTCTAACTTGGGCTTATGCGTTTATTTATGAAACCTAATGAATTAAAGCCCTGGCCGGGGAGCGGGGTTTTCAGGGGGGCTGTGAGTCGGTGCAGCCCTCCCCGGGGACGGGGGGGGGGGAAATGCGGAGCGGGGTCCCCCTACCCCAGGGCTCTTCCCTCCCACACACCTCCTCCAACACCCCCCTACCCCGGGGCGAGCCCTGCTCTACGAGGGGGCGGGGGGGGGGATCCGGCCGGGGCCCCGGCGACCCGCGCTCCGCCGAGCATCGCCCCGGGCGCGAACAAAGGCGGCGGCGGGGCCGGGCGAGGGGGTGCGGGCAGCTCGCCGCGGCCCCCCCGGGGCTGCCCCGGCTCCTCCCAGCGCCGCCCCTGCCCTGCCCCGCCGGGCTCCCAGCCCCCCCTCCGCCTCCGCTTCTCTCCTCCCCTCGCTTTTCCCTCCTCCCCCGGTAAATCCGAAGTTTCCTGTTCGGCACGGGCGAAGCTGTGCGGAGCGGCTGCGGCGCTGCCTGCTCGCTCCTTGGGATTACCGTCGGGAGAGGCCGGGGAAGGTGCCCCCGCCCCGCGCCCGCCCAGCCCCGGCCCCCCGCCGCCTTTCCGAGCGGCGCTGGGGGGGGGCCCGGGCGTCGCCCCCCGGGGCCCCCCCTTGCAGCCTGGTCCCATGTGAACTGCCAGGCACGGCTATGCTCGTGGGGAAAGCTCGCTCCGCCAAGCGAAGGTAGGCAACCCTCCTCCCCCCACACCCCCGCCCCGGCTGTCGGTTCTCCTTCGTAATAACGACGATCGGGAGAGGCGGGTGGGCGAGGGGGCGGCCCCGGGCGCGGCTCCCCGGCTTTGTTGCGGCTGGAGCCGGGGGCGGGGGCGCCGGGGGCGGCGTTTCCCTTCCTCCCCCCTCCCCAATCCCCCGGCAGCCCCCCGACCCCTTCCCGCTGCCTCGCCCGCAGGTCCCGGCCGCTATCATGACTGATGGCGAGAGCAGAGAGTCCTTCCAGCGGCTCGCCGGCGACGAGGTGCGGGTGCCCATCGCCTCGCCCCCCGGCCACGACGAGGATGCCCGCAGCGCCGGCCGCTCCGCGGCCGCCAGCCTGGGCTCCGGCAGCTCCCCGGCCCGCGACCCGGCGCACGACTTGGCCTCCGAGGAGGAGGAGCAGGTGCCTTACCCGGCCCTGGCACCCACCGCCTTCTTCTGCCTCAAGCAAACCACCCGCCCGCGCAGCTGGTGCCTCAGGCTGGTCTGTAACCCATATCCTTCCCCCCCACCCCGGGCGCTGGGTCCTCGCAGCCCCCCGGCACCGCGGCCCCTCGGGCGAGGGGCTGTGCGCGGGGGCCGTGGYCCCCGGCCGGCGGCGCCCACCCGCGTCCGGCATCCTCGCGCCGAGGTCCCCCCCCGGCGAGCGGCGACAGCCCGCGGGCGCCCGGCGCGGCAGGACGGGGCGCCCGGGGCGAGCGGCGCCGGGGAGAATTCCCGCAACTTCGCTCCCCTCTCGGAGGGCTGCAAAGGAGCAAAGTTTAAAAGGCGACCTCGTATTTATTTTAGCCGCCGCGGGGAATTTCAGGCCGGCGCTAACCCTTTTCGCTGTTTATATAAGAGAGCGCGGCATGCGTTTGTGCTTTCTCGTTGCAGGGAAAATGGAGTGGGTTTGAGTTGGTTTCGGGAAGGCACATGCTGCGCTCGCTTCAGTCCCGAAAACTCCCCTTTGCTTTTGTTCGTTGGCAACTTGCAGGCAGGGAAGGAGAGCGGCGAAACCTCGCCGTCTCTCCCCCCTCCCCTGCGTCCTCTGCCCAGTTTATTAACGTTAAATGGAAAAGAGCAGCGTGTTCCTTTCAGTTGTGACATCTAGAAAATTGAATTTTACCCGAAATGCCTGGGCGAAAGCTGAGAGTTGTCAGTCTGTCTTGATAATCTTGAGAAAGTGAGCTTTCAGCTTTGCTCCACGCATCAGTTCAGGAGCATCGACGCTGTGCAGACGATTAATGCTTTTACCTCTCTTCGGTACCTGTCTGTAGATAGTTGCCTATATCCTGCCACTGCTATTAAAAGCATTATTTATTAATACGGTTATTATCGATCTAGCTTCGGTTAACCAGAGAAGCCTGTGTGCATCTGAGATCACTGTTTTCCCCAGCAGCACTGCCGAGTCGAGTGTTGTCGTTAGGGGGAATTGCACAATCCTGCTCAGAAGGCTGCCTGCCCTCCGTTACGAGGAGAAATCTTTGGAGGAAAACCCCATAGTTTTTATTGCCCTGATTCTCCTCTCGTTTGGAGTAGGCTTGTGCTAAGGGCTGGCTTCTGCAGAGAGGCTGCTGGTTTACACCGTTGCGAGAAGGGAGCTGGGCTCCCACGTGTGCATGGGTTGAGGGGAGAAGTAAACAAGTTGTGGCTCTCTACGGTGGTGCTTTAGCTGTATGAATATTAAATGGTGATGGTGGTTCCGTAACAAAAAAAGTGATACATCTAATCCTGGAGGGATTTGGAGGAGGAACTGTGTTCCTGTTATACTTGAGAAGGAGTCCAGACAGATCTCTTGTCTTTAGAGCAGGTTCTTGTGTTTGAAAACTTCAGGGGGAGGTGGTAGGAAGGTGCCTCCTCTTTAGGCGTGGGCAGCGTTTTGCTCTCCTGTACGGCACGCAGGCTTCCWTGTCCTCAGGTCCAGCAGGGCGGACAAATTAACCTGCAGGTGGAAGAAACTAAAGCAACGTCCTCACCAAGGGTGTGAGTCTCACGGAGAAGCGTGTCCACGTCACTGTGGAGTGACCTGGGCTTCTATTATCAGGTAGAACTTCAGATTTCAACATCTCTCTTTAGAATTCCCGGGAGACAAAGTTGCTCCGTAAAACTTACCTGTGTGACGTCGGAGCGGATGGAAACTGTGACCTCGGGTTAACAACGAGGCAGAAAGCTAATAAACCGACGTAAGCCCCGCGTTACGGCGTCGCYGCTGTTTGAGCTGGCGTGGTTCTGGTCGTAACGGAGCAATGCTCGCGACACAGCAAATGGCAACGCGGCCGAGCGCCGCGCCGGAGTTTTTCCGGTTCCCTCCGTCTCCCGAGGCCGGCTCGCTTTGCAGCGAGGGTCGCCTTTCGCCGTTGACTCGGTGAAGTTCCTCGAGGCAGGGCTCGCCTCGCCGGGCGGCGGGCTTTCCGCAGCCGCTCGGGCGCCCCGGGAGGGCAGAGCCGTGCCCGCCGCTCCCGAGGAGCAGCGCGAGCCGCCGTGCCGAGCGCTCAGCGCTGCGTGCGTGTCGACTCGCAGCCAGCTGAAGGTCAAACGGCTCTGGAAGGAATGCCACCAAAGCATTTCTGTGAAACTTAGAAAGCAGCCAGGCAGCCAGCTAGCCGGAGAAGCGGGGCCGCATCGACGCGGCCGGGGCCGAGAGTCGCCCAGCATCTGTCTGGGGTGGGGAGAGGGGAGGGGAGAAAATAACTTGAAGGAAAAGATGGATCCACCGAGGTGGTTTCTAGCCACTTCCGCAACGGGCTTGAGCAAAAGCGTGGATGGGTGAAGCGCCGTACCCAGCTTCACGTGTGCGTCGAAATCTCCCTGCGTTACCGGGAGAAGGGAGGGGACTTTRTAATCTCCGAAAGCTGCTCGGTCACCTCCCGGGCTGCAGTAACCCCTTCAGCCAGCGAGGTTCCTCCTCCGCTGGGAGGTCCGGGGGGGTGAGGAGAGGGCTGGGAAGGGGGAGGAAGGTCTCCCTCCGCCCGCGCTCCGAATCTCGCGCCCGCCGGGCCGCTCCGAGCGTTCGCGGACCTGTGACCCGGAGCAGGTGCGCGGCCGAGGCGCGGGGGGCCGGCAGCGCGGTTCGCCTCCGCGGCTTGAGCAGAAGAAGGGCGGCGGGTTGGGGAAGGGGGGGTCGCTGCCAGGCTTAGAAATAGCTAAAAAAAGCGGCTGCCGGGTTCTCCGGGGGACAGGTGGGCCGGGGATCGGCTTACGGCGGGCCGGGGAGCGGGCGAAGGGGCCGGGCGGGCGTCGCGGGGGGGATTTTTGCAATAGCTGCGCTCGGCTGGGCGGCGTTGGGAAGAGCCTGCGTTGGGCCCCAGCCCGGCGCGGGCAAACGCGGGGGCCGGCGGCGAGCGGGAGAGCCGCGGGGAGCCGCTTGCCGCCCGCGGGGAGCCGCTTGCCGCCCGCGGAGGCCGGGACCGATGGGTCGCGTCCGCTCAAGTTTAGTGGAAGAAGCGGAAAGCTCCGGCTCGGCCCGCGGCGGAGAGCCGCCGGGAGCCGCTTCGGGAGCCYGGCGGCGCCGCTGGGGCTCGGCTGCCCCCGGGAGTTCGCTCGTCCGCGAGAGCCGGGAGCGAATGAACAACCCGCGTGCAGGTGCCGCGATACGGGCAGTGGTTTGAATTTAATTCTTCGCCGTCAAGTTTTATTGTCTGGTCCCTCTGTTACTGCCGATCGGCTTTTTGCTTGCTTTTTTGTTTCCTTTTTTTTTTTTTTTTTCTTAAAGAATATATATAATTGGAAGCAAACTTATTTCTTTCGGGCCTGGATCTCCTACTTAGGTTTATTTATAGCGGGCCGTGGGTGGGACTTTGTGTACCGGGGCGCGTGTCGGGCGGTGCAGCGCGAGGTTTGGGGGTTGCGATTCTTCGCCGGCGGTTTGCGAGCCCCGCGATTAGCTGACAGCGCTGCGGAAGCGCAGAGCTGGCTGTGCACTGCCGCCGGCGTGGGGATTTTTCTTTGCTTTTTCTTTTATTATTTTTGTCTTTCTTTCCTTTAGCTTTTCGCTGCCGCGAGCGTTTTGGTGGAAGAAGTGTCGAGTCGCTTGCTGTCAGTCACTAGCCGTCCCTGTCCCTCCGGCTGGATTTTGACGGGGGTTGCGGCTGGTATTGGTTAACGCACATGCAACACAGGAATGAGTTTGCAATGGCAATTGGCAGCCGGCGCGGTCCACGTGGTCGAGGTGGAGCAGTCAGGAGGAATGCTGACTTTGTGTCGGCTGCCAATACGTTGCATAGCGGCGCGGGGTTTTACTGTACGACTGGATGGAGAAGCACGCTGTAACCCGGAACGTAACGCGCGGCGGCGGTAATTAAACCTGCTTTCCGTCACAGCGCCGAGTGGCAGCTCTGCCGCGTGGTTTTGATAAGACTAGAACAACTTTGCTAGTTATTTAGTGATTCATAAAAACATTTAGTGATTCATAAAAGGTTGAATTCTGGGTGCCTTAGTCAGAAAAAATGCTCCTATGATTTATTTTCTCGAGTGGCTACAGCACTTGTTGGTGCCAGCTGATTTCTGTGGGACTTGGCTCGGTTCTCCTGTTTGGGTAGAGTCTCTGCTAGCGTCGAATCTGATTTTTTTTTTTTTCTTTTCCTGAAGGGCTTCTCCTTGCMGCACTTGATCTTTGTTTTGCAGCCCGAACAACGGGATCCATCCYGGCAAGCGCTTCAGGGCCAGCCCGAATGCCCACCACAGCATCCTTCAGCTTCTTCTGAAGCGTGCCTAAGCGTAGGTGTCTATAAGCAGGCACGGACAGCGAGACACGCGTTTCGTGCCAGRTGACTTAGCTGACCTCCTGCTGATGCTGCAGTCCTCGCTCGGTCTCCCCCCCGGGCCTTGGGATGAGGCTGAGCTGCTGGCTGGGTTGCGTTAGGAATTGTTCTCCGACAGGGATCTTGCAACTGCGTTTTCGTTCCTTATTGCACAATTAGCACGCGCCAGCTCCCAGCTTCGCAGGAGTGTTGCAACTTTGCAGCTTGCGGGGGTTAGACTGAAACGCGTGGAGGTATGGCTATAAATTACCCAGTCTAGGCRCCCATCAGCTTGGCAAACTTCATTTGATTGCCTGCTACTTTGTAACGTGTTTGTATCAGATCTGAAGACTTCTTTGGGAAGCCTTCGCTGTTAATTCGCTCTTACTCAGACTGCAGCCTGACGATTGCAACGGGAGGGTTTGACCAAATCATAGCTTGTTGTATCCAAATATAAATATGGCAAGGAAAATAAAATATTTAGTAGGAGTGGAAAGAACTGTCAGAGAACAAATGTATTTCTGGCCTCATCCAGAGAGCTGCTGAGCATCCATGACGCCTACTGAATTTAATGAAAGGAGCAGGTGCTGTGCACCCAGCAGCATCTCCCACTGAATGACAAGCAATTAGAGCCATAAGTAAGAAAAGTCTTGTAAATTGTAACTCGTCTAAAAATATGTTGTCCACATGTGTCCCTGTTTTAGCTCCTTTCATTTCAGCATTCTGTGTTGGCTCAATATATCTAATCAACAACTTAGTCGCGCGTTTCCTTTCTTGTATCAACAGAAAATCTSCTAGTTGGTCTGTCGTGTTCCCGCAGCGGTCGGGCACCTCTGAGCTCGGGACTGAGCTCCTCAGTTCTTGAGCTCTGGTCAGAGGTTGGATCTCTGTGATACCTTTTATTCCCATCTAACCAACCTCARGAGTATGGGTCACTGCTGGAAATTCGTGTCCTCTGGCAAAATTGTGGAAGTCTGTGATATTTAGGCAGAATGTCAAATTAAATGGCCGCGGAGCCCGTGGGCAGGGGATGACTGATAGCTCACGCTCGCAGAGCAGCGCGTTGAGCTCGCTGCARACTCGAGCAGGCGTTAGTTCACGCGTGCCTCCAGTTCTCAGAGTGGCTCTTGCAGCAAAAGGGTTAGAAAGCTAATTACAAAAGTGCTCACCAAACAGGTGCGACTTTGCCGCATCTCTTTCCTGCAAAGATTGACGCTCTGTGGTCGTACCTGTACGAGTTCGGGAGCGCGAGCGCAGGGAGTCCAGGTACAGGGACACGGTGCCGGTGCCCGAGAAAGGCAAAGCAAAGTTGCGCCTGATGAAATGAAGCTGACTCATAACAAAACAAAAGCCACATGCGAAGCCTGCAAAGTACGTCAGAAGTATAATGACAATAGAATCAGATCTTCGACATTAATTTTTTTTAATTTTATTTTAAAAATTAATAAATTTAATATTTAAAAATATGATCCTCAGTAAAGAGTTAATTTAGACACTTTATTTAGCCCCCTCCTCCTTTTTTGCCCCCAAGCCCCAGTTCTGATCCTGCTTCTCCGTTACACCAGTGAGACCAACCCCRACACTGGCTGTACCTGGAACCGTTGACACTAATTTCATCCCTGTCCTTAATGCGTTTGTGTTTTAATTACAAGCTAAATGCACAGTTCATCTGAGTTTTGTGGGKTTTATTTTCCTCAGTATTGTTCCAAGCCAGAATTGCAACAGGTATCTCTGAGCAGGTTTAATCTGCACAATGCAGTTAGACTCCTGCGTACCCACTTCTGCCTCCTCCCTTAACCTAGTTAGTGCCCCCTTTTTTTTTTTTCTCCCCTCTCCAAAAAGTTAACTCTCTTTGCTTCCCCACTAAAGTTACTAAATGCATGGTCTCACTGAAGGCAATTGTTAGGATTATTTTAGAGTGTTTTTGTGTGTGCTTTTCCTTTTCTACTTTTTTCTTTTCTTTTTTCTTTTTCTTTCTTTTTTTTTTTTTTTTGAAATTGCTCTTCATTGGATGTTCCCTTCTGGTGAGAAGCTGAGAGAGAAGCTAACTATTGCATCAGATTTTAGTAAAGTTTACTTATAAACTCTCTGAAATGTCTACAGTTTACTTTTTATTTCCAGACTGTAATTTATAACACTTCATAGCAATTAATTTGCTACTTTTCAGGGGGATGCACAATGCATCTCAGGCTGCACTTTGTAAAGTTTTTCCAATTGCTTTCAGATTTCTCACYTCTCAAATCTGGTGGGAACCAATAAATGCAGTTTTAATTTGCAGTTTGTTTACAAGTTTGGTTTATGTATTGAGACCATATGTACTTTTTTTCCAACAAGTCTAGATGCCAGATCTTTAGAAATGTAAACCAATGTATCAGAGCAAYAGAACTGTGCTGATTAATGTGAGCAGCAGATCTGAGCCTCCAGTTAMTATCTCTTTTTCCCTTGGGTTACAAATGAATTTTATGCAATGTAGCCCCAAGTTGGATATAGATCTCCTAAATATCGTAGAGCTGTCTCTGAGATGTTTTATTTTACCGAGCCMTTTTTTTTAACAGAAAAGTAGTTTTAGATTTATTATGATTGAGTTTATGCAAGGAACTGTAACCTGTCACAGAGCTGCAGACTGACTGTTACAGGTTATGCTTGCTTACCTTTTTGTTGGCTTTTTTTGCTTTGAATTTTGGGTCTCAGACCTGCTCCCACCAGGGCCAGTTGGCAGCCTTCTYCCAGACTTGCTTGGAAACAAAAATCTCAGACTCATCTGACATGGTTGGTCTAAATGACATGTTTGGAGCAACTCCATTAGAGCAAYCGAGATCACATTAGTTTACAGTGAATGAACTCTGAATCATGTTTCTCGCTGGGTTTTTTCTTTTTCTTTTCTTTTCTTTTTAATTGCTTCTGCAGAAGACAAAGCAGCACGGGGAGCTGCCTCTTTGCCAAGCTTCGGTTAGGTTTGCACTGGATTATGCACATAGCTTGTGCTCTGCCGTTTCCTTCTGCCAGTAAATCGGCAGCAGTCCTGCAGGAGCAGACTTGGCTCTGCGGAGTGCACACTCGGAAAAAAGCAGGTGTGTCTTAATTTTATCCGCTGTTTCTCTGTGAATTCGAAATGATTCAGCCTCCAAACAGTACAGCAGCAACCTTTGCCACTAGTGTTAAACCCCMTGCAAGAAATATGTTACCTCTATTTACACAGATGTTTTAAGAGAACTTGGGCTCAGATTTTGCCGTTAATTCTTAAGGTAGCATCTGGCATTGAGTCCAATCCATTAATCCAGCTGTAGAAGCAGCCTTGTGATTCTCAAGAAAGATACAATTTTAGGGGAATATTTAGCTCCCTGGGATAGGAGGAAGGTTATTGTGTGATCTCCCCATATAGTTAAAATTAAGATAGCTTGGAACAACTTAAAATCATCAGGATACGCTCTGTATTTCTGAACGAGTAATTAGAAGTCATCAGCCTGCATAGAGACAAACTGAAAGTGAATTAGAGGCTGATTAGCTCCGTACAGTCTTCCAGGACTATTCAGAGCCTCCTGCTGCAATAAAATATTAGACCGGTCACTCCGGAGCTGGCCTTTCAGGGGGAGCAGACAAGTGGAGTTTTGACAAGATGCAGCTGTAAAAGACAATTTTCCTCTTTCTTTTCCTTAATAAAAATCTGTTCTGAGCACTGTACCAGTCGGACTGGCTTGGCAATGGATTAAATGCACAGATTCAAGATCTAATTTTGCCCATTTCGCTTGACAGATGGAAATTGTGTGCTTTCACAGAGCTAGTAGTATCTCGTAATTCTGCTCAGAAGCAATGCTGTTGAAAGCCAGCCAGAAAAATAAGATGACTCTGTATGTGTGTACATGTATTTATGATCACAGCTCCTTTAGATGGTGAATTCAAGCTACTTTAGCGTTCCTTGCCTGTTTCTTCTATGCTTGTCATGCAAAGTAGGGAGGAGATTTGCCTGAATATCTAACATTCCAGTAAACTGTGCTGCAGRAAGAGAAAACCGCAGGTTATGGTAAATGGCGTGTAGAACATCTGCCACGTTCCAGAAGCCTGAGGAGTTTGATGAGCTCCAATGTTTGACGAATGGTACGAATAGGGGCGTCTTGGGGGGGGGGCTTCCCCTGGGCTCTTGAGAAGCTTTGCCTACCAAAACTCTTTGATCCCCATCGCGCTTAGCCTCGCCCACGCGTTTGTTTTAATTTTGTTGTTGTTCAATTACGCATGAATTAAACCTTCTGGGATTTGTGATGGATAGCACGTATTTGCATACGAATCCCTTCCTATCTTGAAGGAGCTGCAGTCCAGATTTCTTCTTAATGTGGTTAGGGAGTGAAAGCATGAGCTGACACCTTCTTCTTTGAAGATGACTGATAAAGGAAAGGACTAAGAGCTAACCAGGAGCTGAGGTGAACCAAGGCTTTCGGTACGCAGCTGGTGGAACCACATGGGAAATTTTGTCTTGGGTGTCAAGCACAGCTAATGGAAAAGCTGAGGTGCACAGAAGTACAACGAAGTTGTGGGCATTTGTGCGTAATTTGTACGTGCACACACACGCATGTGTACATATATACATATCTTACTTATGTATATATATGAATGTGCTTGCACCTGACCCTTTGGAGAATGGAGAGACCTGAGCCTAGGCCAYGTGAAGCCACTCTGCCCAGCTCTATTCTGAGCTAGCAAGACTTGCAGTCACAGCAGGACGTCTTAGCAGAGACATGCTGGACCTTTTCCCCAGAGCTATCCATTCAAGGGAGTGAGGCAACTCAAGTGTTCATCTCCTCACCTCCAACCCATCAGAAGACCCTYGGGATAAGCCCTAAAATAGAGAAGCAGGAAATCATCCTGGTTTGTGTCCTTGTAGTTGTTTCTTGGAAAATTGTTTTCTCTTTGTTTGCAAAGAAATGAAAGTGTTTCTCTTAGAGATTCGTAGGAAGCAAGTTTATTCCTTGGTTGGCTTTGTCCTTGAGGACTCAGTTTGATAGATTTGAAAGCATTAATTGAAGTCCTAGAATGAAATAATGAAACCACAGGAGCCTTGTGACTGACTTTGGGGCTCCACCTGTGTTGTGCAGGGAGATGTTGGCAGGTGATGAGCGATTCAGGTTTGGAAGAGAAACCGAGATCCTTTTCTTCCTTTGGGCCTGTGCTTCAGGTCAGTTAACTTCAACGGCAGCCCAGCTGATGGGGTTGGGAGCGGGATTTAGCCCCAAACACGTTATGTATCACCAGCCTCTTTTATTACCAAGGCATTTGTAATTGGGCTTGTGCAGACCCTGTAATAGTGTAATGTACACTGTGGTTTTGTTGTTAAATGTGAGCAACTTTGGCATGGTGGGAACTAGGTGGCTTATAGCGATTGGAACATTAGGGCTTATTGAATTTCATAGCCTGAAGGACTGAACCATACAGACGAACTCTCGAAAAACATATCCCATCTATTTCTCCTGAATTTCTTTTCTAGGATGATATTTTAATTTTATGGACTCAGACTTCTGGACATGGACAGAGGGATTGGAGGGATGCCAGTAATGGGAAGCATATCCCAAGATGTTCGTTTTCCTTTTAAATAGGCTCTCAAGGACAGAGATTTGGATCCACTCCCAAGAGTACTGGTAAATGCCATGTCTGTAAATACACCAGAAATTCCTTCACCTCACTTTCCACTGAAGATTTTAGTTTCATCTCTATCGATACTAATACTAGAAGAAAAGTCAGAAAAGGGCCTTCTATCTGCAATGTGCTTATGGCGGTTTCCCTTTATCAGTGATCTTGAACGTTGTTTCTGCAATTTGCAGCRTATGCCTTTGCTGGAGACACTTTTATTGCGGTCGCAACGGCTCGCTTGGCGTGCTGTGGCCAAGGGTCTCTCTGCTGCTCCGGTATAAACCTCCGCTTTAAAAGGCTGCAGTAAAAATTTGCTTGCTGATGATTCATATTTCTTTTATGGGAATCAAGGCTCATGAAGGGCTTCTGATTGACCACCATGGACTCTTAAATCCCTTATCAAGGCATAGAACGAGCGCAGGGTGAGGTCCCCCACGTCATTGCTCAGCCTGGTCCTGAGGGCGCCTCTCCAAGGCAGAAGCCGGTTTGGTTTCTGCATCCTGTTGTCCTTTGCTTTTCTGATGAGGTCCAGTAAAATGTTCACTTGTGRGAGTATCTATTTTTAATGTCTGTGATCTGGAACTTGCTCTGGGCAGGAAAAGAATGCTACATTTCAYATAGTCTTGGAAGATAGTTTCTGTTTGCAAAGGCTCGTTTTCACTGTTAAGTATGGCCTTGGTTTTGAATGGAGAATTTGGCATTTAAAAGGGGGAATATGGGCCTGCTGAAGCTGACATTGACTCTCTGAGGCCAGAGTCGGGGAGAAGGGAGGAGTTTCACACCGAGGTTCTTGGCCAGGTACTTGTCTTGTGCGGCACAGACTAACCCCGTTTGCTGAGCCCAGCTCCATCCCCATGCTCTCCTGGTGTACGAGCCCCTGACATGGCCCTGCTCTCAGATGGCTTCGTCTCCAAGCTGCACCTTGATGTACAGAGCTATGAAGAACTGCAGTCTTATCAAACTGCTAAAGTAGGGTGCACCATGACAAGCAAAAAAAAAAAAAAAAAAAAAAAAAATCAATGCTCAGCCATATCAAAATAGAGAATTGTCTTAAGGCTATTTTTATTCCATTTCTACTTTTTTTTTTAAAAAAAGAACATATCTCTTATATTGAAATTTCCTTGGCTGTGCTGAGTCACGACTGCTTTTTCTTGTAGTTGATTTGAGTTCTTACCAAGTACCTGCTTGGTTTTCCCATGTTTGTTTGTCAAGGGATTTACCTTGCAGCTCTTCTTCATGGGCAGGTTGGTGACCAATTATGGAACCCGTTTGCCTTTTGCGTTAGTGTTGTTTGCATCGGGGCAGCGCTTAGGCCTAGCCCAGCTCTGCTCCGAGGGCTGCTCTGCTGAGGGCCGTGGAGCRCAGGCTGAGAGGCAGTGCAGGACTGAAAGAGCTTCGGACACAAGGCAAAGAAGCATCTTGCAGAAAGTAGGAAGGGAATCAAAGCCAAGATGAGATGGAAGGGGCAATGTAGCAGGCAAGTTGCATTGGTGGGTGGAGGAGCTTTGACTCTCCAGTCACAGCCTGGTGCTAAGTGTCCTTTAAAATAGCTTGTATCCATGAGAAAAACTAAACCTAAGAAAAGGGTACCAGAGATTAATGTTAATTTGTAAAACTATCCACTGCATGTGGTAGGTGCTYTCCAAATGCTCCAGAAGCACCTGTGGTCAGCGAGGTCCCAGCCTCAGGAAGGACAGGCAGAGGTTATGGATGGGGGAGAGAGAACAACAWCAGCTAAATCGTTGTCTGAGCTTTGGATGCTGGATGCAGGAGCCAACATTGGCACCAACAGTWGTGCCTTGCTGTGAGTGTATCTAGTATTTTGCTATTGCTGCTCATCTGAGRCCAGTTTTGGCACGTGGATGGTGTGGACGTGGAGCTCTCACCACGGAAAGACTGYTGTCTGTTGTGCTTATTTGCTACTGTAGTCCCACTGCGAGCCAGGGGACCGCTCATTGCACCAAGGGCTRTAGAGTTTGCCCTTAAGCAAGACAGGACAGATTAGTTAGGCCAAGTCAGTCTCACACGCCTGCTCCATATCACTCTGTCCTGATAAGCTGCCAGCTTAGGTCTAAACGTGGTGTTTGAAAGCCTGTCTCTGCTCTCCAGGATGGGTCAGTGTCACCAGCAGTGTTAGCCGAAGGATGGATTTAAGTCACCAGCTCATCACCGGAAAGGGAGGCTGCATCTGAGGCATCATTCCTTGGCAGTTTGTGATCTTCCATAGGTTGGAGAGAAATTCAGTAGGATAAAATAACCAGACATGAGCATGAAGGGCAAGTCCTGAGGCGTCCTGCTGAAGCCAGTGGCATTGCAGAGGGTGTGGAGTCCCTGGACACCTAATGTCAGGGGGTCATTTAAGGACCTAGTTCAAGCTGGCCTTAACCCTGCGTTTCCTGGCTTTGGCTGATATAAGCCAGACCCGTTGCCTTGTTTGCGCGCTGGCGTTGCAGCACGGGTGATGAATTGCAGTGTAAGCTTTACCACCCTTCAGCGCTGCTTCCTGTGCTCTTTTGGCCCGTTATGTTCAGTTCAGTCAGAGTTTATTATAAATAACTTCAGATAGCAAGCTGAAATATCCCGGGCTCTCTCTTTTTTCTCTTGGCAGTTGCAGAGCATGAATCAGCTTCAAGGCAATTGAGGTATTTTAACGTAACGTTTACAGCCCATATCTATACAAAATGTGACTTGTGTTTATAGAAGTGTGCCTTTAACAGTTTCTAATCAAAACATTTGGGACTCTGCAGTTGGATGCTAGGGTTCTTCTCAAGCATTCCCCAGACAATACAGTTCCACATTATATTGTCTTATGATGCCTGTAGACTTAGCCGAGCCTGTTGTTCTGCAAATATAGTTGTGCTTCTTCCCTGTCTGGCCCACTGCACTCGCTTTGCCTCCTCCAAATTCCTTCCAAGAGCTCTTTGAAACTTTCTTATCACTGAGTCCTCCTTTTGCCAGTGCGTGTCCTTGGCAGGCAAGGCAATGTCATGATGCAGAAAAGCATATCATGCAAACTAGGATAAGGTATCAGCAAAATGGAGCGACAGGCTGACATAGCTTTATGTCTGGGAGCAGCCAGTGGTGAAAATGGTGAATAAGACTCAAGAAGTCTTTTTTTTTTTTTTTTTTCTGCTGCAAATCTCACAGGAGTCTTGTTCCAGAGCGATCATTCCTTATTTGCATGATATGCCCTAGTCAGAGAGGCTGGGTTGTGCCGGGCTCTGTATCCTCTGACTGTGAAAGGGAGAGATGATCCCTCCCCCGCAGAGCTCGGTGCATAAAGGAATGCATTTGGCCCCATGAGCGTGTCTTGATCCAATCTCACATTGGATGCTCTCCAGGTTTTATACAACTTCAAATGGCTCTTGGTGCAATCCATTGCTAAACCACTGTTGTTTTGCCTGCTGTCACAAGGCAAGTAGATGTCCACTAGATGCTCTTTATGTTATAATGCCCAGACCAGCATCCTTAAAAAGGTGCACAGGCCTGTTACATTTAATGGGCCTGCCAAGAAGAGCAGAATCTGTCAAGCTCTGCATTGCTGTTGCTTCCTGTGGTATTGCTTTCTTGGGACACTGTGACATGCTGTCCTTTTTGGAGAGCTAGGGAGCCTTCCAAAAGCTGTAGTTTCTCATTCAGAGCCTATCCAAGCTTTTACCCCAAGCTGCTTTAGTCTATAAATTAGAAAGAAAGTTTGAACAAAAATTTGCCTTCCTGTAGAAGTTTTGGTCCTCTCCAGCCCATAAATTTTAATGGAAACTTGACACCCTGAATCTCTAGGCTGCTATGCAGATCTTGGCCTCTTCTGAAATTAATCTCGCTTACTCGGGGCTAAAGAAAGTTCTTCATTTATCCAGTTATCTGGGAGGGCACTTAAATGCTTKATTTTATATCCTATTCCTGTTGATTCATTTATTTCATGATATTTTTTTCCAGAGGACTGTGGTGAGTTTAGGAAGCTCCAGCTTTATGTCTGACCAATATCATCTAAATTAACAGAGAAGGTTGTTTGGYCCAGGGCAGAGTCCAGTCTGCCTTTCTGCTGGCTATAAATGCTTTGACTTATAAGATTTTGCAAACTGGTGGCCCAGGGCCACAGCTGCCAGGACAGAGCTGCTAGGAACGCACCCCTTTGGAAGGGGTGGTGGCCCATCAAGGTCACCATCTTGGCTTGATCCTTTTGCTTCCGGTGTGACTCGGACTGTTGTGGTTGGAGAAATGCCTCTATTGCTGCATAGCTTGTCACGGGCGGCAAGCGGGCCGCCGTTCTTCGGGTTTGCAGAGAGCTCCAAGAGTGACTTTCCATCGACATCTCCTGGCTGCTCTGTCGCAGCTTCTCAGGAGCCGTCTGTCCACTAGATGTCAAACCTCAGCTGCAAAATGGATGCTCTAGTTCGCAAGAAAGGTTACAACCACGGATGACATGTATGAAGCAAAATGGGATTCAAAAAGTCTGACGCGGGCAGACATCCACTGATTACCTCACAGCCTGTCTGGGGAAAGTGGGGGATTTCAGTCGACTTTCCCTGTTTACATATTTCAAGTTAAAGCAGGGTAGGAAAGGAATGTATTATCTTCTCTACCCCCACCCCCAGAAACATATGAAATATTTCAAATGAAATGTTTCTAGGGTTCTGTTGTCCCGGCAGATGAAGGCTTCAGGCATGCTGAAGGAACTTGCAGATTTAGACCAGGGACTTGATTCTGAGCTTATCMCCTTGTTTTTATGGAAAGCACCTCCTTTAACATGAGTAGCTGCTGATCATCACCAGGGTAGTCTCTCCGCCCTGAGTTGATGCTAGGTGTTGATGAGGGGTTGAGCACGGTCATGACCTCTATTCTCTTGCAAGCTGAATTTCTTTCTTGGTGCCRTGGCTAGTTTCAATGATACTTAGCAAGTTAGAGCAGGAATTTCATCCTCCTTTCATAGAATCAGGAAGTCTCATTCTGTTTTACTCATTTATTGATTTCTTTTTTTAATCAAGAGATCTCACTGGTTGTTGAATATGAGGAGGGCTATCACTTTACTTTCCCTTGTTTTTCCTGTGTTTTTTTCCTTAAATATTTGCTCCTGCCTGGTGCCAAAGACAAGAGCTAGATAAACCTTTGGGCTGAGCCAGGTGCATTCCTGTGGTGGAAACAGTTGTGAAAATACAGATGCGATTAGAGTCATGCATACGTTCCCGTGCATGTATACGTGTTTTTCCCCTAACGCCTTGGCTGGACTCCCGCACTAGTGGGTGTCCTGAAGGAAAGGACTGCTTCTGCAAAATTGCTGAGCTCTTTGCAAGCAGGCCGAAGCTGTCTGCGATCCTACCAAGCCGCGAAGCCAAATTCATCCAGCACTTGGCATGCACTGCTCAACTTGTGGCTGAAAATTGCAGTCAGTTGGGGTCTTTTTTTGTCTTAATTAAGGAAAAGTATGCACTCATGTGTTCCTTAGTCAAAGCATGACGAGAAGATTCCTGTTTGGGATTATTTTTAGTCTGGGGAATCTCTGAAATTATTCATGAGGCTGCTTTCCCTGATTTATGACAATACCCAGCACATCGCCATGTAAATGACTTTTAAATGGAACGTTTCAACAGTTTTATAAGAATTCCTCATGTGAGGGAAAATAAACAGTTTGTCATTTACCAGACTGTATTTGATTATTAGATTTGTTACTATAAACATTGGGCTACGCTTCCTTAAGCTGCTGGAGATGTACGACTTCAGAGAGCCATACTGTTAAATAAAAACTAACCTGACATGAGAAATGAGCACGGGATTGATCAAGCCTGTTCCCAACTGGCCAAATAGATGCTTGTTGGCCAGCAATGAATATTTGACTTTTTTTTTCATGTTAGATTAACATGACTCTAGTTTTTCACATCTTGTTCAAAGAGCAGATGGGAAGGAAAGGTAAAGCACGTAGGTTGGGCGTCCTACCTGCTTTTTTATTACAATTTGATGGTGTTCCTGAAGGCACAGTTCTCTGCAACTTTCCCACTTCCTCTGTTGGTGGGCCTAATTGCCTGGAGTTTGTTCCTTAAGCCCATACTTGGTAGAGCACCAGCTAATCACACTTCAGAGGGCATGATGCAGTGAAYGGCAAGCAATGGGCAGCTGGTGGCAGTGAACTCCAGCTAGTGGTCTCGCATGCCRAAAGGGCTCCAGCGTGGGGTCTGTGAACACCCTTCCCGAGGAGCAGGGCACCTGCGTGTCTCCAGAGCACTCAAAGGGAATGACTTGAGCACCGAGGGAGACACAAAATGCACCAGTGCTTCTCCCTAACACGGCTCTGGGTAGCTCTTCAAAGCCCTTAATGTCCCTGCTGCCATGTACCCTCTTACTGGGAGTGAGGAACGTGAGAGTTACTGGCAGACATGAGCAAAGAGAAAAATCAACCATGAAATTGGTAATTTTATGAGCTCCGTGAGGCAAGAAAATGCTTGTTGTTAGACACCATGTAATTGCATCTCAGTGCCCTGGGTTATGGGAGCCAGACAGCATCAGTTTGTTCGAGAGCAGTCCTTGTGCCTTCTGGTAGAGGTCTGCCAAGTATCTGCGAAGATCAGGGTTAGTGAGCATGCGAGATTGCCACCATGGTGTAAACCAAGGCTATGTGTGTTTGGGCACTAGGACCCCAGCATGGGCAGGTCTCACATTTAAAAAAGGGTGTAAACTCTCCTGGATGCTGCTGCTGCATGTTATACAGGGGAAAATGAAACTTAATCTTCATCCCATAGTTGATTCATGAGTTCCCCATAGCACAGACAACAGCTTGGAGGTTGTCACCTTGCATTGCATCTTACAGCTGCTCTTTGATAAGCACAGCTTCTCTTGTACATCACAGCTAGCTTGAGAGGAGTGAGCCCAGGTGCTTACCTGGGCTGCTTTGTGATAATTCAGGGATCTAATATGATTTTTATGTTCAAAGCCTCGTTGTTTTCCAGAAGTTTGGTTTTCATTCGCTTTTGCCCCCCTGAAGCCTTTCACAGCATGAAGCAAGTATAAACCATAGTGATACGGATACAGTTGCTTGGAGTTTTGCAAACTGCCTTTCCTCACTGCAAACAGATGCTAATGCCTCCGTGGGTCCCAAGACCGCCTCTTCTGAGGCACTACCCGCTCTGATACTGTTTTCATAGATTGTGTTTCTGTGTGTCCCTTTGGTGAAAAGCTAAGTATCAACAGTGCCGGCAGTTTTGCTGCTGAGCACACAAGAAAGTGAGACGTGAGGATTTTGTAAAGAGGTAATTGGTCTGAAAGGTCATATTGGAGCACCTATGGATGAGGTCTGGGTTGTGGGGGGAGTCTGGGAGCATACGTGTTCCCTTTTCCCATTTCAGCAGGTTTGTCTGTGATTCATCAGTGTATGTCATGTCCCAGACTTGTTCTTTCTCCCCATTCCTCAGCACTACTCAGGTTGGCAAGGGCAAGAGCCAAGGAGGATGCAGGCAGGAGCTTGTGCTTCACCTGTCCTGGGAATTAAAACGGAATYAGTGGCGGAGCTGAGTGATGTCTGCATTTTAGGACTCATCAACAATTCTCCCAGGAATATGTTTTTTGTCTGGATTTCTGCCTTGTGAGCTGTCACCATGACAGGTCTGTTGTAGAGGATGATAAGATACAGGACAGCTTGGCTCCTGAGTGAGACCTGCGCTGGGAGGAGATGCTCCCTGGAGGRGGTACTTTCTTCCAGGAGCAGCAGACTCGGACAAGCCCAGGACAAGTCTGCAGTTGTGCTCTAGCTGTCTACRTATGGAAGTATGAAGCTGAGAGGCACCTGCAGCCAGGAGAAATAGGAAGAAGGAGGAGCAGGGGTTCAGCTTGACAGCTGACAACTGAATTGTGCCTTTTTTGCTTGCTTCTAATCACTTCTTTTCRTGACGCTGCTGATTTACTAGCTCGGGCACTTTAACTCGCCGCCACTGGGGATGACAACGCCATCCGCTGCCCCATGGTGGATGAGGTCCCTCGTGCACTTTGCTGCTTCTTGTTGAGTACCCAGTCTCTGTCACCAGCCTCGTGGGTATAAACTGCAATTTTACGYGTGTGGCGGTTTTGTCGATGGGCCCCTCCGAGTAAACTTAACTGTCTGAGTTGTAAAAATAAATCTGCGGTCTTTGCTTTCTGGATGGCGAAGGGCCGGTATGGTGGCCCACCACATGCTGCTTCCCTGCCGCTCCCCTTGCCATGCTGCCAGCCCTGGTGACACTTTCCTCATGGTACAAGTTCCCCCTCCGCTGACTTTTCTCGTCTCCAGTCGGTCRCAAGTTAACAAAGAGCAGCAGTACTCTGTACCGAAGCAAGCAGAACAAACTTGGGAGGGACTACGGGGAAAATCTATATATTGACACCAGAAAAAAAGAGAAAATAGGTTGAAAGATGGAACCTATTTAGTGCATAATGACCATCTATTATTTCCTTTTCCCCTACTGTTTTACAAACACAGTACAAAACTTCTAATACTCAGAAGATCACTTTCTAGTGTGCAGCTGTGCAGTACATAATATGCAGTACACGTTCATGCTCAGAAACCCAATAAAACTGGTAATTAGCCTCTGAAACAAATTAGAACAGAAGATACAAATTTATTTTGCATAGTGCCTTTTCTGCAAACTGTGTCTCAGAACACATCGGAGAGTTAAGTAATGCAAAGCTTAAATAATAAGAGCACTGGGAGAGCAAATTAATAGAAAAGGATGTATGCTCCTGCAGACTGGAGAAAATCAGGATTGGGAAGAGCGGAGCTGAGGTCGGCTGTGGGGCTTCCGCGGGGAGCTCGGGTCGAGTCTCAGCTCGCTCCACAGCGTTTGGGACCGTCCCTCTGCGGCTTGGTCCCGGGGCCGCGGTCTGCCCAGGCGCAGCTCTGTGTTTTGGAGGACTCCRGGAATGCAGCCCTGCACGGGCAGAGTGAGCTGGGAGAAAGATGAGGTATGTACGGCCGGCTATAAAATTAAGGAGGGCAATTTTGAGCCAATTTGTTCATCTTTGCCTTTCATGGCTGAGGACGGAGGAGCTGTTGCACCGCGGCTCTTCATTCCTCTCCCTCTCTGCCTCATTGACTCAGCAGCTCACTTTAAATCTCAGCTGAAAGCATAACTTTTTCTCCTTCCCTATAACTCTTGATCTCTTTCTCTGTGCTGTTATTTTTAATGCTAGCTTTGTAGCTGTATTTAACTCTGGGCAGTGCAGTGGGGAACAGGGTGTGTGAAATACAGCTGGGCTGCAGCACACTGCAACGCTATGGGCAGTAGAAGCGACGTATCGTCAACCCTTTTCACCTTATTTTCCTCTCTTGTCAGATTTCCTGCAAGATCAGRGCTGTTTATAAATTTCCCAGTGTTAATTTAATGCTTTAATTTTTTAATTTTATCTTTTTAATGCTCAGGGAGTGTTCAAAAAAAGTTTGCAAATTTTGCGTGGATTAGATGGACCTAACCTTGCACCCATGGAAATCAGTGGGAGTTTTGGGCTTGGGGGTTGTTTGTGCCTTGCGTTACTAGACCAGAGCTYGTATTTGGCCCAGACTGCTTCTGGATCACAAAGAGAAAGAAGTAAAATTAGGAGAAAGCAAACAGGGAGTTTCTAAACCAAAAGCTAGCACCAAAACCTAGAGAAACCTTGTTTCAGGTGGAGCAAAGCTCCTGCAGATCCCAGTGCTTTTTGGAAGCTCYTCCAACAGGTTGCTTCCACCCTGGCCTCCTCCTGCTGGGGGTGTTTGACCTGCTCTTGCTCCCCACAAAGCTTTCCCTTTTATACTGCTGTTAATGCCTGATGTGAACTTGCAAGGTAGCRTTACAGCCACCAGGCTGAACCTAATCTGAATTGATCTGCTCTCCTTACAGCCACATTGCAGAGCAAATCAATGCTGAGCAACGTTCAGTGCATAGCATCTAAGCTAAAATAACTTCAAAGGAATGGCTTGAAGGRGAGGAAAGGTTAGGAAAGTCAGCGTAGACATTGCTTCTCACTTGTCACCTCTTTGCACCAGGCTCTGCAAGAGCACTGGGAGGTCTGCAACAGTTCTGAAGATGTCTTGCTGCCGCCATCCCCTGTAGCCACTTTTGCAGGTGCTGATGTACTGCTTCGAATTTGCATTTCCCCAGGCTTTTGGCACCTCCCATTTGTGCCATTGAGGTGGACCTGTGTGCAAAAGCGAGCGCGATGCCCCCATTGATTTTCCTTGGACAGCGAGTTGCACGAGGCATTCGGAAGTGGATGTCGGCCAGGCTGTGGGCTGGAGGAGCCTGCATTAAATCTCAGAGCCCGTTGTGAGCTGTGGAGTTTGTTTACTCTTTAAACTGCTATTGCAGCTATGGGTTTTTGGCTTTTTTTTTTTTTTTTCCCTAGTGCATCGATTTGAACATTTGTTTTCTTGGAGAAAGGCAAGCTGTTTTATTGAATAAGAGTGTGGCTGTAGTCATAGTGGTGTAAGGGTGTAAGTGAGGCAAGACTAAAAGATGCTACCTCGTTCATTGGGCCAAGCGATGTACCTATTGGGGAAAAAAACAAATCAAGCTTTGGGGTACAGAGCTTTTCAGGCAAAATGTGTAAATGTTGACCAAAAGGCTGGTTTTGTGCCTGTTCCACAGATATAAAGTTTTTTTAGATCTGTAAAAGAATGATGAACATGAAAGCAACAAGTTTTATTAAGAGCTAGTGATCTTCAGGTTCCTGTTTCAGGAGCCAGGTCTAATTGGTCTCTATTTTATTCCACGGTCTGACATCTGCAGAAGTTGTTGACTTACGAAAGTTCAAGACTGCTGAAAATTTGGTACAGATAGTCTTTAACTATGTACCTAGGGATCTCTGACTGGAGAGTTTTAGGCCATAACCTCCTTTTGAATGATCACTGGAGTGAAACCCTGCCTCTCGGTTCCGCCGTGTGGCTTTGGACTTGCTTCCTCGTGAAGCCACTGCAGCAAAGTGCTGAAGGTCTTKGAAGGCATTGGTGACTTTGCTTAAAGAGAAGTGGGAATATTTGGCCTTCTTCACATTTCAGCCAATCTTAAAGTCCATCTTTCCCTGGAGCGGTCTTCCTTCTTTGCACACAGAGAAGGAATCATCTTCCCACTTCTTTGCAAAYTTATTTCCTATTGTTTTGGTGTTCTGAAAAATCCTTCTCGTGCAGCTCATTAATGAAGTCAGATGTGAAAGAGCTCATAAGGGACACAGCTTTTCCTTCCGTTTTTCAGTATAGAGGTCTATAGGCCTTTTATACACTGAAAGATTAAATCATCTCCTGAAGCCACACTGTAGAGATTGAGTGATTTGAGGGAATTTGAAACAGTTTGTGCAGCACTTTTAACTCTTGCTTTAGTCCGATGGAATTTCTTCGTCTCACGATACTGCAGATAAAATACTGTCTTTGAGGAAAATAATTACCGAATTATCCAAAGACTTAAAATACCTTGATTTTCTTTTTTTCTCTAAAAGCCAACTTATTTCAAGTTGGATTTTGGTCTGTAGCCAGTGCTAGGTACCACATTTACAGCTTTGGAAATGGAAGTTCTTTATCTTACAGAACAAGCACCGTCTTGGTAGCAAAGGTGCAGAGAGTCACTCTATCCATTAGCCAAAGTCTCTCAAACCATGCATTTGAGGAATAATCTAAGAAAGTCCTTCTGAAGAAGACAGATCCTCCATGGCTTGAAATCTATGCAAGTTTAATTGGCAGGGAAGGCAGCTGCACCACACTCACGCCACTTGAGAGCCTTATCCTGGGAGAAGCTAATGGCTACGATCATCCATCAGTCCAAGGAAGACCTGGGTGCTGCAAGTTGTGGTTGCATCTTTTCCATATATCACTTGTGGCTACAAAGAGGACACTACCTAGAGCTGATGTGCCATGTTTGGTGCAAAAACTGACCCAGGGATAGAATTATTACTATCAACTTATTTCATCAAGGTGACATTGTTCTGAAGGCAGCCTTCAAAATGTCTTCGTCAAGATATTCATGTTTGTGAAGTGACAAGGAGGATGAGCAGAAACTATGAAAAATGGCTCTATCGGAACAGGCATTTCTGGTTACTTATTTGCTGACAATTTGTGAAGGTTCTTTTACAAAATTAACCCTGCAAAGCAAAACTTATTTTATGTCTACTGCAGGTAGAAAATCTTAAGCGAAAACCCAGAATGTTGCAGGATGATATTTTTTCTTCATAAAAACCTTAACCTTTTTTTTTTTAATTAAGAAAGGGGAAAAAAGCAGAAATTTGTAAAGGAAGCAATGTTGTGGCCATCTTTCTTTCAAATCTACCTGCCTGCAAACCTTGCATGGTGCCCATGACCCCGGCATCTGAGCAGCTCGTAGTGTTATCTCCATTTCCAGCCAAGGCACTGAGGCATTGCATGATGGAGCCCCGTAAAGTTTGCGGTGAGAATAGCCTGGCACTCTAGGGATGTTCAGAGATTTGTCTCAGGTCACTCAACCATCCATCACCTCTTTAATGACCTTCCCAGCTTCAGCAGCGTGGAGGAGCAAAGGCATTGGAATAGCTCAGCCTGCCCATGTGGCTGCTTTTCTGTAGTCGGCGTGACACCCCTTTCTCTGAGCTGCTCTGGATCGCGTACGTTAAATGATCCCCTAGAAAGCTGAACTTTTCAAGGCCCTAGCGGTAKTACAACACTACAATTTCCAAAGACMCATATTAACCCAACAGCAGTATTTAATAGGACGTAACAAGTAGCGTTCAAAGTCCCTAGTCTAATCCTACCTAGGGTAAGTTGTTTTTAATTCCACTTGTTATGCCAGTTCACCACCACTATTAGAGYGATACCACTATTAGAGTAATGTGTTAGGCTACAGCTGCCTTCTTTAAAACATCTTGCAATTTTACACCTTGCGTTTCCCTGAAGGGCATGTTCTCCTGGGGTTCTTCGTGTGCCTCGACAGCACACGCGTGCCAGAGCTGAGAGAGGTTTAGAGACTTGATTGATGGGACGGTTTCGCCTCTCTGCTATCTTTTAAAGTGCAAACTCCACGTCTTAAAGGTCTGTGGGATCWCTGCCACCTCTGGCTGGATGTGTTACAGGAGAGAAGGAGCAGCTGAGCTCCTTTCTGTCCGTGACCCTGAGGTTTTTTACAGTGGTGGTGTTTCATCTTTGGATGGGTTGGACATCTGCAAAGTGAGAACACATTGTTGAAAGCATTTGTCTTCTCCATCATCTTGAAGCAAGGAGTATCATTTGGCTCTAATCTGCCAAGAAGAGATGACTGGCATTAAACYTGGATTTCACCAGGAGGTGACAATGATTTAACATTTTTTTATTATTATTTTTATTATTATTATTTTTATGCCCGGAAGTTCTTTATGACTATAAAGTGTTCCAGGAGGTTTTAACCTTGCTGCATTCATCTTCTTCTGAGCAGTAGTTACTAAACAGCGTGCCTTTCCCATCAGTGGGTCCCCAGTTCGTTCATACATTGGAGCAGCGTGGGGGAACACGGAGCAGGGTTCGCAGACACAACACTCCTGAATGTCTGAAGATCTTGGGACACCCCTTCTCCAGCTTTGATGATTTGACAGTGCACAAGAAAGGCCTCTCAAAAATGCATTTTAAGTGGCTGATCCTACATCCCAGGTATGAATGTTTGGTAGATTTTCCCAGATTTCAGAAGAATTTCAGCCCTTAAAGACGCTGGTACATAAGCCTTACTACGCTTTCAGCATCTTAGTGTGCCTCACCCTGCATCCTCACACCATTTCATCCGCTGCATTGGCTAGCTTCAAAGGAGCGAGTGGACCAGCAGTTAGGTCTGAGAGCAGCAAATGAGAGGAAATCACTGCCTAAAATGGGTCATCGCTGCTGCTGGCAGGTGAGTTTGGGTCATTACAGCTGTACCCTGCAGCAGGTGGTTGTTGGGTTCAGCGAGCCCTGCTGCGGGCAGCCCGCCTTGTGTCGTCTGGCCTGCCCAACACCATTTGGAAAGATGCAAAAACCCCCTGTGAGTGGCCGGGCAGGGCAGGAGGCTCATCTCTACTGTCCAGTGCCGTGGGAAGACCTTCCAGGACCCCTTACTCATCCCTTAGACAGGAGTGCTCTGTGCAGGAAGAGGAGGGCACCACACCGGGACTGGGGCTTCTCGGCAAGCTCAGTGCAAGCCTGGCCGTGCCGGGGGCATCCCACGCGGCACAGAGCATCCCGCGCAGCGTCCGGCGGCTCGCGGCGCTCCGCAGCACGTGCCTCTTGCCACGAGCCTGCTTTCATATGGAGCAGCTGGGCTGGCGGCAGCGCCGAGCCAAGCAACTCCCCCATGAGCGCTATTAATATCTTTCTTGTACAAGTCTCACAGTCTTATTATGGTGAATAATGAAAGCATTTTCCCTGACCCTTGCTCCTTCTGTCCAGATCACGTTCTAAAAAGTATATGTATTTTTGACCCATCACATGATGGAAAAAAGACTCTGTCCTGTTAAGATGGAATTAAAAGAAAGTCAGATTTAAGAGCGTATTGACATGAAGGGCTTCCTGGTGGTAGCTCGGTACTTTGCTGACTRCTGTCCTTCTCCTTCTGCTCCTTGCCTTAAGATGAAGCTTAATAGTATCCTAAGCAGTTGCCGTAAAGAGAGGCTCTAAAGTAGGTTCTTGCATTTGTCATTTAATTGCTACATGGAAGAGTCGTGAAGATGCTAGATTTTATAACGTCTGGGACTAGACTTATTAAAATAATAAACAATTTTAGCTTGGAAGCTCTTTGGAGRATGTGCTGTCTTTCTAGTCGGTGTTTGTGTAATACCTAGTGTGATGGGATCCCGTTCTGTCTTGGGCTCTGGGGTACATCCACGTCGTGAATATAGTGTTCTTCAGTTAATTTGTTTGATTGTTGCTGTTCAGAGAATTGAAAATTGCTGGAGGATTTTATTGGAATTGTAGAAACCTTGCAGTGTAGCTGCGTTGGATATACATATAAACCGCTGCTGGAGCACAGAGATTCCCAATTGTGGTCCCAAACCTGGAGGTAGCTCCTTGYGCGGATAAAGGGGTTATAGATGGAGAAGTTTGGAAGCATCGCCCTAACGGTRGCAAGCAGAGACAAACATCTGCAGGGCTGGATCTATATTGATTTTTATCAGGTATCTGCCTTATCTCAGCAGGCTCAAATGGTTAATAAATTCTGCTATTCGCCTACACCAAAGAGTTTGCATGTTGCTCACCAGTATGTTGGTCTGCAATAGCTGAGGGTCTCTCCAGCACTGGGGGCTCTTTCAGCCCAAATGTCCTCCGTGTTATGATTTCACTTCCAAACGAGAGATTAGGTTAGCGGGATAGGAAATAACCCTCTCCTGGAAGTTTGACAGCAGCTGGCTGGGATATGAGACCTCTAGGTGAAATGGATTTGGTTGATATTGCCAGAGAGTTTTTCTTGTAACTGCCAAGATAAAAACCTTACAATTGGTTTGATTAGTTTGATATTCTCGTTAGTTTATCATAGGAGATTATATCTCATTTATGTAAGGCAAACAAGCAAATGAGGAAAAATGAAAGCCATACAGTTTGCCCTTMGGGTTGTTCTGTTATTATACTATTATTACAGTTAATTCAATGTTATTTTGGTTTGAAAGGAATAGCAATCATCTTTGAAGGCCTCCAAAACACCTAACTCGGTCTTACCCAACTGTCCTGTGACATGTCTCACTGAAATCCATAAATAAAAATAATAGGAGCAGGTTTGATGTTAGCTGTACTTTCAACGCTAGCTTTTGGGCTGTTCTTCAAATACTAGAGCCCCTCAATTTGAGGGCGTGTGCAGAATATTAGCAAAAGAAAGCTAACCTGATGTTTTCCCCCCCCCCGCTCTCTCCGCTGGTGCATGGGGTGGGCACGAGCTGCCCATGCTTGGGGGAACTGGCTGGAGACCACAAGCCATGGTAGGCATGGAAAGGTGGCATCTCGGCCCCGGAGCATTTACGCTCCGGGGATCAGCTGTTGTCTTCCTTTAAACTTCTGGTGCCCCGCGGAAGAGAGCAGGGGGTCTAAAYGAGGCAACCTCCTCTCGGCTGGAAAAACGGGAACGTTTGTGAGCAGACGGGGTTTCCTGTGCCACTCGACCGCGCGGATGTGGTTTGCCGGTACCCTGCCACGCTGACCCGTCTCGCCCGAGCTACCTCCTGCGGCACCGCTCCCGCTTTAGGAACAGCATTGCTGTCCCGAATCCAGGTCAAATGAATTTCGAACCCAGAAAGCCGGTCCCAACGGCGGGCGATGCGTAGCGGGGACGGGTGGCACCGCTCGGGGTCAGCACGGCGGAGAAAATGGCCGGACTGGACCTGAATATCGGGGCATCCTTTGCTCGCGAGGGACCTGCCTGTCTCRCCAGAGGAATTTTTTAAATTTTATTTCTTTTTTTTTTTTTAACCCTCTAGCAACAGTTCTCAGGTCACTGAATAGCTCTTCGAGCGACGCTGTTCTGCAAACAGGATGCATCCGCCTTGCTCGCTCACTTTTATTTCCCACCATGGGTTAAAACAGCCCCCGAGGTCCGGGCGGCCGAGCCGGAGTCGGGCACCCTGGGAAAGGAGGGATTCGGGCTCCGGCACGCGGCCGAGCCCGTCCCCGTCCCTCCCGGCGCAGCTCCGCACCCACGCGCGGAAGGAAGGACGTTTCGGGAGGGGAAGGAAGGAAGGGAGAATTATTAATGAGTTTAGTGCGGTTGCTATGGGAACCTGTTGCTAATGAATCTCTGGGGTTTCCTCGCTACCCTCGGTGCCCGAGTTTCCTAGTGATGAGGTTCCCATGGCAACAGGAGTCACTAATACCCGGGCTGCCTCGTTCGCCACAGCCGCGCATGGACTGATAAAGCTCCTCGTTAAGTTAGGCAGGGTAATTTATAATTTTAAGTCAGGCTATCGAACCCRTAGGCCCTTTTCCTATAGCTAATGCAAGTTTGGAGCTTTTTTTTTTTTTTTTTTTTCCCTGGTTAACTTTCGCTGCAAAAGAAGTTTTTCACCCCAAGCCAAGCACTGCCCTTAGCGCAGAACCTGCAGCCCCCTTCAGCCGCTGCGTCTGGGCTCCCTGCTCGTGCTCGGCTTGGCTCCCCGCCGCCGAGCCCGTGCCTGCGCCCGYGCTGCCAGCCGTGCGCTTCGGGGAGGAACGCCGGCGGAATGGGGCTGCCTTTTTTTTTTTTCTTTCCTTCTTCCTTTTTTTCCCTTCATCTTCCTTTTTCTCCTTCCTTCTTCTTTCTTCTTTCCTTTTTATCCCCTCCTTCCTTCTTCTTTCTTTTTTTTTTTTTCCTCCACTACTTCTTTCTTCTTGCGGGAGGCCCAGGGCTCCTGGGTCCAAGCTGGTGGCTGGGCAGCAGGTGAGGACACCCGTAGCGCCGGGGCTTTGCTGGGGTGGCTCACCTGGTGCCGAGGGGGTCCACGGCAAGCCTCGGCCCCCAGCAGTCCCTGTCGCCTCCCTGTGAAATCAGAGGGTCTGGTTCACCTGTAAACCCCAGAAGCGCTGGGTGCTCTCACTGGTGGTCAGTTTGGGGACCTGGTGGCATCCCATGGAGTCTTGTCCCTGTTTTTCGTCCGTGGTGTTGGCTGAAGGGCCCTGTGGAGCTGTGCTGGGATGCTGGGCCAGGAGGACTTGGGAGGCTGTTTCCCACCCCGGCGGTGGCTGTGCCACCACACTGGAGATGATGGGTATCAACCTTGGGCCTGCTGAGATGCAGCAATTCGACTGACACCGTGCAAAGTTCTTGGACAGAAATGACGATATTGTGGAGCGTACGATTTCCCTGTGTGACYGCCCCGGGGTGGTGTAATGAGGAAGAACAACCCCAAACCCTGCCGGGCTGCAGGGCCAAGTGGCAGAGGTGGGGGAAAGCAGAGCCCTTCAGCCGCCATTAAATCCTCGGTGGCTCTTTGTCCTCAAAGTGTATCAGTAGAGGTCAAGAAACTACGCTGCGAATTTTCCTGTGATTTCCACTGCCTTTGGCTGTGCAGCAGTGAGCGTGCAGGAGGGAGCGAGCCCGTGTGCAGCCCACGCGAATTTACACTAGGGCATCCACGTCCATTGCCATTTGTTCAGCGCTGACTACTGAAAATAAACGCAATAAAAATGGAGAGGCTTTTGCATTTCAAGTACAAACAAATACAGTCACCATATAACTATATTCTTTTTTTCTAATTCTCTGTAGAATGTAGAAAGCATCATTTTATCTCCCAAAAAAATCTTTTTAATATAACCATATTTGCATGCATGTATTCTTGATTGCAGTTCTCTAAAAAAAAAAGAAAAAAAGAAAAAAMTATGTCTTTGGTATACTGTGGCACAATTAATTATTTGCTCCAGGCCTGATGTTCAGGCAGCACCATCCTGATGCAAACTGCAAGYGTGAAGAAGGCAGTTAGAGGCAAGAAGTTTGCATTCCTGTTTAATACCAGCTTTCGGGTAACAGTGGTGAAGAAGTGCGTTTCTTTAATGGARAATGTGCCTCCATGTCTGTTGTAATTGCCTGGGAGCTTTAGTCCTATAGAGCGACTGGCAAAGTCTGGCGCCATGAGCTCGTTATGTAATGCAAATTCATTATGTCAGACCACAGGTCTAATGACAATCCTTGACAGACGTTTTCCGTTGCRGTCAGATACGTGGCATTTCTTTGAGTGGTGAGCCTGGTCAAAATTTTTTCATCCATCTAAAAGCTGTTTTTTAACCAGAGAATTAGGCGTTTGAACAAAAATGGATCAATTGAGAACATCCAAGAAAGTACAGTAATAACAATAACAAAAAAGTTCTTTTTTTTTTTAATTTGAGATGAATGCAACAGAACGAAAATCTCCTCTGTATCAGCAATGTGTCATTGGCAAGCAGTGGAAAGGCATATTATAGATGATTAGCATCTTCGGGGCATGGCACTTTGTCTACTCATGTCAGCTCTATTCCAGCCACCAGCTCTGGCTGTAAATTGTCTGCAAAGGGGGAAGCTGTGTGCGTAAGCACTTAAGAGCTTTTGCTATTCAAGGCAGAGCGGACACTGAAATCCATCAGAAGGTGTATTTTTCACCAGGCAATATTGACTAATCTGTTAAAGCCAAGTCACCTCTCACCATGGGTTTTAGGCACGATAATATTTTTCTCTCTCGTAACACCTCCCATGCAGTGATTTTTTTTTTTTTTTTGATAGCACTTTGTAGGTGTGAATAAATCAAACCTCTGCAATCGAGGTGGAAGAACTGAGGCACAAGAGGGTCGGAGTCCTATGGGGGAGCAAGAGCAGAACTAGAAGTAGTGCCGAGAAGTCCCGAGTCCTCCTTCTGTGATCAGACTTCTGCGCTCTCGTAAATCAGGAGAGCATGGGGCAGTTCTGCCCGGATCGCTTTCACGGAGATGAAAGCTATCGAGCATCAACGATGATGGGCTGAAGCGTTCTGTATGTGCGTGTACTCCCAGGTATGAAAGAGCATGGCTAATGATACCTTGTAAAATGATGAATAATTTATCTAGTGGTTGATGGTAGCTGTGAAGTAGATATGYGATCCTATACCCATCTCATGGATGAGTAAACTGAAGCTAATTGASTATTTGAACGATCATAAATAAGGTGAATGTGTTGTTACAGGCAAAGAACAGGACGTTGCTGTTGATATTTTTATCTGAAAGAGAAGGTAGGCTCTTGGCAGTACAAAATTACTGGGGTGCAGGGAAAGGAAAATTAAGTATGTGGAACCTGCTGGAGACTGATAGGTGGAATTTCATTGGATAAAGCAAGTCAGTCTCTGTCCATAGTCTGTCCAGATTTCTAACAGCTAGAAGGAAAAGAGGTGTCTCAGAGCAGCTGTGTGCAGCGAGGAAGATGGGCGTACAGATGAACACACCTCTTGAGGAAGACTTGCTCCCTCTCGGTGCTGATTATTATTTCAGCTCAGCTGTGAATTAGTGGTGCAAATGTAATCCGTGGAGAGCARTGTTGGTTGATCTTCCTGGTTCTGTGGTATGCGAGTCACCATGTGGCAACACAGGTCTTGTGCGTCCCCTGGTGCTGAGCAGCCCTTAGTCGTCTTTGATACCCGTCTGCATGCAGGAAACCTCTTTCTCCAGCAGCTGTTTCAGAAGGGTGTTGACCATGAGAGCACCTAGGAGGGACCGGCTCACTGGGCACAGAGAAAGGCTGCCAGGCGATACTCCGACCATCTCTCCGGCTGCTCCTTGCTGCGCCCTGCTTGAGCAGGATGCAACAGTCAGCTTAGCAGGTTCCCTGCACTTCTCTGCTGCCCTTCAGCACTACCAGTAGCGATTAAGTCTGCTTTAGTCTGTGACCTGGGTAAGGTTGCTAGCCTCTGTAGGACCTCAGAGGAGGAGGYGTAGGTGAAAACATTTCCCCTTCCMTCCCCCTTTCCCTTCCTTTCTTCTGGAGGCAAGTCATCACCTCCCAACCAGTTGRTTCTCCCCTTCCCGCACACTTGTCTCTTCTGGCAACTACAGCTTCTTGCAAGTATTACCAATTTGGGTCTGCCTTGTGAAGCAGATGCAGGGCTGATGCTGGAGTCATCTCATCTGCTCCGGCATTCCTAATGAGCACCACGGATGGAGAACCGATCATCGCTCCAAACTTGTCCTTTGCGAATGCTGCCGGCTGCAATGGGCACAGCATGCCTGATGTTATCTCCCTGCTCCTGGTGTTTCCCTGCCGGAGTTTCCATGTGCTGGCRGATGTCGGGAATGGCAGCTGCTTAYCCTTAACGCAGCGGCCGGCTCGCTGCTGGTGAAGGCTCCATCTGTCTCCCTATCCACTCTCGTTAATATTTATCCCTCATCGTTATATTCTTGTTGTTCCCACTATTCCTCCTCGGAACTGCACATTGCAATGAAGCCTTAAAAAGAAAGTCTCTTTTTGTGGTTGTTTTTGGTTGCTTTTGAATGATAAATATTTCATCAGATGCCTGCCTCCTAGCCTGTGCTTGCTCTGTGCTTTCCAGTACAGTATGTACAGTGATTGACATAGATTTATTTAGATTTAGAAGCACTCAAAGATCTGTCTGCTTTTCCAAAGTAAGTTGAGTTTTGGAGCAGGCCATTTGTTTTGCGGTTAAATCTGTGGAAGGCCACTTGGGGTCCCTGTAAAACGTTTTGCAGTGCCTTGAGCTGCTCTGGTGGATGCCTGGCTTTCCAAGGGCTGCCCCGAAATGGATATGTTTGCTAGGGAGCCTGGAAAGTATTGCTGCTTAATTTAGACTGTTTATCTCGAGAGGTCTTGGAGTTCAAAGCCTAGAAGATGCMTGGAAGTTCTCCTCCCTTTTCCCAGCGGCCGGCCTCGCAGGGGCACCAGCCACGCGGCGGGTGGGACGGTTGTCCCGCGGCGCCTGTGCGGGCCGAGCTGTCCTCACCGATTTGCAGGCGGTTTTCTGCCTTTGGCAACCCAACCTGATTAACACCTGCTTCTTGCTCTTCCTTTTCCCTGGGTCTCATGGATTTCCAGGGAAACGYGCACTGGCTGGCACACAGTTGGCGCCCATTTTCCGTGCGCGCAGCTTYGCCCCAGCTGTCGTCCCTTCCAAGCGATTCCCAGAGAGTGAAGATTGGATTCCAAGAAGATTTATTAAATCTGGCAGGTTTTCTCCACGGCTGTCGTTCTAGTTCTGCCATTCTTGACCTTGGCTGAGTTGCTGATGGGCAGGATTGCGGGCTGCCAGTTGGCTTGTTGGCATAAAGTCCCTGGCCCGTCGTACTCAGTAGAAGACTTGGTGTTTTCAGTGAAGCCCAGATTACAGTTTAGTGGGCTTGAATTCATCTCACCTGGACTGCTATAAATCCGGGATAATTCCAGTGGAGCCCACTGAATTAGATCACAGCATGCAAAAGGCTGCTCAAGGCCAAGCCTGCTTAATCTGAGGGGCCGATTTAGGGTTTATTCATGATTTCTGCCGTTATCATTTGAAGTAAAAATAAGAATAACCCAAATGCTGTTCAATTAAAAGAGGATTTGAATATTTCATTCAGATCAAAGCTGGGCCATTATTAAATCCTTCAGTTGCAAGAAATAACYATTTCTACATCAAAATGTTAAGTGGTCACCCTCTGATAAATGCCACCCTTTATGAATTTAATTAGAAAACATTTATTTTATTTCATTCAATAATGTCGGAGTGCTGGAAAGGTATGCCAGTTGCCAGGACAACCCATTTCTCTTCTTTCCCCCTCYGCTTTATCTCTCCGATGTCACTTTTGATCACATCATCTTGAAAGGAGATTTTATTATTGAGGTATTCAGGCTACCTTGATTGAAAGGCAGAATTTTTTCTGGAGCTGACGCCGTTTGCGGGGCTGCTGCTGGCCAGCTGTCCTCTGCAGAAAGGCACGGCGGAGCCAGCACGGCTCGGCGGCGGGAACGAGGGAAAACGCTGCAAAATCGGCGCAGGCGCAAGCAAGCGGCGTCTCCCTCTCGTCGTGCCCGCGAAGGCACCTCTCCGCTGGCTCCCGCCCGCCGCAGCAGACCTTGCGCGGTCGCCCGCGTCGGCTCCGCGAGCGTGGCCGTGCTGCAGGCGGGCCGGGCGCCAGGGCASCCGGAGCTCCGGCTCGAGTCGCGCTCCTGGAAACCCCCCTGCTCTCCCCTGGCCTCCCCGCTGTAGGAGCCTGAAGGGCAGGCGGCAATTCATCATTACTTAGGAAAAAATAAATAAGGGCAAAACCGAACAAATCAGGTGCCCAACACGTTGCTTTCCTAACGAGGGGTAATTAAGCCCAGCTCGTCTCGCAGCCGTTGCTTGCTTGAGCCCCTGCAAAGAGCTACGCGAGTCCGGGCGCTGGCGSAGCGCTGCCGGCCGGAGGCAGGTCGGCCGCCGGGGAGCTGCAGCGAGCCCCTCTCGGGGCAAACCGAGCCGGCGCCGGCGCTCTGCCCCGCGTTTTCCAGGGGCGGGTTGCTCCTCGCCCTGCGCCTGGGACGCGGCCGTTCCCAGGGTGAAGCCCCGGTGTTTTACCGTGCGCAGGTTGACGGCGTGGTTTAAGCCAACAGAGGAAGAACGATATCTGCAGCCAGCAGGCTTAGAGACCGCGGCCACCCGGGATGAATTACACAGGGATCTGGGCAAAGCACGGCGGGGAAACACCGTCTGTGAAAAAATCCCTGTTTRAGCCACAGTTCTGCGCATTTTGCTTTGTAGTAACGAGGAGATGAAGCGCACATCGGTGCCTAACGGGACACACGTACTTCCCAAATTCCTGTGGACTTCGGGGTGGCGGAGCCCGACCCCCCCAGCAGTAGCTGTACCACCCCGTGACCATCAGGTCTCAGCTCTCCTCCTGAAACGTCCCACGCCAGCRCCGACACCGTTTCCCTGCGGAGCTCGGGAAAGGAGCAGGGGCAGAAAAACTCGCACCCGCCGCAGGCAGCGGGAGACGCTGCGTTAGTATTCGTGGGGCGGGGTGCCAATGCTAATTTTTTTTTTTTAATGTGAGTTGCATGCACGCTCGGTTTGGGAAGGAAACGTTCTGCCCGCGTTTATGTAGGAAAACGCGGCAGCGTGCTGCGTGGGGCTGCACACGGGCGTCTGCTGCCGGGGGCTTCCCGGCACCCTGGCGGGACAGCGSCTGCGAGCTGCAAAGATGCTCGTCTGCTCCTCCGTCTAGACAGCCAGAGGAAAACGGACCAAGCGGCAGAATACATAAAAGGATTGTAGCTGGGTGCTGTGATTTACGGGCAGATAATTTTGCTGATGCGTTTTGGTGCTGTTCCCATGTTACGCAATGTCACGCAAATCCCGGCACACAACCTGCCCAGATGCTTTGTTTTTATTGCTTTTAAACAGCGTCGGGAACCGGGTCTGACCATGTTTCATTGCATTCAGTGCAATGGGTGTACTTTGCTACTCGTTCCTTTGCTATTTTAAAGTAATTGCAATAACTACATCTTCTTCGATAACGGCACAGTGCATCTATGTTTAGTGAAATGCTGTTGACTCAAAAATCCAACCGATATTTGTACTTGCTGTTTTTGTTGGTAGAGCTGCAAGGGAAAAAACTAGGAAGCAATGTTTGAAGCAAAGAGTATGGAGCTGGCAATGGGGAAATCRTCTGGGACTTGGGCTGGGTGATTCTGAGCAATTTGAATGGGAGAGAACAGGAGACAACCAGGTTTTCAGCACAGRCATCTCAGAACCTTATGATTTCTTTTCTTTGCAGCTACTTTGGGTTTTAAAATTTCCATCAAATATTTAGAATAGAGCTTTTTTCCTTAGATTTGACTCTTAAAAAAAAAAAAAAGGCAGCRAGACAGTAACATTTTACTTTATCTTTCTTGGTTTGTTTCAGATTAAAAAGAAACTAATTATAAAGATCTCCAAAAACCTAATATTGGGAGAAATGAACTGGAGTGTCAAAAGCCTTGAGTTTTGGATCCTGCCTTTGCTGCAGAATTGCCCTGTGATCTTGGACAAGSAGGAGGTCACAGCTGCAGGCTTTAGGGGCAGAAACCACAGTGAAACTTTCAGGGGTCTCAGCCCCACTGCCGGGCTCTAGACTTGCACGAGGCTGCGGGACTGGTGATCCGGGCCCTTGTTCAATAAGGTTTTTTGGTTGCTCATCTTAGAAAGAATATCTTCCTGTGGCTTTGTCCAATTCAATTCGTCAGTCAATGGGATTAGTAGGGTCAATATCAATGGACATAATCCATATTTTACCAATTTTTCTCTTCTGCCAAAACACAGAAACRAGTAGAAAGTCAAAGCCTGTCTCCAAAATGCAGGAAATGTAATTAAAACAGRACTTTGCATGTATTTCAGGGAACAGTTAAATGCTGCAGGTTTGTCAGTCTTTCATTTCAAATTTAATAGTGCTGAACCAGTGAGATGAAGAATGTGGACWTTTTTTGCTCTTTGATGGGGGTGAACCTGTTAATGGGCTTCATAAATTGATTACTGTATTGTAGCTTCTCTAATCAAACAAAATTAACTGGAAAATCCTTTAACAAATTTCTGTGCAAGCAGCGTTTGAATTAGCAGCACRTCCTCAGGTGTTATAGATCCAGAATTTGTTCTTTAATGAGACAGAGAAACCATAAAACTAATGTTGGTGAGAGTTTTCATGAAGTATTAATTTCATGCAGACCTTGCCTGCAGCTAGAATAATGGATTTTCCCCTTTGTTTGGCTTTTGGGGGTGGCCTGTGGCATCCAGACATTGCAGCGCCATGCAGGGACACGGGGACCGGCCACTGGAAAGGGGTCGGAGCAAGGCTGATCGAGCCGTCTGCTTTTATTATTCACCATCCGGAGAAAGCAAAAGTGAAATGCAAACCTACCAAATAATCAGATGAAATCTGTTAATCCTTTCGCTTGCTTTTTACGTGCTCATGCACAGTGACGCTGGTGGGTTTCCAGCTGATCTCCCACATGGGGACACCAAAGGCTTGGGGTTGCACCTCCAGCAAAATCACGGTGCCCAGCAGCGACCTTATTTGCACTAACTCCATGTCAGCTTTYCTTTAACTCTTTGCTAAATTAACCCAGAAATGCTGTTTGTGTCTATTAGAAAGGCTTTGCATTGCTCAGCCATGATTCATAGCTCCTATGCAACCTAAAGCTAATGAAGATTTAGCTCTGTGTGCAGGGGAGGCACTATCGGGAGCTTTGCTTGCCAGAGCCCAAGAGGTTGGGTCGAGGAGTCTCCCTGAGTCAAGAGAAAAAATCTTTATAYCCCCTTTTTGACAGTAAGCAGTTATCCAATTAAATTGCATGGAGCTAGCCAGCGGAAGAGACAGGAAGCCATCAGCATGCTCATAAGCAACAAAAAAAGGTGGTAAAGTTTTATAGCTTGCTTCAGAATTAGATTAGCAATTCCTGCTGCCTCTTTGTCCTGACAGTTGCCATTATAATTTAATCAATGCTATTGATTGGTGAGTAATGGCGTGTGCAGTGCTTGGGAGCTTTATTTCTGGCCATAAAGACTGTGATAGAAAGTGAGGGGCTAGTTCATGTTGGGCGTGTGCAGGAGGAGCGGGGAGGAAGCCCAGGGGCCAGTGAAGCCCGCTCGAGAAAAGCCACCCACATGCTCCAGGAAGGGACTGAGGAGGAGGTCAGTGTCTACTGTCCCTGAAACTGCTTAGGCTTCCTAACTCGGCATTTGCATCTGGAGGGGCTCACTGTGGTGGTCCTCAGCTAGAAAAGGAGATGAAGAAGAGAAGCTCAATAGTGGTTTGATGGAAGAGCTGAMGTCCTCTCCAGGAAGTGCATCAATACCTCTTTGCTGCATGAGATAGCGCAGCTCACTGCACCTCCTGATGCTGCTTCACTTTGCATCTTGTCGTGAGTTCTTGGTTTCGAGGCAGCTGGGGCACAGCAGATCCTGGCTGGACAGTTGAGCTTGGTAGAACGTGCACATGGCAGAGCAATCAGAGATAGCAAACGTGCACGTTGCATGGGAACCCACTGTTCCAAGCCCTTGCCATGGCGGGGTTTTCTTCTGCTGGGATTAAATGTCCTCTCTGGTACTACACCCCCTTACATTACTTTGGGAGATTTTTCTGAGGTCTAAGAGCTCGCTGGACCTGAATCTCTTCTTGCTGTTGCTAGTCACTAGAACTGAATTCCAGCCTGGGTAATCTTGGCCACAGGAAGCCTCTGAGGCCACAAATTTATYAGGGGTTTTTCTCTCAGGGATCCACCTTAAAATAAGATCAACAGAAACAGGAATTGAATGATTTATTCTGAAGACTTGAATTACYCAGGAAGAGTGAGCTTCATATTCACCCATTATCTTCAAAATCTAAATTTCAGGCTTGATCAAACCCTAGAATTCAAAGGAGAATTCCGGATCGCTTATGGATGACAAGGAGCTGTAAAATATTGTGAAGGGGAAAAAAACCCTCAGACAAAACGCTTGATTTTCAAAAGAGAGGATGAGATAGGTGCAGCCAAGCATAGACTCTCTGAAAGGGCTTAGGAGGAGAATTTAATAGAGAGGCAGGTTATTTCATATTTGTCCATTGAGTGACCTTGCAGAGTATCTACTGCCGGCCAGTCTTGCAGGCCGGATATTGTGCAGGATGTTGTAGCTTTGGTTGCAGCTGGTAATTCCTGCGTATCCTCTTGTGCCTTCAGTGCTAACCTCAGATAATCCCTGCCCGGTCGCAAACAGAGGGTGTTTGTCGTTTCTTGCTGGGCCTTTACCTGCTATATTGCTACGCTACTTTTTCAGTGAAGTACTAAGCGAATGGATGGTGCTCTATGGAAACACATGAATTTTCCTGGCCCTTGCAATTAGACCTGCTGAGGTCCATGGCGATTGCTTTCGTTAGGACCGTTAAGGGCATGTCCGTGGTATAAAATAGGACGTGATGCAGAAATGTCTGAGCTCAGGTCTGGCTGCAGTCCAGTAGCTCACCTGACTCTCTACCTGAATGAGTTTTCAGAAGGATTTAGTAATTGGGACACTGCTCTGGAATAACAGGCCTAGACTGGCTTGSGGCTCTGTGCTCTGGCTCTGGCATAGGCATGGCTGAGCTGTCCCCGTCTGTCCACCTGTGCAGGCATCTCCAAACGTCTCACCGGGGTGAGCCCAGCTGAGCTTGCTCAGCTCTCCCAGGGCAAATGTTCGGTTCTGCAACGGGTGCAGTAGGTCYGGGGGGTTTGCAGAGATCGCTCCTCTGAGTCTGTTCTGCTGCGAGTGGCAACCAAAAAGGCAGGAGGACTTCTAAGAGAGTGGAGAATGTAGGTGTGTTCCAGCTACGTGTGCCGCGTTGCTTCCTTCAAGCAGCGTGCAGCGAGGATTTGAGGCATGTCTCTGGACTGGCATCTGCAGTGGACAATATCCTGGTGGGGACTTCATCGTTGCYGTGCGAAGGCCGTTGCCCATGCCGTGCTAAGCTCTTGGGAGCTTGGGAGCTASTAGGGGAGGAAGAGGCAAGGGAAATGCTGCAGCTGCTGCTTAATTGATGACAACATTGATTTTTCTAATTGATGTTTTAAGAGTAGATGTGACGGGCACCAGCTGCAGAAGCGGTCCCACGCCTGGCACTGCTCTCCACTCGCTCGCTCGTGTTTGCTTTCTGCCAGGGAGGTTTTTGCGGAGTCACGCGTCTCCGCTGGCAGGAGGCTGAGGGACACCGCTGCCGCTCGTCGTGTGCCACCTCAGTGCCTGAATTCAAGATTTTTCTCATAACAAATATTTGATTCAAGAGCCTTCAGACCACAAATCAAAGTTCCTCATACATCTGGGTTTAGCAATCAGGGGGTATCGTGTTTTGCATCTTTCACATGCTTATTTATATGGTATCTGAAATGCAGGTCACCTCCTGAGCCAAGGGCTTCTTCTTGCTCTTGCTGTGGGATGCATGTCTAATGGCGAGGTCCTGGGGGACACAGAGCCCCTGGCATGCTCGCAGCTCCTGCAAAACTGTGTGATCGGACAGTGCAAAACAACAGAGAGCCAAGCCCACCCGTCAGTGTTTCACTGTCCCAAAGCTTTTCCCCCGTATATCTACCCTTCTTTCAACCAGCACCAGCTCTGAGAAGCGGCTTCATAAATCAGAAGCGCCATTACCTCGGCTTGGACAAGGCTGCGAATTGACCCAGCTCTGAACACCAACTTAAATAGTCCCTTCTTGGTGAAAATAGAGGAGTTTATTTCTAGGAGTCCTGCCACCTCTTCATTATTAATTCGGTTCCTGTTGGCTCATCTCGGTCTGGAGAAGGGCTAGGTCTGGAAGTGCTCGTATGGATTTTCTTGGGGGAGTTTCTGGCCTGCATCGAGGTTTCAAGCGAAGACTCGTTCTTTTGAGATTTCTAGTTCAAACTCAAGACTCAACAAGGTCTCTAAGCCGCCTGGGTGTTTGGCAGGTACTTAGCTGAGCCGCGAAGAGTTGACGATCGTTCCACTCGTCTCGCGCCTCGATCGCCAAGCTGGATGCTTTTAGCCCCATTTCAGCCCCTTCCTGCAGTTGCCACCAGTGGAGCTAAACGCTCCACCGAGGAGCTCTCACATGCCCGGCCGTGTCCCGCTGCCGCAGCAGCAAGCGGCACCACCAAGCCGCAGGCAGCCCATGGGTTTCGGGCAGCTATCGAAGAGGCAGGAGCCAAAAAGCACCGAGTTTGCATCCCAGCACCTCGCGTCCTATCCCTGTGCCTGGGGAATCTCCTGTTCTGTAACCTAGATGTGCTCAGCACCTTCCTTCGGGGGAACCCCTGGGCTTACACCTTGTTGCAGCCAAGAAATGAGGCAGGGAGTAGTCAGAAAGGGTGTGAGGAGGGAAGGTTGTGTGGGGGGGGACGTTAAAAGAAGCAGCTGATCTTGGCTTCGGTTTTTGCTGCTGTCAGTTGCTCGGTTTTGTAGATCATCTCCTAGCTCAAGCGAGATCAAAGCAAGAGGGAAAATAAATGTAGACGTGCAGCGCGCTGGGGGAGCGACCATTTGTTGCGTTCTCCCCTTGGAGAGGTTTAAATCGAGGCTTTGCTACTTCACGTACTAATTACCTATTGTTTGGCTTTTGCATTTAATAAGGAAAATAAACCTTGGTCTTGAAACTGTTCCGTGGCACGTTGCGCTCTTCAGAGGGCTGGAGGCTGGAGGCCTCCGCCGGGAAGGGCTGGGAAACGCCGCTGGCTTTTCCAGAGAGCCAGTGACACTGTCATCCAACCATCCATCCATCCGTCCAGCAATGGTCCCGGGCTCCCTCCTGAGCCAGCTGGCACCCTCCACGGAGATATCTCCTTATCTTTCCTTTCCCCATGACTTCATTTTAACTATTTATTTTCCTTGCAATTGGATTTTTTCTCCCTTTCCACCATCCTTCTCCCAATTTGCTTACCTAAGAATTAAAAATTACCAATCCTTGAAAAAAACAGAGGGCTTGATGTATTCTCTTGGATTGCCCAGTCCAGTCCTGTTCTGCTGCAGGCATCACATCTGATATAAACTCTTACATAAACTTGATGGACTGCAAAGGATTCAGATTTCTCTTTCCTGCTAATTTGGGAGGGAACAAACAGTCCAGACTTGCACTGGCCATGATGCATCATGGAACAAATTTCTTTTACTCCTGAAAGGAGGGGAAAAACGAAAAAGAAAAAGAAATCGGAGGCATGCAGGTGCTGCCATTAGCAGGCACAATATTTCCATCAACCTCTGATCGTCCGAGGCTGCAGCTCTCCATTTGTGGTGCGGCCGCAGCAGGTGAGCTGGTGACCGGGGTACGTAATGTCTTGAAGCATCATTGATTCCCATTAATAAATTAACGTTGGTTGAGATCACTTGGTAATTGGTCGGAGTGCCAAAGCACGAGGCCAGTGCTGTTTGCTACTACATGTAGGTACCAGCTCGTAACGTCTTGGATATCCGCCAGGCCTGCGTAGGTGTTGGTTTTGACTATCAGAAGACTTTCATATTCGTTGTATTTTGTGACAGCATCAGTTGCCCTTTTCTTCACTGCATTAATTTAATTGACAGATCTGTATTTTTTTGGTTCATGAATTTTTATGATTGGAAGATACTTTCTCTGGTGTAGCAGCCATGAGAGATTTATGTTGGAGTAAATGGATCGGCTTGGCACGCATACAGGAGCTGTACAAATGACTCTTTTTAAGCTCCACAGAGATAATTAAAAGTAATTGCATGGGCATCGGAGAAACAACAAACCAAACTCTGTTCCGGGGGCACATGGCCACCCCYGTCCGCTTGGCCCCACTAATGCTGGTTATCACGAGCAGATCCAGTGCATGCTGTGATCTCTTATTTCGTATTAATTAATCAAATTATGCACTCGTGAAAACGTGTTTTTTAGTGGAAAAATTAAAACTGGTATGTAGAGCCACAGTGAATGACTGAGACTGAAGCACGTGGTCAGGAGGGAATTGAAGAGCCGCTGAACATTTAAAAGAAATACAGTGACAGCAGAGGATGTGAACGGACTTGATGGAAGAGAAACTGCACGAGAGAGAGGAACACGGCGCAAACTTCCCACAGTGCTACCAAAGTGGTGAAGGAAAACTCCTTTCTGGAAACACTTTGAACTAGACTGAGTCCKGAGCCGAGCGGGAGACCACACGTGGTGCCGTCAGCCCGGTGGCAGCCCGCCGCTGCGGAYGGTCGTTGCACCAGCAGCTCCTCCTTGGTGGCCAACGCGCGGTGCAGCCGCTGGGAGCAGGGACGGTGGCCTCACGTGTCGCTACTCCTTCGTGTTCAGGCAGAGCACAGGGAGATACCCATAATTTATCTGTTGAAGAGCAACAGCATCAGCAAATGGACCAACTTGGTCACGCGGTGGAGTATGTTCCTCACGGGTGAGAGGAACGTGGCAGAGAACTGGTTTGCGGTGGCCTTGGACGGGTGAGATGATAACCTCAAAGGGTTTCCGCTAGTCTGTGAAATACTGAGATGTGYTACAGAGCGGGTACAGTTGAAGTATTTTCTTTTTAGCTGCTTGAGCTCTAAATGCGGATTTGATCAGGTGGTGACGTAGGCTTCTAAATCCCAGATTCCCTTTTTTAATTAAGAACAATACCGCGAGCTTGCACCAGTGTGAACGAAGCCGTCCCCGCAGCTCCGTCGAGGCCGTCGCGAATGCTTCGCCTCTGGAAATCCAAGCGGCTTTTCTAAACGGTGGGGGAAACCTCTCCGCTGTAAAACAGCGCCCTAACTAGTTATGAATTTTCCTTTATTCGTTTGCTGGCCGGGAACGGGCTCGCCGGGACGCCGTTCACACTGGTTTCGGGTGGAAGGATGCTGCCCGTTAACGTCCTCCTCGTGCCTTGTGTCCTCTGGATTTTCACCTWGTAGTTTAGTAAGAATTCGGGAGAGGTGCTTAAAATTCCTTCCTTCTCTGCTGTAGCGTGAACTGGAAGATTATTGACCCGTGGGGCTGGGAAGAAGAAGGAGCGGTCGAGGCGCCGGGGCTGGCCCTGCTCGTCTCGGACCCCGCGGCACGAGCCGCCCTGGTTTGAGGCAGCGTAAAACGCGGAGAGATGCCTRGCGCGTCGCTCGTCCTAGATAACTGGACCCGCGCCAGCCCCCAAAAGCCCTGAAACGGCTGCCACTTTTTGTAATGACCATATATGGGCCCATGTAGGCCAGTTCCCGCGCGTTTCCGCCCGGCTGGAGAAAGCACTTTGAATTCTCCGGGGATTTGGTGGAGCGATTCCTTCGTTTGGGCTCGCGCTAGTCCTGTGGCCGGGGCTGGGGTTGTTCCCTTTGCGCCGGCCTTTTGCAGGGATCCCCCTTCGCCCTCCAAAAACCCGGCAGAATTAACCTGCCTTCAGCGTCGCCGGCTGTAGAAGCAAGCAGTGAAATCCTTCCCCGCGATATTTCTCCAGGTAGTTTGTGCATCTGGAGGAAAGAGCGCGTGCGTGTCAGGACGTTCGCCTCCGCTCGGTCCCCGTGATGCGGAGCTGCCTGAATCCCGGCTCAGCGGCCGCGATTTCCGCTGCTCAGCGCAGGGAGCAGGCAGGATCCTGCCCGGGAGGTTTCTCCGGCGCGCGGTTTGGTATTTTCCCTGTTCCTGCCCCCTCTAAGCTCTTGCCAGCCGTGTCCTGTAGCRGCTGGAGTCAAGCAATGAGAAAGAGGAAAATAATCGTGCTTGAAAAGAGCGTTACAATAAGTTAAATCCTCTTGCTTTTGTTTTATTAGAGGCAAGGACGGGGTTAAACTTTGTGTCTTCTGCCAATGTCTTTCCCTGAAGCCCTTTGAGCTTTCCCAAGATGTCACTCTGGTCCCCTGCGCTTAATGGGCTCTAAATACAGTATACTTTTTTCCCCTCCTCCGTGCCAGCTCTGCTGGGTTCTTCCGACGGGAGCGTACCGTGTTTCACCCCGCTGAAAACGGACGTGATGTGACACTCGCAGCGTTTGCGCTGGCACCGCACGCGCCAAACACGTGGGGCTGTGATTAACACCTGATCCCAAACGTGAACCGGCTAATTGAGTGCATTATAAGAAAAAAAATTTTTTTTTTTTGATTTTATCTGATCCTCTCCGTCGTTTCTTTCCCGCCACGGGGCAGCAGGCGGCTGTTCGGGAGCTGAGCCGTCCCGGCGCGGGGATGTCCCCGAGGAAAATCCGTCCCAGCGCTGGGCAGAGGCGGCGGCCGGGGCTGGCGATGCTCTTGGCGGCCGTTTATTTTTAGGAAGGAGGGGACTGAAACGAGACCCGTCGCGGTGCCYGGGAGCTCCCGGCCACCCCCTGCGTCCTGGCCCGCTGCCGGCGGGGCGGTCGGCGCTAGCAAAGCCGCGGCGCGGAGCCGCCGCTCCTGCTGCCCTCGCGAGGATTTGCAGCTCGCCGAGCGGCGGGAGCCGTTAAATAACTTGGCGCGTAGTGCCCGACGCCGCGAGCTCGGAGCGCCGCCCGCCCGCGAGCGCGAGGCCGCAGCCACCGAAGCAGCGGCGCTCGCTCGGCCGGCCTGTCGCGGTGACCCCTGCGTCGCGAGCGCCCGAATAACTCCGGTTAGCAGGGGCGCAGGGGGCAGAAAGCTTCGCAGGCGCTCGCCGGGCACCGCGCTGGGCGGGAGCGGGCCGGGCAGCGGCCGGGCGGGCTGCGGGGCTGGCGGGGCTCTGCTCTTGCTGCGGGTGCAAAACGCACCCAACCGCGCCGCGTGCCTGCGGTCTGGCGGGGAATCTTTTTTTTTTCTTTTTTTCTTTTTTTTTCCCCCAATGGCTTCGCTGCGCGCCTTTGCTCTTAGCTTGAAGCGCGGATGGTCCGGTGTTTAGAGGGGAGGACATCTGTAAAGATGAATAACAGTGATAATTTAACAAGGAGTCCAGCCAATTTTACTTTTAAATCCAATTTCAACAAGGCAGGCCGTACCACTGTAAATGCCAGAGCTATTTATACCGCGAGCGGAGGGAAGGGATAAAGCAGAGATTTAGAAAACCTCAGTGCTTCAACCAGAATGCAGCGTGTAAGAGGCCGAATCCCCCGCGGCGGGCTGCTCCCCTCCCCTCCCCTCCGCTCCCCTCCGCTCCGCTCCCGGCGCGGCGGCCTCCGGCAGCCCGGGCGGATCGGCTTTTCCAAGGCGCGGGTCGCGAGCTTCGCAGGGCTCCTCGTTCTTTGCCYGCGGTGCCGCCGTCTCGGATGCGCTCGTTGGCACCGAAAGTCGGAGAGCCGCAAGCCGTCGGCGGAGCAGCCGCGCCGTGATTTCGGCGCGGGGGTCGGAAAGCCGGGGCCCTTCTCGAGCCCCGTTCCCACCCGCGGCGGTTCCCGCTGCCCGGCTCGGCTTCGGCTCTCGGGGCGCAGCCGGGCGCCTCGCTCTCCCCGAGCGAACGTCTTCGAGGGGGGGATTGCTTTCGGCAGGAGACCCGAGCGAAGCGTCAGCAGACGCTTCCAGCGCGAGACCTGGTGCCCGTCCTCCCTCCCGTCCTTCGGCCGAAATCCAGGGCCGGCTCCTGGGTGATTTTACAGCGACGAGCCCACCGGAGCCCTGATGKCCCTTAGGAACAAGCAGGTGCATCGGAAAGGAGATTACGGAGCTCTTTGGGGGGAAAATCACTGCATTTCCATTCGGAAAACAGACCTTGCCTGGCATCTTCTGGGCTTTTCCTATTTTTCTTTTTTCATGGAGGAGGAACCACCATGAATCCCAAGTACTTGAAAACGTTTGACCTAATCAGTCGGTTCAACGTTAAGCCTGTTCTWGGCAGGAATCTGCAGTGGCCTCAGTCTTAGGGCGAGTTTGGTAATAGCTATTAAAAYGACGTTCTGCCAACAGTTTACAAGTTTTTTTATCAGATAGAACAGTGTTTCCTTCTAGCAGGCAGAGTCGAAGTGGCAAGATGAGGTTTATGCAACGCGATCCAACTCGTTGTGAGGTCTCTGCATATTTTGCTGCGCTGCTACGTAATCCRGTGACGACCTGGGGAGAGCGGGGAAGCGTCCTCGTGTCGGGGCGCTCGTCGCTTCCGGCTTCCTTTGCATTCCCCTTGCAAAATCCCTGTTTGGGTGTTTCCAGCAGAAACGCCCCAGCGGGATGCCAGGGCAGAGCACGGCGGCAGCGTCCCAGCACCGCCGCGAGAGCCCGGGCTCTGCCTGAGGCTCGGAGGTGACCAGGAATAGCAAGCGGTACTGTTTTGGCCAAAACTCTCTCGGAAGATGATTTTAAGGAGTTGTGTCATTATTAGAAATCCGAAACGTGGGCGCCCGTGTGAATTAGGGCTGGAAAGGCTGGAAAGCTCCTTCTCGGAGGTGGGAAGCTGAGCGGTCGCAGCGGGCAGAGGTGCTGGGGCGGCGCGCGGCATTTCCTCGAGATATTTTTTTCTTCTTTGCATTGAGGAAGAGTCGTATAAATCTTCCGTGCAAACCGCTCCTCCTGCAGCCCCTCCGCTTGCCGTCGGCGTAAAGCAGGTATTAACGCAGCAGCCGTAACGGGAGCAGGAAAACCTCCCCAGGGGCTGGRGGGGAGCAGCAGGGTCGCGGGCCGGGCTGCGAACCTGGAGCTCCCCAGCTCCTGCTCCGCTTTGCTGCCGGCTCACTGCGCTCCCATTTACCCTCCTCTTACCTCCTTTTCCCCAGTGGTAATATCCGGCTTTGGGGAAAAAATACGGTCTTACGCCAAAACCATAGCCGTTAATGGGATTTTTCCAGGCTCTTCGTGAGACTTTGGGTTGACCGACAAAGCGATTAAGGACTAGGAGGGAGCAGCAGAGGAGAGGGGTGATTTGCTGTGCAAATGCACCAAGGATCAGCGGATTAGGGCAGTTTGGGGCTAATGCTGAGATTTTGGGCAGCGGGCCGCCTCTTTGTGGGGCACACATGAAAACGAGCGTCCTCGGCGTGGTGGGGTTTTTTAATGCCTGGATTTTATTTAGCTGGCGACTCTCCTGTCACTTTTATTACTTCAGGGAGTAAAGAGGAGGGGAAAATGCAACAACTTAGTGCAAGTATTGGCAGGCGGCAGCAGCAAGCGAGATGAATTTGTTGTTTATTGGACTGTGTTGCCTGACAGATATGAAATTCTGCGAGGGAGCTGCGGCGGGATTTCTCTGGAGAGCGGCTGGGTCCCTTCTTTCTTTCTCGCTCCTGCTTTCCCGTTGTGTCTGTGTGCAGTYGCTGAGCAATTTCTGAGGACCTGGGGTGAGGGGACATCCTGGAAAATAAGGTGACAGCGAGCTTAAGCCTGCTGCARCTTTAAGCAGAAATGCCACTTCCTCTGAACTGATGCGTGTCTTGTTGCATTTCATCCCCAATAAAAATAATCTGATCTTTGCAGCTGGGAGAAAATCCAAAATAATAGCTGTACAGCTTGGATAAAGGAGTTTTCTTCTTTTTTTTTCTTTTTGAAAGGGGTGCTTTCCTTCAGCCACCTGCTTTGCACAGYGAATGAGCCTTCCCCAGCCGCCACCAACACCGAGGTCTTCCTTTGGTCTATTTAGTTTAGTCGGGCTGTGCTTTCGACTAAAGTAAACAATTTTCACACTGTCCAGCATTATAAAATGCAAAGCGTCATACGTGTTAGGAAAAATAAACACATAAACGAGCACATTAAGCCCGCACTCTTTGCAGCCCGGGCAGAGCGTGCGCGCGAGCGTTAGGGCACGTGTTGGCAGTGCAGCTGGCGGGGGCCACCATCGAGGTCGGCGAGGTACAGGCAGCCTTCTGCTGCTCCTGCCTGCAGCTCCAGCGGGAGATTACTCCGCTAACGTAAGCGAGGAGCTTGGAAATGAAAAGCATCGTATGGGCCTAGGCTAAAAGTGGTTGAAGTCAGCACAGAGATCCGAGCAAGAYTGCAAGACTTGACTTGCAGGTTTGCAATAAAATCTGTGCCCAATACCTGCTCTATTAAAAAAAAAAAGAGAGAGAGAGATGGGAGCAAAGTGCAATTTTAGCATTTGTGGCACCGTAAAACCCCTTAATGAAGGAGCAGAGAGGCTGGAAAGCTCTCCCCGCTCCGGTACCGCTGCTCTGCGGCGGCCTGCCGTGCGCCCTGAGGAGCTCGGCGCCGTCGCGGGCCGTCGGTGGGTAAATCTCAGCCTTGCTCAGCAGCGCCGGGAAGTTGCGTCCGCTTCTCGCAGCGCTGCGAGCGGAGCGAAGAGCGCTGGAAGCCCTGCAGCRGCAGTCCGGATTGCTGAGAGGTCTAAAAACCGTGCGTTTTTGGAAAACTACCCTGGAAAACACTCTTACATTTCACTTCTGAAAAGAAGGCCAAGAAAAATAGTGTAATTACTCAGCGCAGAGTAAGAGCTGTCGCGCGTGGCCGGGAGGAGCACGGCTTCCTCCGGTGCAGAGCGACCGGCTCCAGGTCACCCTGTGTTCTCCCAACCTCTGTTTTTTTGATGTCTAGCAGAGCCTGGTGATTTGAAATACCCTTCAGGGTTCCTGAACCTCAGCAGTGCAATTTGGCTGGGTGCTTGCAGAGCCCCGGAGGGTGACGAGGAGCGTGAGATGCAGTGTCTGTATAAATAGCCAGGCTGTCTTACTGCTTTTCCCGGGCAGGGGCAAGGGAGGCTTTCCAAAGATTCCTTCCTCTCCAATAGATTTCATTGCCACAAAACTTTTAGCTTTCATGTTTTCTCTGCCCCTGGAGCAGAYAGCAACAGTTGCCTGCGCACTGTTTGTTCCCTATTCAGACAGTAAAACAAGTTAATTGAAAGGATACTGTGCATATACTCGAGATTTTTTTTATTTGGGTTGGAGGAGGTTTGGGGCTATTTTGGTTTTATTTCTGCAGACTGCTCAGGCTTCACCTGAGAATTAATTTCTGCCTATTTTTCGCTTACCGCAAGCAARCGTGCATGTTATAATTTCCTAGGCCAGGCTCCTTAAATGATTCTTATTTCCTCTTCACYTCCTTCAGCGCCGGGGGAATATCAGCCGTAGGCATTTCCGCTTCGCGGCTTTTATCAGGACGCGCTGCAGCGTCTCGCCCGCACGAGCGCGAGCCCCCGGCGTCGGTCGCGCCGTTGCAGGCTGCCGGGCGCCCGGCGCCCGGCCCCGCAGCACCCTCTCGCCCGCAGTCGCGGGGTGTTGCWCCGCCTGTCACCTCGCTGCCGCCGGGCGGTTGTTCTGCTACCAACGTCCCGAGGAGGAGGACGAAAAGCTGGAGGAGAAGGGGCGAGGCGAGCACGCGCCTGTCCTGCTTCCCCTCTCTGCCCCTGCAGACCGGTAGCATCCTGCAGCCAGACCCATCAACCTGCTTGCTGCCTGTCTGTCGCGGGGAGTTTTCTCAGCCACGTGAAATGTAATTTCAGATGTTTTGTGGCAGCGCATAACCTGGCAACCCACCTACACGCTGCGGGAGAGCAGAGGCAAAGTTATCTAATAACAATTGAATATTCGCCTGSAAGCAACTTACTCTGCAGCTTTGAACTATTGACTTGCCAGAGTACCCAAGAATTAAAAAAAAAAAAACAGGCAAGAGAAAGTAAATTGCCACTTGGAAAGGTGACTCTGACACAAGCAATCTATTCCGGTGTAATCGKATTTTCTCTCCTATTTCCTGCGGCCACGGAAAACGAAGCCGCCTGGGTTAAGGCAGTCGGTTTACATCGATCGCCGGCACCGCCGGGACGTTTGGGATGAGCAGCGGTGCGGAAGAAGCCGCAGCCGGGCCCGCGGGAGCGGAGGGCGACGAAGAGCCCGGGCGGGCGAGGAAGAGCCCGGGCGCCCGGCGGCAGCTCTCCCGAGCGGCGGCTTGGGTGGGAGCCTCTGCGGGGCTTTCTGATCCCCAAATACGGGGATAAATGTGAGGATAAATAAGGCATATTTGTTCTGGTTTGGGGTAAAGCTATTAGCTGTTGTCCAGTGACTTGCTTTTAAAAAGGAAAAGCAACAAGAAGAAAATATTTYGAAAAGCAGGTGGTGCAACTGGCTGCTTTTGTGCCTGTTGCAGAAGGAGAGAGCTCGAGTTTTTAGAGGGGTCTGCGCGCTGTGATCGGGGGAGAGTACCGGAGCGGCGCAAGTCTCCCTGTCCGTTAGCCGCTGAATTAAGCAAGTCGTGCGTTTCTTCGTCAAAAAGTTGGTGTCCCATCGTCGTGAGCAGCGGGGTTAACCAGCACAGCCGTCGATTTTCGTTCCTGCAAGGAAGCAGGCGGTGCTGCTTGCAGCTTTCCCGCTTTAGGAGCTTCCCGATGGGATCCGGCTCTCAGGGTAACTCGCTCGCGGGAAGCCGGAATAAACGGATTAAACCGACGGCTGTAAAGTGACTTTGACCGTGTAGATGCTGCGTTGGGATGGTTCCCYCTGAAAAGGGGATGTTTTCCTTGGAAGACGAGCCGCGGGCGCCTGCCGCGCCGGGCGCTTTCCCACGCCCGGGGGGGGCGGCGGGGCGGGCGGCTGCGGGCGCCGCGGGGCCACGCTTGGCTCTTCTGCGGTCGTTTCCCTCATTTACGCCTCTCGAGGCCGCCGGCAAACTGGTCTCGTTGAACAACCGCGGCAGTTYGGCGCATTTTTCCCCCTTTTCCCTCTTCGTATTCCTTATCCCTTCCCCGTCTTTCACCCCGCTCCGTTTCTCCCGAGCCCTCTGAGCTCAACCCTAGCAGCGGTYGAGTTTGACTACGATCGAAATCAGGGTCGCACAGATCCACCCAGCCCTCGCTAGAAGATGGGGAACGGTTTTTAATGTTGAGAAACACACGTAGAGCGTCGCTCGGGCACCACCGGCTCTCCTCGGGCAGSTCAGAGGCGTTGCGCCGCGGCCGGGTTTATTGCAGAAATTCGTCTTTTCGACGCGCCCAAAGCCCAGCGGGAATTCCCACCGGCTTCACGCTCCTGCGTTAGCGAGAAAAAAAAAAAAAAACGCTAAGGAAAAGCCTTCCGCTACCTCCCTCTTGGAAAAGAGAGGCTGGTGCACGGGGCCGGCTTAGCGGCTGCGTGCGCRGCGCGGGGGGGCGGCGGGACGGACGGACGGATGGACAGCCGGACAGTCGTCTTGCACAGCTTGGAAGCAGTTAATGCTGTGGTTGGGGGAAAGGGAGAAAACATCAGCGGAGCGCGCGCGTGCGTGCGTGCACGCGCGTTCGCTGGCGAGCTACAAACTTCTTGGAAACGCGGACTTATAAGGCAACGCTTGCGAGAATCCCGTTTTGAGCCGCGCGGCGGGTCTATTTTTAAACGAACTGACGGGCGGCGAGCATTTCCCGCGCGCGAACGGGCGCGGGAGGCGCCGGGCCCGCGGGGCTGCTCCTGCCCGGCGGCGAGCCGGCCGCGGCGTGCGCCCGGCCGGGGCACGGCCGGGGAACGAACGATGTCTTTTTACGTCTCTCTTAAATGTCAAAGGTGGCTTCAAAGGGGGGTTTTGACAGGGGACCGAGCCGCGTACGGGTTTCTCCTCGGATGCCGCACGTTCCTCAGTCAGTGCTCAGGGATGCGAGTGTGTTTTATTAATGAACGGGTATTAACTGTCCTGCTCCGGCTCGGGGAGGAGAAACCTCGGCGCGTATGCCTGGAGCGAGGGACGCGCGCGGTGGCTCCCTTAGCCGGGCGGGAGCCCGCGTGCGGCATGGGATTTGCGTAAAACCCAGAATGGGTTGAATAAGCCGTAGGCGCGGGGTAAGGGTTTTACCTAGAGACCTTCCGAAAAGGGTGCGCTCTTTTGCCTGCTCCCAGGCGGCAGAAGCCAGCCAGATCCCGCAGGGAAGCAGCTCCGCCGGGAGCAGCTGCCCCGGAGGTGCCCGAGGAGGCATCCAGGTTCGGTCCAAGAGGCCGAAGTTTGCCTGGAGACGCCCTGCGTAATTCCTTTCCCCTTCTCCTAGAAAAATCCCAGCCGTTTGTGGAATCGTTAGGCTCGGGATTAGCAAAGCAGTAATTAACTAGAGTCAATTAGCAATCGCCTGCAAAAACTCTGCAGGTGCCTGGGGGTTAGGGCATGCCCGGGGGGGGCAGCAAAGCCRGGCCAGGCTCTCCGAGGAGCAGAGGCGTTCCCAGGGGGGCGAGCGGGGCTGCGGGTGCCCGTGGCCCACCCGCGCGTGGTGCAGCTCGGGGCGGTCCCCAGCGCTCCTGGAGATGAAACTTGGAGAGCCGTTCTGCAGGGAAAGCACGCTCMAAGCTGTGCACAGAGCCCAGGTGCCCAGAACTGCAAAAAATACCCAAAGTGTCGTCTTTTGAGGTGCTCTTCCCGGGAGCACCGTCGCTCTCCCGCTGCGCCGTGACGCCCCGGCGCAGCCGCGGGGCCGCTGGAGGAAGACGCAGCGGCGTGAACGCGGCGCAGAGGGAAAGCCGCTCCAAAGCTGTGGGTGATGAAGCCCTCGCCCCCAGCTCTCGATCGAAGCTGGGCCTGCGCTGGCCCCTTGCAGCTGGAGCAATCGCAGCTCGCTGCTTTTGCAACGCCTGTGGTGTGTCCAGCTGCTCCGGCGTCCGCAGGACCTCAAGCCTCAGCGCGCTGCAGGAGGTGTCCGCTGCCGGCAAAGCCCCTGCGGCAGGAGGGTGAAATTCCCCGCCACRGCCGGTGGCTCCGGGAGGTGGGCTGAGCTCGGGGAGACGCCAAGCGCCCAGAAAGCCGCCGCGGCCCCACCTGCCCGAAGCGCTGCCGCGGCAAGGTGAGGTGCTAGAGCAGGGCTCCTTCGGGACCGCGGCTCGGCGAGGTTTTTCCCCTCTTCCTCCGGGCACATCGGAGGATSATCCCGCTGTGCTGACAGCCCGGTAGCCATAGATGACGTGTGCATGGACCTCCTACACCGTGACAGCTACGACTGAGGGCACGGGAACTCTCCGCGGTGCAGGAACGCCATCGGACAGTTTAATCCTTGCCTGCGGCAGGGCAAATCTCACGGTCCAGCGCGCGCYGCCACGCGGGTTTCGTTTTTCCCCCCGGCTCCTCCCGGAGGGCTGCTGGCGCGCGGCCGCGGGCGAGCGAAGCGCCAGCGAAGGGAGCCGTCCGCTTTCCCGAGCACGCCGGCACCGCGCCRCCGCCGCCGCGGGAGCGGGTGCTGCCGGCTCCCCGGGCCCGCGCGGGGGCTGGAGGGGAGATGGGCCCCCTCGCGGGCCCGCGCTCCCCGCTTCCTTCCTAACCCCCCACCAGCCGGCACGTCCACCGATGCAGCAAGCCAAATGCACGGGTAACTTAAGAGGCTTTAGGAAGGYGGCGGAGAGCGTCTCCGCGTGCCAGCGGGCGGGAAATCTATTGGTTTCTTTTTTTTTCTTTTTTAACCTGGAGGAGATTTTATTTCCTCAGCCTACGTCCGTGGTTTTGCAAGGCGATGGGTCGTTTGCAGCCAAAATACGGGCAGCCTGGAAGCGAAATGCCCACGCCAAGAGCGGGGGGGAGCGGGTTGCAAGCCCTGGTGCGGCCAAGCGAGGGCTTCAGCCTGCCTCGCGCTGGGGAGGCGTCCGCCTGGACGACGCACAGCATCTGGCGCGGTGAAACAGAGCAAATAATCGCGCTCCGCTCGGAAAACCTGCTTGTGACGGGAGACCGCTCCCGGCCCAAAGCTGGGGGCCGCCGGGGCGGTTTTTGCGCCCGCGCGTGCTCGTGCGCTGCCGCCGCGCGCCCCGGTCCTGCTTCCTCGGGCTGCCGGTGACAGGCAGTAGCCAGCGCGCTTAACCGCAAGGAAATATTTTCTATAGATCTTTCAGAAAATCTGCTTCAGCCTGAATTTAAAATAAACATTGCCATGTTTGG